>NC_036246.1:19746853-19779112 GCF_002742605.1 Olea europaea var. sylvestris
GCAAAGTAAAGAGAATTGGGAAATGAACAATGAAATGCAAAACACGATACAATACATGAAAATGTAAGAAAGGCATAAAAAGACTTATTTTCTCATATTTTTAAAACAAGCAAAAACAAATATAAAAGTGCCATAAAATATTTATTTACTGTTTCAAAGCACATTTATTGAATGTTTATTAAAAAATATTATTAGGAAGGATAAGATGTTCCAGTTCATAAAAACTTGAAGATAAAATTGTGACAAAAAATATGAAAACATACGTGCAACAATAAACAAATTGTTGGATGTGGAAGCGGAATTAACCAAAAATTAAAATTTCTTTAATTCAATAAACAGGAATGTCTAGATATTCAGCGTATGTTATAACAAAATCAAGGAATTCGAATCTTTTACCTAAGTTCAATGATCAACCTTGAATTAACTATGATCCGCAAACTTCCATCTCCTTTAATTGCAAGAATCTTGGTGCTTCAAACCTTCAAGCCTCATATGATATTCTCTAACACAAAGACTACATCGGTGAGTGAGCACCTTCTTTTAATTAATCCAAAAACTAATTCTTGAATTGGACAGCAAAAAAAAATAAAAGATTTTCTCTTTCTAAATTTGTATTTTATGGAATTATGAATGTTGTAGAGTTGTTCTATCCATCCGATCTCTATTTATAGAGAAAAAAGATGATACAGTTCTAGTACAATTATAATTTCACATTCAAACAAGAGTTCTAATTAAAACTCAAGTAGGAGTTCTAATTTAAGTCAAATTCTAATTAGTTTAAATTTAATTGCATGTATAGTCCTAGAACTTCAATTACAATTAAGTTTATAACTTTCATAGTAATTACAACCAAGTACAAAACTTTATTGCAATTACAATTAAACCCAAAACTATTATAATTACCGTAATTAAGTTCCAATACTTTATGAAGCTTCCACAGGGACCTGATCGGACATATATTATCCTATCTCCAATAATTAGATCATGTCTAATCGACTCTAGACCACCCAATCTAATTACTAGTCTTTGTTTTTTCACTAAAGGTAAAAGACTGAATTCTTGGAATATATAAGATCACAGAAGTCAATAAATCTGTAATACTTTTCTCTGACCTACCGTATATGTATTTTATCCCGTCTGAGATCCGATAATTAGGTACGAACATAAATGGCCGTTTTGCCCCTCTAATTATTCTCACTAACTTAAATTTCATTTTTTTCAACGGTCCTGTGAACAAATTATAGATGCCGAAATTTAACCGTCTCTAAACACTGAGCTCAGATTTTAACCATTCAACAGAAAACACTTAAGTAGTCACTCTACCCATTTTCCAGGGTGACGCTTCCCAACACGAATTCATGTTCTCTACTTCACTCATTCTCAAGTTCTCAACTCATCGAGATATTTTACCAATCAAATTGATCTCACCCATTAATAAATCAAAGAATAATTAAAATCGTGAAAAAAATATACATAATCCTGTCAAGGGATTCAGATGAAATACACAGTAGTCAAGTTGAATTTAATTCTCCGCACGATCATACTATAAAATTAAATTCAACATGCGGTCCATTCAATACACTCCAAGTGTACTACTGTTACCTTTAATTATTTCTGTGATAAGGAAAAATCAAAAACCCGAATATTGAATTGGTCAACACTACAACCTTCTAATATAAGGTGCCAACCTTTATACATAGATTATGAACAAATTATTTATTATCAAAATATAAGTTGTGTCATACTGTACTTCTCAACGCAAGTACCCAACTCATATAATCACAAGTGATCACATGCACTTTTATTTTGCATGCTCAATAATAAATAAATGCAATAAATAAACATAATTTTATTCGATATAAAAAATTATTGTTATTTTTACATCAGCAAAATTATACTATATGGGCACTCAACCCAACAAATCTCCCACTTGTCCTAGAGTATATGTGTCATGTCCTGTAACCCCATACCTTGCACATGTCTATTAAAAACCTTAGCCGGATCCGCGAGGTTATCCCTAGTAGCAATTTTCCTAACAATCACATCTCCTCTATTAACTATCTCTCTCAAGAGATGATATTTTCGTTCAATATGTTCACCCCTTTGATGACTCCTTAGTTCTTTAGTATTTGAAACTGCCCCACTGTTGTCACAGTACAATGTCAGAGGCTGTGCAGATACAGGCACCACCTCGATATTCGTTAGAAATTTTTTGAACCATACCGCTTCCTTAGTGGCTTCACAAGCTGCCACATACTCAGCCTCCATGGTGGAATCAGCAATACATGATTGTTTGATACTTCTTCAAATAATGGCCCATCACCAAGTGTAAACAATGATCCTGATGTAGACTTGCGAGAGTCCTTATCAATCTGGAAGTCTGAATTTGTATAACGCACTGGATCAAGATCTGGTGATGAGTAAACTAGCATATAATTCCTTGTCCTTTGAAGGTACTTTAACATATGCTTTACAACCACCCAATGTTCCGATCCAGGGTTGGATTGATATCGACTCACCATACCAATAGCATAACAAATGTCAGGTCTAGTGAAAAACATAGCATACATAAGACTACCAACTGTTGATGCATAAGGTATCCTTCTCATGCATTCTACCTCTTCAGTAGTCTTAAGGGACTGATCCTTAGAGAGTTTGATTCCATATCTGAAAGGTAAATTATCTTTCTCGGAATCTTGCATGGCAAATCTGACAAGTATTTTATCAATATATAAAGCTTGGGATAGAGCTATCTACTTGTTCTTTCGATTTCTTAATATCTGAATACCTAGAACATAGATAGCTTCTCCTAAGTCCTTCGTATAAAACTGTTGGGCCAACCACACTTTCATAGATGATAACGCTCCCACATCATTTCCAATGAGTAGAATATCATCTACATAAAGCACGAGGAAAATTACAATTTTCTCATGTATCTTTTTGTAGGCACAAGATTCGTCAAAATTCTGATCAAAACGATATGTCTTAATCACTTCGTTGAATCTCTTGTTCCAAGATCTTGATGTTTGCTTCAACCTATAAATGGATCGCTGAAGCTTGCAGACTTTGCCTCATGACCATGTTCTATGAATCCGTCTGGTTGTATCATATAGATACATTCCTTAAGATGGCCATTCAAAAAGGCCATCTTGACATCCATTTGCCACACCTCATATCCGGATAGACTTAAGCATAGCTACAAGCGAAAAGGTCTCTTCATAATCGATCTTTCTTGTTGGGTGAAACCCTTAGCCACTAGCCTTGCTTTAAAAGTTTCCACTTTCGTGTCTGCTCCTCTCTTTCTCTTATAGATCCACTTGCACCCAATAGGTTTTATCCCTTCAAGTGCATCTACAAGTTCCCAGACCTGATTGGAATGTATAGATTCCATTTTAGCATTCATAGCTTGTTGCCATAAATATGCATCCACATCATTCATGGCCTCCTTGTATGAAGTCGGATCATCAACTTGTATTGTGGAGATCGCCTAATTGGACTCTCCAACTAACAAGTAGCTAGAAGGTGGTCTGATAATCCTCTGACTTTGTCTAAAGGGAGGTAGATCCCGGACTGTGGCATCGTTTGGAATTGTAATGTTTGTATCAATGTTGGTATCACCACTAGGTGGTTCCATTACCTCCTCAATACCTTCAACGTATACTTGATCCATGGGATTGGATGACTCATCTCCCCCACTCAAAACACATTGTTTAGGTATTTCTGCACCACGGTTCTCTATCATGAGATTGTGTTTCAGGAATCAATATGGTGGAATTGCTCCCACTTATTTCTTCTAACACGACCTTGCTTTTGGACTAACATTCATTAATATACTTATCCTCTAGAAAAGTGGCATTTATGCTAACAAAGACTTTCCTAGCTAGAAGACTATAAAATTAATATCCCCTGATACCTTTAGGGTATCCCACAAACAAGCATATCTCTAATCTAGACTCCAACTTCTCTGTCTTCCCTTTCAGCACATGAGCCAGACATTCCCAAATTCAAATATGATGTAAGCTAGGCTTACGCCCATTCCATAATTCCAGAGAAGTCTTGGGAACTGACTTAGAAAGAACTAAGTTAAGAACATATGCTGTTCTTTCCAGTGCACATCCTTAAAATGAGGTAGGTAGAGTTGCGAAACTCATCATTGACCTAACCATGTCTAGCAATGTCATGTTTCTCCTTTCTAAAGCACCATTCTATTGGGGTGTACCCGGCGCACTCAGTTGAAAAAAAAATACCATTTTCTATCAAGTAGTCCCTAAATTCTCCTGTGAGATATTCGCTAACTCGATCTGATCGAAGTGTCTTAATACTCTTACCAAATGTTTCTCGACCTCAGCCCGATACTCTTTGAATTTTTCAAAAGCATCTGTCTTTCGAGTCATTAGGTAGATGTATCTGAATCTAAAGTAATCATCGGTAAAAGTCATAAAATACTCATAACCCTCTCTCGCAGGTGTATCCATAGGTCTACATACTTCATAATAAACTAGTTCTAATACTTCTTTGGCTCTATGTCCTTTCGCTAGAAAGGATCTCTTGGTCATTTTACCCTCCAAACAAGAATCACAAACTAGCAATGGTTCGACCTTAAGCATGTTAAGTGGACCATCTCTAGCCAATCTTAATATCCTATTAAGATTAATATGTCCAAGTCTAAGATTCCATATATAAGTATCACTAGTATGGTTAGACATTCGTGGTCTGCAGAAGTAACATTTATTTCATTTGTGGCACAATTTAAAATATAAAGACCACTCACCAAATATCCAGTACAAATAGAAGCCTTATTATTTAGAATATAAAGCGCATCATGCGCAGAGTTTACAAAATAACCTTGTCCTATTAAACAAGAAACAGAAATCAAATTTTGCTTCATCCGCGGGACATAATAATAGTCTTTAAGGATTAAATGCCTACCACTATTGAAATAAAAGTAAACTACTCCTACTGCTCTTGCTGAAACTATAGCTCTTATGCAGACAGTAATTTTAAACTGGCCCTCATTGAGTCTTTTGCTCTCTTGAAGCACCTACATAGACATGCATATATGATTAGTAGCTCCAAAGTCTACAACCGAGAAATATGTAAAATCAACCATCAAGCATGACTCGGCAATAAAAAACTTACCAACACCCAGATTTTTAGCTAGTGCATCAAGGCAGTTTTTCTTCCTGTTTCGTTTGCGACCACAGTGGAAACACTTGGCTTCCGGCGTTCCATCTGATTTGGGCTTTTTGTTACTTCCTGGCTTCTTGTTAGATCTCTTCCTCTTCTTTCCAATTCCGCCTTTTGGCTTGGAGCTAGAGGAGCTAGCAATTGCTACATGAGCATGGCCACCCTTACCGTTGAGACCACTTTCCACATTTTGTAACTCATTCATCAACTCGATTAATGGCATAATCATCTTGTGCAAGTGATAGTCCACAGTAAACTGTGAAAACATATCAGATAAAGAATTCAATACCATATCAACTTAAGTTTCTTGATCAATAGTTGCGCCCAGATTCTCTGCCACGTTGAAGTGTGCAATCATAGTCAACATATGATCCTTCACAAGCGTTTCGGGTTTCATGCGGATGTTCTGTAAGGTACGAATGACCTCAAAGCGAGCCCTCCTACTTTAATGTCCAAACATGCCCTTCAGGCTTTCTAGTATGTCATAAGAGGTCTCCTGACTTTCAGGCTTTTGTTGTAACATGTTTGACATGGATGCCAAAATGTAACAGCGAGCCATCTTGTCAGCAACGATCTACTTATCATACGCAGTCCTCTTAGACTTGCCTGTAGTCTCAGTAGGTTCCTTGGGACATTCTTGTTGAGTACAAAATCAAGTTTTTCAGTAATAAACACAAACATCAAATTATGTTTTCAATCCACATAATTATCCCAGACAAATTGATTTTGTTTTAAAATAGTGAAAAAAGCGCTGAGAGACATTTTGCTGAAAATTAACAATTTATTGCATATTAAAAATTGAGCAGTGAATGACAATTTAGCATATGATTCATGAATGCATGTGTAGATCCATCTAACTACAATAATGCAACGATAACTTAATCCCTATGATCCAACATGCCTCTGTATAGGAAAGGTCAATGTGTCCACTGATCAAGTTAAGACCCTCCCACTAACAAAATATATCTGACAACAAATGTCTATATTAAGTCTAACATCGTTTTATTTGGTCATCAAAATCATAAACGAGAGCCTCTATAGGAGGTTCATAGATAATTTCAATTTGAGTGTACAACATTTATCTCAATCTCTAAACACTTGAAAATAATTTAGTCATCTATATGATGATCACAAATTATATTCTATTTAGAAGATCTTATCATAAAGAAATCCAATCATGTAACTTGAACCACGCGACCCTCCTGTAGGGAATCTGTTACATTACTTTGTTTATAGATTGACCAAAAGAGGCCGTGGGTGTTTATTTAAATAAACACCCTCTCCCAGTCAATATTTTAAAATGATGGATTTTAATATAAACAATTACCAACTGTTCATATTAATTAAATTAATATACAGTTTAATTATTTTGATTTTTCTATTCAGAATAATTTAATTTAGATTAAATTAATCAAAGAGAAATTCGTGTTAAATGATATGCATCCTATTCATAGTATTACGAGCGATGTCATAAATAAATCTATATGTCATGATATCAAGAATGACAATATTTTAAACAATAATTTAAATATTCATAAAGTTATAAAAATAACAATTATTTGTGGCCCTAAAAGGCTCAAAAATTTTTAAAAAAAATTGAACCAAGGCTCAAAACTTAATCTAAATCTCCAAGCATCCAACAGTAACTTCTCCAAAAATAGCAAGGAAGTTTCTGTCACTACACTAGTAATTATTTTCAAAAACCCAATTTTATTTTTTTGAAATCCCTTTTACAGATAAAACTGTCTGCACAACTGTCTACCGATGTAGTAGACAATTTTTAGTTGTCTGTCGTTGGCAGACGGTTAATCCGTCTACAATATTTTTTATTTTTTAAATAATCCTTGATTTCGTCGTCCTCCTGCTCTTCAAGTCTTCTTCTTCAATCAATTACAAGATTCAACAAATACAAGAATTACATAAATTCCTATGTCTCGTAGGCTCATGATTTTTTAAATCTAATCGAACAAAAAATTAAATCAAGACGATGGAGTCGTAATCCACCTATCTTGTTACAGACTTGAAATAACAAATTACATCAAAGACTGGCCACAAATAATTGATTCACAGTTTAAAATAATCCAATCATTCAATCAACATACGTAAAATTTTCCTAGACATCGCTTAACTAGAATATGAAATCAAGATCAGAAATAACAAGCACGTGAACGATTTAGATTGCTCTGATACCAGTTGTTGGATGTGGAAGCGGAATTAACCAGAAGCTAAAATTTTCTTTAATTCAATAAATGGGATTATCTAGATGTTCACGTGCATGTTATAACAAAATCAAAAGATTCAAATCTTTTACCTAAGTTCAACGATCAACCTTGAATTAACTCTGATCCGCGAACTTCCGTCTCCTTTAATTGCATTAATCTTGGTGCTTCAAACTTTCAAGCATTCTATGATATTCTCCAATGCAGAGATTACACCGACGTGTAGACACCTTCTTTTAATTAATCTTGAAACTAATTCTTGAATTGGATAGCAAGAAAATAAAATGTTTTCTCTCTAAATTTGAATACTGTGGAATTATGAATGTTGTAAAACTTTTCTGTCCATCTAGTCTCTATTTATAGAGAAAAAGATGATACAGTTCTAGTACAATTATAATTTCACATTCAAACAAGAGTTCTAATTAAGACTCAAGTAGGAGTTCTAATTTACGTTCATTTCTAATTAGTTTACATTTAATTGCAAGTGTAGTCCTAGAATTTCAATTACAATTACAATTAAGTTTATAACTTTCATAGTAATTACAATCAAGTACAAAACTTTATTGTAATTACAATTAAGTCCAAAACTATTATAATTATTGTAATTAAGTTCCAATACTTTTTGGAGCTACCACAGGGAACTAATCAGACATATATTATCCAAGCTCTAATAATTAGATCTTGTTTAGTAGACCCTAGACCACCCAATCTAATTATTAGTCTTTGTTTTTTCCACTAAAGGTAAAAGACTGAACTCTTGAAATATATAAGATCATAGAAGCCAATAAATCTCTAATACTTTCCTCTGACCTATCATATATGTATTTTATCCTCGTCTGAGATTCGATAATTAGGTACAAACATAAATGATCGTTTTGCCCCTCTAATTATTCTCATTAACTTAAGTTTCATTTTCTTCAACAGTCCTGTGAACAAATCACAGATGTCGAAATTTAGCTGTTGCTAAACACTGAGCTCAAATTTTAACCGTTCAACAGAAAACATTTAAGTAGTCACTCTACCCATTTTTCAGGGTGACGCTTCCTAACACGAATTCATGTTCTCTACTCCGTTTATTCTCAAGTCCCCAACTCATCGAGATATTTGACCAATCAAATTGATCTCACCTATTGATGAATCAAAGAACAATTAAAATCACGAAAAGATATACATAATCATCTTAAGGGATTTAGATAAAATACATAGCAGTCAAGTGGCATTTAATTCTTCGTACGGTCATGCTAAGGAATTAAATTCGACACGTGGTCCGTTCAATACACTCCAAGTGTACTTATGTTACCTTTAACTATTTCTGTGATAAAAATAAATCACAAAACCGAATATTGAATTGGTCAACACTACAACCTTCCAATATAAGGTGCCAATCTTTATACATAGATTGTGAACAAATTATTTTTTATCAAAATATACGTTGTGTCATACTGTACTTCTCAACGCAAGTACCCAACTCATCACAAGTGACCACAAACACTTTAATTTCGTATACTCAATAATAAATAAACGCAATAAATAAACATAATTTTATTCGATATAAAAAAATGTTATTTTTACATCAGTAAAACTATACTATATGGGCACTCAACCCAACACAAACATATGGAACATTTAGTAGCATTAAAATGTGATGGGACAAGATAAAATTATGGTGGTAATATAACCACCTATACTTTATTTAACAAAATGAACATGACTTTGTTATTGTGTTAAAAATACTCTTGCACCAATTAATGTATATCTCTTGCTGCATCAAAACTTGAAAAAGTAAAATGTTCTTGATAAATTTTCTTATGCAGTCACTAAGCTTTTAATAACTTTCTATTGGGGTTTACTATTACCTTGAGTTTTCAAGTCCAAGAAGGGATTATTGATTTATGTAAAATGCTAAAATTTCTACGTAAAGAATGTCACTCTTGGCGTGTTTTTTTAATCGTGATTGTAGAATCAATCCAGCTACACGTATAAAGGTTGGTTCACAGGAAAAATCCAAGAATTTGACTTCACTGATTTGGCCTGATATAAAGGGTGCCGTGTCAGAGAATTTTTAAAGAAAAGAGCCAGGTGCTCACGGCCTGAATATTTATAAATCCATTACATTTTTTATGTTTTGTCTTATTTTTTGGGTTATTATGGGATATCAAATGAAGTCAAAATATTATATTCTTAATATCATTTCGAAGTGCTGAAATTTTCAAATAAAATGATATAGATTATATTGAGAAATTTGTAGTGCAAAAATAACAAATATTTATAAAATAATTGAAGAAATTTAAAGAAAAGACACTTTTTAACACCCACATTTAACTATTTTCAATGTTCTTTTAGATCATTATATGGTATGATTTTTAAAACGAGTTTTAAGATGACGAAGACGATTTATAGATTTAACTAAATATGATCATCAAAGAATTTTTTAAGGTTAGCATGTTATAGAAATTTTCGAAATACTAGTTTTTCTATTTTGCATACTAGGTCATGAGCATTTCGAAATGGTATTAAGAATACAATATTTTGACTTCATTCAATATATATATAGGAGAATGTGCGTATTGGATTGCTTAACACTTTGCTTGACCCAAATTTCTAGCCCAATGATGGATTCACTTACAATATTAACAGCCCAAATATAATTGAAACCTAAACCCGGTTGCCTCCCACATATGTGCATCCCCATGTTTTCTCAAATGCAACTTTAAGTTCATTTTAAGTCAATAGCTGCGATGATGCCATGTGGTTGATTGGTGGCTATTAGATGAAACTTAATTGCTGAATTCCTATATTCTGGATACTTCCATGGGCTTGGTTGTTCAGATCATTTTCTAGGGTTTTCTCTTTTCTCTTGTTTTTCTCTTTCTAAAAAACCTTCTGTGTTTCATCTGTAATATGTCATTCTCTTATATTTTCTTGGTAGGATCTGTTATAGAGTGTTTGCAATGGATATTGTATGTTCTTTGGTGAGCAATAACCACTGGTTGGTGTAATTAGGTTTGAGAGTGATCTTGAGAGAAAATAGTGGTCTGAGGCAGAATTGTTGATTCTTGTATAGTCATCTTTAGTGATTTCTAGTGGATTTAGATCAATATATACTTTTGTGGATGTTCAAAGTGGTGAGAGGCCATTTAGCAAACATCCGTGCCTCAAAGCTAAAAGTCTCTATGTTCTTTAATTTCAATTGATTTACTTTGTGTTCTTGAGACAAATTTACCAACAAGTGGTGTCAAAGCACTTCGATACATGGAAAAATCCTTCATTTTTCTGGTGCTCTTGGAGGCTAAAAACCCTAGATCTTCATAGACATGTACATTAAATGGTTTGATCTTGGTTCGTAATGGAAGTAAAACAGTTCTTTGGTATTCATTGTTTTACACTTTATGATCTTTGATCTTTTGGTAACGATTTTTAACCCTATACTGTATATAATCCTTCGATCTAGTAAATTTCGTGGATATCTTGAAGGAAAAAAATTAAAACAAAAAAATCAAAAACCTCTTGGATCATTCTTTGTGCAAGGTTTTATACGAGAACCATAGAATCTAAGAAGACTGAGAGCTGGTTTCTTCAAGATTACATATTGTTTAGTGTGTGTAGTTATGATCATTGATAGTGATATATACTGTGTGTGCTTTGATTAAAAGTTACCTGATTGCTCTTACTAATCATACATGTAATGACCCGGGTCTCTGTACCCAAACTGTTAGTTTATGTACTGTCCGCTTTGGGTGGGCCTTACGCCCACTTACCCCTCACGATTTTCTGCCGCGTCCCCGAGGATTCAAACTCATAACATTTCCCTTAAATAAGACTTAAGTTGAATCCTGGTATCAATTGGGCAAGTTGTCCAATTGGTACCAGGATTCAACTCTTGCCTAATTGGTACCAGGATTTAACTTAAGTCTTACTTCAGGGAAATGTTATGAGTTCGAATCCTGGGGAAAACGACAGAAAGTCGTGAGAGGTAAGTGGGCGCATGGCCCACCCAAAGCGGACAGTACGTAAGCTAACGACTTTGGTACAGAGACCCTGATCGTTACAATACAGTTAGATAACTATACATTTTTAAAAATTATCATCACATTAACACTCTGCGTGTGCATAATTTTTCGGAAAACTAGGAAAAACTTTCTGTTCTTAATTCCTTCTTAAAACTATTGAAAGAAAATCTTGTTTTGTTTTCAAAGTTGTTAAATTGGAAGTGCTATAGTTGATGTTGAGATTTGGAATGACAAAGGAGATTTTAGTCTCTAGAGACGAAAAACTTTAATCCCTTTTTTCGCAACAAAGGTGTACAAAAGCCCTTGATGAATCTTAGGATAAAAAAAATGCTGATTCTAAAAGAACTGGACAAACCGAAATTGCTTGAAGCACTATATTTCTACATTTATTTGATAGTGTCATTAGAGAATTAGGAAAGACTGAGACTAATGCAGAACTGTAGGTTTAAACTATAATCCCTTTATAAAACTAAAACTCTTCCAAATAAATGTTACTTGTGGAAACAATTTTTTAGCTTTAAATATGATCCCTAGAGAAGGAAAAGAATTTTTTGATAAATTTGAAAAGGGTAAATACAAACCATAAGAATAACAATAAGGCCAAAAGAAAGAAATGTTACTTCTTTGGAAAGTTGGAACATTTCATAAAAGATTATTTTAAAAGAATTGAAGAGTTGGAAAATGCGAATATATTGAAGGCGGAGTTGCAGTAGCTTATGATGAAGCTGTAACCTAAAATGGTCAAGTCTATATGACTTACGAATCTTCAGTTAAAGATGAATAGATTCTTGATTCAGGGTGTACATTTCACATGACATCCTATAAAGAATATTTTATTGAATTTTTGGAAATTAATGGAGGACAAGTAAATATAGGATATGATTTATCCTGTAAAATTAAAGGAATTGGAAGAACTATTTTAAAACTCAAAAATGAAAATGTAATCACATCAGAGAAAATAAGATACATTTCTAACTTAAAAAGAAACTTAATCTCTTAAGTACCCTTGATGATGAAGGATATGAGACCTTCATCAATAAAAGAATCCTAACCCTTCAATGGAATTTTCATTAAAAAAAAAAAAAAATCATTCAGGTCCATAGAACATATGGGATTTATGTTTAAAATCTTCATCCTTGGTGGATAATCCACTAGCTACAATAGTCTTACAACCTGATAAATTTGAAATATGACACAAAAGACTTGGACAATATAAGTGATAAGAATTTGCACATTTTAAAGAAACAAAATATTTCGGGTACGAAAAAGATTGAAAAGTTGTCCTTTGGTGAACACTACATTTATGGGAAGTAAAAAAATTACCTTTTGCCACAGGCATTCATAAATCCAAAGCAATACTTGATTACCTTCAACCTTGGTGTGTACTTATTTTGGGATGTAATTTATCCTGTAAAATTAAAGGAATTGGAAGAACTATTTTAAAACTCAAAAATGAAAATGTACTCACATCAGAGAAAATAAGATACATTTCTAACTTAAAAAGAAACTTAATCTCTTAAGTACCCTTGATGATGAAGGATATGAGACCTTCATCAATAAAAGAATCCTAACCCTTCAATGGAATTTTCATTAAAAAAAAAAAGCATTGAGGTCCATAGAACATATGGGATTTATGTTTAAAATCTTCATCCTTGGTGGATAATCCACTAGCTACAGTAGTCTCACAACCTGATAAATTTGAAATATGACACAAAAGACTTGGACAATATAAGTGATAAGAATTTGCACATTTTAAAGAAACAAAATCTTTCGGCTACAAAAAAGATTGAAAAGTTGTCCTTTGGTGAACACTACATTTATGGGAAGTAAAAAATTACCTTTTGCCACAGGCATTCATAAATCCAAAGCCATACTTGATTACCTTCAACCTTGGTGTGTACTTATTCTGGTTTTAGACATTTCCTTCTCATAATTGATGATTTTCTGAAAAAGGTTAGGTTATCCTTTTGAAAATGAAATTGATACCTGCCAAAATTTTAATGAATGAAAAACTCTTAAGGCCTGTTTGATTCGGTCAATTTTCATGGATTTTTTGCCTTTTTCCTTGTTTGATTGCAAAAATTTTCTTGCCAATTCATTCCCTCCCCCCCTCACATGACCCATTTTCTTTGGTATGTGGAAAACCAATTCCCATGGGTTTGGTGGGAAATCAGTTTCTCACCTTTTTTAAATTTATTTTATTTTTTGGTAACGGAAACAAATTCTATTCACAATTGTAAAAAATTATATCCCTTTAATTGACAATTTAAAAAAAAAAAGAAAAAAGCCAAAATATGTAAAATTTCAACATTTTTCATGTGAAAAATTATACCAATCAAACACATTCAATTGACAATTTCAGTAAAATAAGTTATGGGGAATTCAATTCCCTAGAATTCATTTTCTTTCCATCCAAATTCCTTTCTTATTATCAAACGGACCATTATTGAAAATCAAGTAAATAAAAATGTTAAAGTTATTAGAACTAAAAACGGCCTTAATTTTGCAATGAAGAGTTTGATAATTTTTGTAAAGAAAATGGTAATCCTTAGACATAGGACTATTACCTATACTCCACGACAGAATGGACTAGCTGAAATAATGAATAGGGCCATTTTAAAGAAAGTAAGATTCACGCTTATCGGCTCTGGCCTTCCAAAAGTATACTGGGGAGAAGCTGTAAAGACTGCCTCATATTTGATAAACAAATGTCCTAGTAAATCTCTGAATTATGACTCTCCAGACCATATTTAGAATGGTCATCCTATTGACCACTCCAAACTAAGTTTTTGGATGTGTTGCATATGCACATCAGAAAGAATATAAACTTGAACATAGGTCCATTAAAAGAATTTTCTTTGGATATGGAGAAGTTGTAAAAGGATACACAATTTGGCTAAGGGGTCGAGGTGGACACAAAGTCATCGTTAGTAGAAATGTGGTTTTTAATGAAATTGACATACTCTATACAAAGGAAAAAGATAATACTGCCTTTGAAAATAGTTAGAACAAAAACTATGTGAAATCTGATCTCTTTCCTACAGATATAAATCTTGGATATGAGGACTTGATTGAGGTGGAGGAAGTTTAGGAACATAATACTAAACCTGAACCTGAGCCTGACTTAACAGAAAACCCCTTAGAAAATTATCATCTAGCTAGGGAAATGGGGAGGAGAAATTAGACCACCTTCCAAATTTTATGAATCAGAATTTGTCACTGCACATAACGTGGAAATTTTTCTAAACAATGAGCCTGATTTTCATGAATAGGCCATTTGGGAGAAAAGATGCAAACATTTGGCTTGCAGCTATGAAAGATAAATGCTTTCTCATTAGACAAAAATAAGACTTAGACCTTAGTTAATAAACCAAAAGGGCAAAAGGTTATTGACTATAAATGGATACAAAATAAAAGGAGGTGAATCAAAAGATGAAAAATGTAAAGTTCAATGCTACATTAGTTGCTAAGGTTTTAAGCAAAGGGAGGTAATTGACTACAATGAAATATTTTTCCTTATAGTCAAATATACCTCTATAAGAGTTTTACTGTCTCTTGTGTTTCAATTTGAACTTGAATTGAAACAATTAAATGTAAAAATTGCTTTCTTAAATGGAAACTTTAATGAAAAGATTTATATAACTCAACTAAACTGTATGTGTCTTCTACAAAAATCTATGCATTTCCTGAAACAAGCTCACATGCTTTAGTATATATTAGATTTGATACTTTTGTCAAGGGACTTTATTATAATAGGCGTGAGTATGATCCATGTTTTTATTTTAAAGGTAAAGAAGGTCCAAATTCTTATTATCTTTCGTTATTTGTTGATGATATGTTACTTGTTGGGTATGATTAACTGAGATAAATAAGAGAAAACAGAAGCTAAAACTTGAATTTGAAATAAAGACCTAAGATAGAAGGATTTTAAGGATGGAGATTAGAAGAGATAGAATTACAAATAAAGAGACCTATATTTCTAAAATATTCGGAAGATTTCCTATTAATGGGGCTAAGGAGGTCAGTCTTCCCTTAGCTAGTCACTTTAAACTGTCTGTAGATCAATGTCTTAAATCTGAAGAAGAAAAGATTAGGCTAAATAAATTTCCTTATGCAAATGTTGTTGATTCAGTCATGTATAGTCTACAATAGACCTAATCTTGCTTATGTTGTAAGTGTTCCCAATAGGTCTATGAGCAATCTTGGTGAATATCTCTAAGAAGCCATGAAAATGGTTATTAAGGTATCTAAAAGGAACTATTAACTTGGGCTTAATATTTAATAAAATAAAAACTGGAATCCAAGTGAAAGACTTTGTTGATTCATATTTTGCTAATAATACTGATAATAGAAAATCCACATCCACTTATGTTTTAATTTAAGTGACACTTATATAAGCGGGAAACCTCAACTGCAAAAGATCGTAGCTCTATCATCAATAGAAACTGAATACATTGCCACCACAAATGCTGAAAAAGGGTTTATGGTTGAAATGTTTGTTAGATGAAATTGATCTTTTTAACATTAGTGCAATTTTGTATTCTAACAGTCAACTTGCAATACATTTAAGTAAAAATCCTGTTTTTATGATAAAACTAAAATATAGATGTTAAATATCACTTTATAAGAGATGTTTTAGAAATGGGAATCATGAAAATAGAAAATGTATCTACTAAATGTAATCCTGCAAATATGGATACAAAAAATACTCCCTTTTACATAAATTCAGGGATTTTTTAAATCTCCTAAATGTAATTACTGATTCAAAAATTTTACAGGTACTTAGAGTAAATGAATAAAAGGGGAGGGGGGGGGAAGGTATTTAACTCTTAAGTCTATTATAAACACCAAAGATGTCAAGGAAGGTGAAGATTGTTGGATTTACTTAACACTTTATTGGTTTCTAGCCCAGTGATGGATCCACTTACAATATTGACAGCCCAAATACAATTGAAGCCCAAACCTAGTTGTCTCCCACATATATGCATTCTAGCGTTTTCTAAAATGCGACTTTGAGTTCATTTTAGATCAATAGCTGAGATGATGCCATGTGGTTGATTGGTGGCTTTTAGATGAAACTTAGTTGCTGAATCCCTATATTAGATACTTTGATTGGCTTGGTTGTTCAGATCATTTTATAGGATTTTCTCTTTACTCTCATTTTTCTTCACTATGAAAAACCTTCTACGATTCGTCTATAATAGTTAATTCTCTTAGATTTTCTTGGTAAGATCAATTATGGAATATTTGTATTGGTTACTAGTCTATTCTTAGGTGAGCAGTAACCACATATATGCATTCTAACGTTTTCTAAGATGCGACTTTGAGTTCATTTTAGATCAATAGTTGAGATGATGCCATGTGGTTGATCGGTGGCTTTTAGATGAAACTTAATTGGTGAATTCCTATATTATAGATACTTTGATTGGCTTGGCTATTTAGATCATTTTATAGGATTTTCTCTTTACTCTCATTTTTCTTCACTATGAAAAATCTTCTGCGTTTCGTCTATAATAGTTAATTCTCTTAGATTTTCTTGGTGAGATCAATTATGGAGTATTTTTATTGTTAGTAGTCTATTCTTAGGTGAGCAGTAACCACTGTTTACTTGGTGTAATCGAGTTTGGAAGAGATCTTGAGAGAAAACAATGGCCTAAGGAAGAACCATGTTGAATCTTTGAGTGTTGATTCTTGTGATGTTATCTTTGGTGATTTCTAGTAGATTTAGATTGATAATCACTTTTGTTGATGCTCAACGTGATAAGTAAGTCGTTTGGCTAAACATCCGGGTCTTTGGGTAAAAAATATTTGTGTTCTTTAATTTTTGTCGATTTATTTTGTGTTCTTGAGACAAATTTATCAACAATGTGAATGAAAATGAATTATGGAAAAATGAGTATTTGAAAAAATGGAGGCCCAATTAATGTTTCAAGAGTAAACCACCACTCGCAATTTCCCATGCTTCACCTTAAACAAAGTTGATTTTTCTGTTGTTTGATTTGTCAGCTTTGTTGAGCTAGATTTAATGAACATTCGTTCACAGTTTTTATTCTTTTCGTGGTCTCACTACGAGCCACTTGGCTTGAATCGACTTGATTACCTTCAAAGACTAACTAAAACACTTCAGAACACACGTTTTCCATTTTTCCCCAATCTCGGTTCTTATATATTACTACTTGTATTGATTGTGTTTGCTTTGCTTAGCTGCTAAAATGTGATCTGTTCCTTCCATATAGCAGTGTAAGAATACAAATTTTGACGAAAAGGTTGAGCTATGATGCTTTTGGGCTGAAAATGGCAAGCTACAACACCTTATGTAGCGAAGATAAGTCATTAAAATGGATAATATCACCTACAAGTATCAAATTATCTAAATTTTGGTAGCTTCTGCGAATTGTTTAGAGCAATAACCAACACCACCACCAATTTTGATGGAAACATTCTAGCCAACCATGGGGTCAAAGGTTAATTTAAGGTCCATAACAAAAAGAGCTACGATGCTACTTTTAGCATAATCAAGGCAAAGGTTTTATCGCCCAACAATAAGCTCAAATATCCAACAAGACAGCCTAAAGAAGAAATCATCTGATACAAGTAGGTGGCATCAAAGGTTCGAACGACATGGGCAAAATATAGGATCAAAGCTTTCTACCAAAAAAACAGCTTTTACCTCTACGATCAAGCTTCAGCTGATCACGTCAAGAGCATCAATTTAGAATCCGAATCAACAAAAAAATCAAGAGTTAAAGGCACAAACCAGCTTTAACGAGAGTCCTGTCTCTCTCCATACTTATTGGAATACTATGATGTGCATACTATCATAGCATGTCTACAGATAACAATTTATTTTACATCATAACCACAACAAATGCTACATAATAGACAGTCCAAAAGGCCAATTTCCTATCTAAAATAAATCTTAACCTAATCATTCACCCATATTACAGTCATTTTAGTCTGCAAAGTTAGAATCAGAAGGTACATCAACAGAGGATATATGACAACAATCAACAACTAGTAGCAGTTGGAGATGGATGACGTGGAGCCAATGTTGCCCCACTTTCATTCACCTTCCCATTCTCGGTGGCATTCTTTTCTGGCTCCTCTACCTGCGAATGAGCTTTGCTGCTGTGCTCCTCAACTCCATGAACTTCTCCTGCAGACTCAGGTTCCACACCATTGGACATCTCCGTTTTGGTTACTCCCTCGGGGATACTTTCCACTTTATCCTGTTTCTCACCATCAGCCCCAGGTTCTGCAGCCACTAAATCTGGTTGTTCTTCAATTCCAGTAACCTTTTTTTCTTCCACTTTTGGAGCTTCTTCAGCACCATTAGCTTTGTCAGGTTCATCATTTCTACCCTTGTCAACAATAATGTCCTCAGTAGCAGTGTGAATCTCAACTTCTGCTGCAACATTTTCCTCAGGGTTATTCTCTTTCGATTCCTCAGGCTTACTCTTTTCAGCTGCATCTTCCTGCATTTTAACTTCACTTTTAACCTCAGTTTCCTTCAGCTCATCAGTGTCGTTTTCTTTTTCCTCTTTCTTTCCATCCACTTCTGCTTCCTGCATTTCAACTTCTTGCTTGCCCTCATTTTCTTCTTTTCCAGCGTCACTCTCTTTTCCCTTCTTTGTACCTGAAGATTTCCTGCTACGTTTCTTGGGTGGCTCACTCTCTTTAGACGGAGGTGTTGCTTTGACCTTCTCACTGATCCTAGCTGATCTTCTCGGAGTCTCACCAGTGCTCCAATCAAATTCTGATATAGCAGGACTTCCAGGGTGTGATTTCAGGTACTGCTCCAGCTGTTTCCGGTTATTAATCTCCTCTCCAGTGGGAGCAATAAATGAGATCTCATTCTTCCGTGGTGTACCTCCCTTCTTCGAAATGTACTGAAAAGAAGCATTGATCAACCATGTCAAGATACTAAACAGACCACAAAATCTACACACATCAATAACAGCATAGAATCAAAATTGAACAAGTAACCAGGAACAAGCATCACATGTTTCTCGGACAGTACTCATTCAACTATTCTTTTTGCATGCCTAAGATAGTTGGCAGAAGTTTTTTTCTCTGCCTGCATTTATTCCAGAAAACTCAATTATGTCTATGCATTATCAACCTACACTACCTTAGACGAAAAGCCTCACTGAATACTAAACCAATCTACATTAGAAACCAAGGAAGCCTTTATGGTCTCTCATAGGTTTCTCACTAGAAGACTTGTGGGCTGGTCATTAAGGATAGCCTTATGAATTCTTTTTGAGATTTCCTTGCTGATTTTCACTTCCATAGATTCAAGAGGTCAAATCCAACATCCCTCAACATAAACTACCAATAACAGCATCATTATGTAACCTCAATGAGCCAATCGACATCATAACCCATAAAAATATTTAAAAGCTAAATATCATCCTAGAACATTAGTCTGACATGAACAAAACTACATTAATGTAAGATTCTGATAGGTAGACAACAATTGTAAATATATAAGCTGCTTTATCTGCATGGCATACTCACTCAAATATACACTAACTAACGAATTTAAAATTGAAACAATATGATGGAAACAAGTTTCTGCACAGAGAAAATCCATGCTTCCCTAGCCTAAGACTGGTCTGGTCAATGATTTTTGCAACTTTCTATTTAATTGTCACCCTGTAATCCTACACTGTTATTCAAACGAACCATCTTGGACTTGTCACAATAAGGCATAAGCACAAACAACTGTTTGCAAAAACGACAGACATAATACCACCTCAAATCTTGGGCTAGCAAGCAAATGGATTCAGCTTCTTTTCGAAATACAGAGACAAACATCATGACATTATTAAGTCCATTATTTTGAAACTTAACTGGAGCAAATCATTTATTTAAGTTGCCTTACAATCCTAAAGTTCGACAAAGTGACTCAAGGGAGCACCCGGATAAAAAGAGACCTAATTCCAAAATATACTATAAGAGCTTAAATTGGCTGGAATCCCCCATGCCTAGGCAATTGGCGTCTTACTTTCCCAGAGATATTTATAGTGAGCATTCTGCTGATCATTCAACCATTTTCTCATAATCTGAAACAGTTTTTACTGGAACATTCGAAAAAAGGACAAGAAACATTCAACAAAAGGGACCAGACAGGCATAGGTTATGAAGCCCAAACAACTACCTTAAAACTCTGCCCTTCCAGCACTTCATTCCTTGGAGTAATGTCCTTTGCTTAAATTCAAAATGTGAAAAGTAATCTCAAGTTTCACCTTCATTAGGGCACGATTACAAGACATCACAAGAATTCAACAAGCAATCTAATTTTATAGTGCACTCTAGTTCCCAAGCATCTTTATCACTACTCCTCAACAACCAAATAACGACACAGATGCTTCAATTAACAACAATAGTCTTGCCCTATCTGCAAAAATTGCCTTTTGCACAGCGGACAGATAGTTAAAAATTGTTAAAAACAGCAAACTTCCCTCCCCAGACCCCGGCCCCACCCTTTTTCCGCTCTTCTCTTCATAGTTTTTTTTATCTTTGTGTACGTTGCTCTCAAGTATCAAGCTTTGAGAGTTAGCTTCCAAAAAAAGCTGAAAATCCAGTAGATTAAAAAAATTAAATGTGTTAATTCATTAAGATTATTACAAAAATAACTTATTGTAATCAATACTGCCTTAGTATTTCCAGTAACAATACCAACAGACATTTTTTTTTGGGGCAAATTAACGTAATATTTTACAAATTTTAGTTTCCGTCATGGAAAATATTTTCATCAAAGATTTGTAATAGTTACCAATAAACACATCGCCAACAGACTTCGATAATTAAATTCAAGGTTCAAAAGGCCAAAAAAAATAAAATGAAATGAAATAAAAATGTAAGCTTCACATATAACTATTTGCAATACTTTTCTACAGTAAACCCTAGCAATAAAAATTATTATGAACAACAAAATTCAATATACAAATAAGTGTAACTGAAATTAAAATTTTGAACACATAAAACAAGTATAACTAAAATTAAACCGAAGAGCGGTCAACACAAGCATATAAAAGGGAAAAAATGTAAAATGAAGAAAATACCATCTTTTTCCAAGAAGCAGGTGCAGGAAGCTCCACGGACACGACGTTGTCGCTATTTCCGATCCGGGTCTCCGCCATTCTTTTCACCTACAAAAATGGAACCCTAAATAGCTCTTAAAGTACAAAAAACGATGTCAAACGTACAAACAAATGAAGCATACAAATTGTCCGCAGAATTTTCCTTTTTGTAGCTCTGAGTTTCAAAATTATATGCCTCAGATTAAAGGATAACGATAAAGCTACCTCAAAAAGCACAAAAGATTTCGTTGAACCTTTTGAGTGACATGTGTCAGATTAATGATCGTTCGATTGACTGTTAAAGCAGTTTTAATTGGTGTTTAATCTGAACAAGAGATAGATGGTACACGTGTCGATTTTTGAAAGAAGATTTGAGGAATTTTTGGTGAGCGCTTGTTTTATTTTAGTTTTATCCTTTCCCCTCTACTAGAATTAAGGTATATCGTGTGTACGGGATAAGACACGCACGCTCTGAGAATGTGAGTTTTGACGGAATGACTATTTGTAGACCGTTCGATGATGGCGTGAAGATGACGCGCTATAAATAAGAAGTGGTGGGGTGTACAGTGTACGTGAATGAGGGACGTGAAGCGTTGAGATGGTGTGTGTAGTTAACGTACCCGAAATGGTTCTGTTAACTACATTTGAATGCGGGGGTTGGTGTCCGACAAAAAATATATTAAATAATGCACGTGATGCTGAAGATGACCGTTGGTGGGCGTTTTTCACGTGGATTGGAACCGGAGTTTTCGGGTTTAATGACTGAAGCCCATTAAGACTTGATCCAATCTCGAAGAGGTCATTAAAGAATTTCTCTTCATCATAAACGTAGACTTCTTTCCATTTTTATATAAATTAGGAAAATATTAATAATTTGGTTACAAATATAATTTTTTTCTCAATTTTTCCAATATAATTATACATTAAATAATGATTTGAAAATGATTAATTTATATTTGTTAATAATAAAATACATTAAATTGCGTATGAGCTTCGCAGAATAATCACATGTGCCCATTATTCAACGAGACCACAATCAAGGGAATGGGCTTAGTAGAATCAATAGGAAAAGAAGACTCTATTGAGTTTGACTCTAGTCTAATTTTGTGAAATGACTTGAGAGGTATAGGATAAGTGAGAGTCGAAAGGCGAAAGTCAAATATCACTACTTTTAACATTATTTTACTTATTTCGTGAATCGGAGGTGCTGTCACAAGCCAGTTATCTCTGTGGTAACTTTTTGACAGTTCTAGTTTCAAATTTTGAAGGTTTAAAAGATCTTTAAGCCACGCTTTCACTGTTCGCATTCATACTGAAAATCAGAATCAAATGACTTTTACCTTTTTGTTCCATATGAAATTTATGTTTTCGTTGAACTCTCATATAGTTATGGTCACAATTATAAAATGTCAGTCATAAATTACAAATTTTATATGTTACAAATTATTTATATGTTATAATTATCAAATTAATTGGTGACTTTGTGAAATGACTTGAGAGGTATAGGATAAATGGGAGTCGAAAGGCGAAAGTCAAATATCACTACTTTTAACATTATTTTACTTATTCCTTGAATCGGAGGCGCTATCACAAGCTAGTTATCTCTGTAGTAACTTTTTGACAGTTCTAGTTTCAAATTTTGAAGGTTTAAAGGATTGTTAAGCCACGCTTTCACTGTTCACATTCGTACTGAAAATCAGAATCAAATGACTCTTGCCTTCATGCGAAATTTATGTTTTCGTTGAACTCTCATACAGTTATGGTCACGATTATAAAATGTCAGTCATAAATTACAAATTTTATAGGTTACAAATTATTTATCTGTCACAATTATCAAATTAATTGGTCGCGCATTATTTTTCATTAAAAAAATTATAAGTACTAACTTATTTCACGGTTTTAGATTATTAAATTAATTGATCACAAGTTATTTTTCGATCATAAATTTGAAATTAATTGGTTACAACTTATTTATCGATCACGAAGTCACAAATTATAGATCACAATTGCAAATTTAACCAAAGATCACATATTTTTTACGTTACATGTTCTTTATTTGTCACGGTTTATTTTTTTAATTGATCACAACTGCTCTTCATCCGACCCATTCTCATCCACCACCATTACCACAACAAAAAACACTGATACCACCTCACTGCCACCATAGAGCCACCACCTGCATCACCATCACCTCCAAAATGCACTATACACATATCACTACCACCCCAACCCATCAACATACCGTCATTGCCACCACGATGATGATCTTTACATCTACTGCCACCAACGAAATTCAACATCATCTAATCCATCATGAACAATATCATATTTGAACAAAAAAAAAAAAAACCACCATCCAAAAAAAATAACAAATAGCAGTTGATTTGAACCATCAACAACATCTAATCCACCACCATCCAAGTGGCGGAGCCAGCAGTTGGTGAGTCAGCACAATTGCGCGTGCTGGCTCCGTTGAAATTTACAGTTGCCGTCAGGAGTAGTCAACCGCCAACCAGCTAGGCTTGAATGGCAATTGCAGGGAGAAGAAAAAAGAAAGAAGGTGACAGCTACATGTTAGTGGATTGGGATTGGGGAAAAAGAAAAAATTGGGCATCTTGTTTTTAAAAAATTAGGCCCATTCCAATCAGGCTATTTCACTATTCGTTCTATTGAAAATCATATAACCTATTCATTATATTCCTAATTCCTCCAACCATTATCAAATTCAATTTCCTAAATCGACAGCAAACCCTAGGCTACTAAGCTTCCTCCTCACTCGCAGCCCTATGCTCTCGCGCACTGCCTTGTGACATGCTGTCAGCTATAGTTAAGTCGCCGTCGACGTCGATGCCGAGCTTCTCCACCTCTTCGAGAGTCATTAATCATGGGGGCATAAACGCTTTTCTCCACTGTATTGACAAATAGTCGTGTGCAGTGCAACAATATTTTTGGCTAGAGCTTGCTACTCGTTGTTGTCTAAAGACTAAGGTGCAAAGCTTAAAATCGATATTTCTACCAATTAAATGTACATATACTATCTTCTTTTCTAAGGTCTATCTTAGATAAATGCGTTCAATTGTTTGGTATTCTCTTTGGCTCTGTGCTACTGTTTCATTTTAATAAAATAATCTGATTTTGAGACACCTAGGCAATACTAGTGTATAAAACTTTAATAGGTTTTGATTTTTACCATTTTTCTTTATTGACATTTTGTTAGATGTTAATGCATTGATTAGTAAAATAATCCAATCCCAAGATACCTAGATAATACCAGTTTATGAAATTTTAGTAATTATTTGTTTTTCAACATTTTATCGTAAATTTTAGATTGTAGTATTGACATTTGGTTAGACATCCTTTAATCAAACTTTACATATAGGTTAAAAAAATTAAATATTATTTAATTAAATATTAATAAACGACTCTCTATTACGACAGGTAACTGTCGACGGCTAATGGTCAACGAACAATGGCTACCCTAGCTGACCTCCAATCCTATATCCCCCACTGTACCATCCAATGAATAACACCATAAAAAACATCTAATCCAAAAAATCAACAAGACGGCAGCAATTTTGAACAAGAAACAATCAGATTCATATTGGAATTTTTTGAGCATGCATCACTCCATTCGACCCCTTTTCGTTAGATTTGGCGATGGCACCACCACCAATGAATTTAGAAGGCCAAAAACCTTCGGGTGAAAATTTTATAGTTGTAAAGAGAAAAAGATAATTCAACCGCGATATTTGCAATTGAACCTCGAAGGGGATAGATTGTGAGGCAAGAGTTATTATCTTTACTTGGCTACCTTTAATTTAGAGATTAATTACAAATTTTTTGATAATCTAGTTATATAAATATTGGAGTATATATTTTTATATTTTTAAAAATCTAATTGGTACTTGATTTTCAAAAATAAATCTTAATGACATGATTAATGATAATCAAACTTAAAATACATGATTTTGCTTAATTTTTCCATGAAGAATACTCTCTATCCCATAAAGATAACCTTGTGTTTATTTATTTATTTATTTATTGTCTGATTCAAAATATAAGTGACTTTCCTTATTGAGAGTAGAGTTGATATTATTGTTTTTGTTGAAACCAAAAAGAAACAAAACATAAAAAACTGGCATTACCTCGCCGTCACACCGTTAATTTAATAATATTATTACTAATATTAAAATTTTGAATTATTATCTGATTTTTGAATAAAAAACTCGTAAAACTTATTTTTGAATTGTGAAGTTAAAATGTCTTGGTAGATGTAATTTTCACTTTTAAAAATCCATATATTTTCTTTATATGGTTTAGTAGTGTGCTATGTGTTGATCTATGGTTGACTTCATCATCAATGTTTTGATCATAACAAACAAGATTAATATTGTTTCTAATAATTTATTTTGAGTGATGATAGTTCAATATTAAAATCTATCAAGTATTATACATCGGACTTAAAATGAAGATTAAATTGGAAGTTACCTATGCATTCAAGTCAAATTATTCGGGACGAGAGCTTAAAAGATAAACTGTGAGAAAAGTCAAGATCGAAGTCAAGCATTAAGGACCAATGACAAGAAAGAGAAAGATCAAAAGTTCAAGAACCAAACATGGAAGAAATTTCGAAGCAAGATCAAAACTAGACTTTCTAGATCAATCATATATAAAAGTATAACACTTTGATCCTTAGTAACGAATGATAATAGCTCAAAAATCATTTTGTGTACGAAAAGTTATTTTTTACGACCACTTGCATAAAATGTTTTAATCAAAAGTAAGATTAATTTTTTCAAAGTCATACTTGAACTTGGATCACAATTCTTATATATATATATATATATATATATATATATAATCAAGGGTCAAAGTCAACAGTCAACGAATATCCGGTTGACCAGGCGGACCTCCGGTTTGCCAACGGTCAATTTTTTTAACCGTTGTACAACGTCTAATGGGTCGTCTGGATGGGCAAAAGCTTTTTCGTTTTGGATTCTATAGATACTATTTCACTTCCATTCTTCACAACAACTATGAAGAGAGTTTTCTTATGATATATATTTATAAAAAATCTTCTTTGAACTTAATTTTTATTTTCATTTCATTATTTCTTCGTAGCAAAAATGTAGATTGTTGAATCAAATTCCTTAATTCATTTCTTTCATCAAAGTTTTTCATTTCTCTTTGTACTTAACTTATTTATATCAATTTTAAAAAAGAGATATATTCTTGAAGAATGTATTTTCACTTACATTGCATAAAATTTTCTACTTTTTCATATTGAAAACTTTGATTGTTAATCAAATTTCTTGAATCAATTTCTCTCATCAAAGTTTTTCATCTCTTTTTTTTTTAATTTATTTATATCAATTTTAAAATAGAGATATATTTTTGAAGAAGATCTTTACACTTATATTTCATAAACTTTTCAACTTCTTAATACTGAAAACTTTAATTAATTGAATCAAATTTGTAAAATTATCATGTTCATCAAAGTTTTCTATTTCTATCTTAGTGCTTAATTTATTACATCCATTCATTAAAGAGATATATTTCTTGAGAAAATCTTTTTGAACTTATACAGTATTTACTTCATCTTAATCTTCTCATTGATAAACTTTGATTAATTGGATCAAACTTATAAAAGCATCATGTTTATCAAAGTTTCTCATTTCTCTCTTAGTACTTGATTTATTATAATCATTCATTAAAAGAGATATATTTCTTGAGAAAATTATTTGAATTTACATTGCATTTAATTCTTTTTCATCTTCTCATTGAAACACTTTGATTGGTCGAATCTAATTTTAATTATCCTTTTCATCAAAGTTTTTCAACTAACATTTGAGCTATCATTTGTTACTATTCATTGAAGTATTAGCCTCTGTCAGTACTTAATTTGTTTTGTATTACCTATCAACAGATGGTTTTATTGTAAAATCACTTTGATAAAGTGTGGATCATGTTGAGGACCCAAAAAGTTCAACATTGTGTAAGGATCGATGATCCTTGTTGTAAGTCACCGTGTGGGCCATATTAAGATCCTGTAAAGCTCAATAGTATGGGTCGTGTTAAGGTCCAGTAAAACTCAACTTTTGTAAAGAATCAGTGCTCCTTGTTTGCAAATCACCGAAAGTGTTTTAAAAGATTGGATTGTACCGTAAGTCAATCAACATAGTGAAAAGGTTTTGCTCGTATCGGAGAGCTTAGTAATGGATGACGTAAATCATTGCATTAAATCGAACCTTCACAATTACATCGTTTTCCTTCTCTCTTCCTTTTACTTATCGCTTTTATACTTGCGCTTATTATTTGATTTTATTAATTTAGTCTTTACTTGCTTTCTTATTTGTGCATATTTGTTTAATTGATATATTTGCTATCATATTGGTTTATATCTAGAATTAATTTTTGCAAAAGTTTTAAAAATCAATTCACCCCCTTTTAGTTAGTCATTCCTGGGCTTTCAATTGGTATCAAAGCTTGGTACTTATTTTCAAAGATTTCACAATCTTGAGTAATGACTAATCCTATTTTTCAAAATCTTGAGGAGCATTCTACAAAACAACCTCATTTCTTTAATGGTACTAATTATAACTATTGGAATGTTAGAATGACGATATTATAATATTTGGAAAGTTATTGAATTTGGTCCATATGTGCCTAAAAACTAAAAAGGTTATTAAAGAGGATGGTAAACTGGATCAAATAATTCCTAAACCTAGAAAAGAATATAGTGAAGTAGGTAAACAAAAATTATCTTTAAATGCTAGAGCAAAAATATTATTTTTTTTGTCTTAGATAGGAATGAATTTATTCGTATTAGTACATGTGATTCGCCTATAATATCTAGCATTCTTCAAAAGTTACTTATGCTGGAACTAGCCAAGTGATATAAACTGAGATAAATCTCTTAGTTAAAGATTTTGAAAATTTCTTTATGAAAGAGAATAAACCGATTGTTGACATGATTACTCGTTTTACCGTTATTGTTAATGGCCTCAAAGGCTTTGATCGAAAATTCACTAACCGTTAACTTGTAAGTAAAGTGCTTAGGCCACTCTCGAAAGAATGGGACCCATTGAAAATATTGATAGAGAACACCAAAGATATCAAAACTTATCCATTGGAAGAGCTCTATAGAACATTGATGACACATGAGATAAATTGCACCGAGATGAACGAGAAAATAATGAAAAGCAAAGAAGAAAGGCGCCAAATTGCTTTAGAATCAATAGTTGATGAAGACACTTCAAGGAAAAATTTGAATTATGAAGAACATGATGATCTAGTTCTTCTTATTAAGAAATGGAAAAAATTCCGTAACAATCGCCAATTCAAAAATAAAGAAGAAAAGGGTGAAGAGAAGAATAGATTTATCAAAAAGAAAGCACTTCAATCAATATGGGATGAAAGTGAGGATGATGACATGGAGAAAATGGAAGTCAAGAGAAGATTGCCAACATGTGCTTCATGGCTATTGATAATGAGGTAAATTCAAATGAAAATTGTTCATATGATAAATTATCTACTTCTTATGATGAACTTTTTGAAAAACTTGCACTCAAACACTCTACACTCAAAAAGAAAAAAAAATTAATAGAAAAGGAGGTAAAGAAACTTTCGAAAACTCAAAATGATTTTGAAAAAGAAAAAGTCAATTATGATTCTTTAATTGAGGAGAATTCCTTTTTGCAAGAAGAGATTTTAGATTTGACTCAAATTGTTCACAAATTTACTCAAGGCAAGAAAAAATTCGATTTAATGCTTGGTGAACAAAACTGTATTTTTTATAAAGGAGGAATTGGATACAAACCATTTTTAAAACAAATGTCTTTTGAAAATTTCTTTGTTAAAGTTTCTACTTCACCCATTTCAAATGGGGCATGTAATTTTTGTAATAAAAATGGACATGTATCTTTTAATTGTTCAATCAAAAAGGGGTTTTACTTTAAAAGCAAATACAAGTGGATTTCAAAATCCAAAACCACTAACAATCAAGGACCCAAAGAACAAAAACTAAATTATTTTGTAATTAACAAAGAAAATAAAGAGCCAACGGTCTTGAGTTAGTGGATGTTTGAACACATGATCGGGAAACAAGCTCCATTCTTATAAAAAAAAAAAAAAAGAAAAAAAAGAATGGAGTTCAAAATGAAAGAATTGGAGTCAAGAAACACTCCAAAGAGTTCATCAACCAAATTGGACGATCAAGGTATATTCGTATACACATCAAAATGTCGAGGTATGGTCTAACTCTTCTTACTTAACTTATAGTTGACTCGATATTATATTTAGTATGTGCTTATGTGTCATATTTCAATTTAATCGTAAAGAATAACACCTTTGTACATAAAACATATTTTTAGATGTCTTAGTGGCACTAACACATTAGATCTTTAGCATCCAAAGGCACCGACCTTGATTTACTAGCTATATGAAAAATTAATTGGCCAATAGTTTTACTAAATCTCTAGCTCTTGATAGACAATCACATATTTGAAGAGGTTTGGAAACTTTAGATGAAATTGAAATATGTAACTAATATATTTATGTTCATTTGTTTGATAAAACTATTGCTTTATGCCTCTATGATAATAAATTTCAAAATTTTATTAAAAAAAGGGAAATGGACGTCCGGATCCATCATCCGGATTGACAGAAAGTTGGGACTTCCCTATGCGGACGTCCGCTTAAGCATAAAAATCCAATTTTATGTATTTCAAATTGAATGTGATCTATTATGTTTTGATATCAATTTTTCAATCTTATTTTCAAACTTCAAAAAGAAAAACGGTTGTCTTGATGCTTTTGAAAATAATGTCAAAAGAAATATTATTGAAATTATTAGTAATCACCCATCTCCTTTTATTGAAAATTGTTCTCTTAATAGATAACATTTAACATAATATATTTTATTTTTAGTCAATTGTGTTATAAATGTTATCATATCAAACTTGATTCTTCCTTATTAAGCATGCTACACCAAAAGGAGTGATATTTATAAGAAGCCAAAATAAGGATGTTTATGTCATTGAATTTGAAAGTGAAGAAAAATGTTTATCACATTTTAAAAGATACTTGGCATAAAAGATTAGAGTCATGTTTGCATGGACCAACTTTCAAATATTTCCAAAAATTATTTTTGTTAAAGGTATACCATATTTAAAATTTGAGAAAGAGAAAATTTGTGGCATGTCAATTTGGAAAACAAGTGAAGAGTTTCTTCAAACTTAAGCAATACTTTTCGACTAAAAAACATGTTCAACTTCTTCACATGAATCATTTTGGACCATCTAGAATCATAAGCTCAAATGGTAAGTATTATGCTTTCGTCGTTGTTTGATGACTGTTTTAGATTTACTTGAGTCCTATTTTTGAACCTAAAGTATGAAACTTTGAATCATTTAGATATATTTAAAAGGTTCAAAATGAAAAATGATACACTACTATACGTTTGGAGTGATTATGATGAAGAATTTGATAATATTGATTTTGGTGATTTTTGCAAAATTGATAGCTATGAACATTACATCTTGGCTCCTAGAATTCCTCAACAAAACAATGTTGTAAAAAGGAAGAATCGCACATCGCAAGAAATGATTAGGATTATGCTAAATGAAAATTATTTACTTAAAATATTTTGGTTGCAAATTCCTTTTCTTAAACACTAAATTTGGAAATTATCAATGAATTTGAAGTATATGACTAAATTGAATTTATACTAAATGGTTTCGTATGATTGGTTGGAATGTATATAAATCTTATCCAAATGATTATACTTCCATCATTTCATCACTCATACTTTGATTAATATTTTTACTATAAAGTGATGATTATTCTCGTGTTTAAACTTGCATATATTTGGCATCTTTTGATTAATTGAGGGAGAATATATTACTATTTTCTATGGTTGACTTAAAGTTTTGATCTTTGATGACATACTCTTCATATATGCTAACTGTTGACCCCAAAATATGTTGCCAACAGATACCGGACCCACTCGTGGTCACGTAAACTTGGTCCAACACGCTAAGCATGTAAACGGTCTAGAACTCGTAGATGGGAGCGACTCAAAGGCAGGGGACGAGAACATACTTTGAATATATGGTTTGTAAAAGTTAGGGGGAATATGAATTACATGCTAAATTTATATTTATTTATCAACTTGATATAAATTGTTCAATTCTACCTTGTAAATCATCTTGTTTGTCATAATCAAAAAGGGAGAAATTATTGACCTATGATTGACTTCATCCTCAATGTTCTGATCATAACAAACAAAAGTAATATTGTTTCAAACAATTTATTTTGAGTGGTGAAATTTCAATTTTAAAATCTATCAAGTATTATATATCGGACTTGAAATGAAGATCAAATTGAAAGTTGCTCATGCATTCAAATCAAATCATTCGAGACAAAAGCTTAAAAGATAAACACCAAGAAAAGTCAAGATTGAAGTCACGCATTGAAGACCAATAACAAAAAAGATAAAGATCAAAAGTTCAAGAGCCAAACATGGAAGAAACTTCGAAGCAAGATCAAAGACTTGACTTTCTAGATCATATGTAAATGTATATATAACACTTTGATCGTTAGTAATGAATAATAATGGTTCAAAAATCATTTTGCGTACGAAAGTTATTTTTCACGATCACTTACATAAAATGTTTTAATCAAAAGTAAATTATTTTTACAAAACCATACTTGAACTTGGTTCACAATTCCAAAAAAAAAAAAAAAAAAGGGTCA
>NC_036246.1:19780353-19850670 GCF_002742605.1 Olea europaea var. sylvestris
ACCAAACACAATGAGATCTATTGGATGGGAATCGAAATAATTTAATTTTCCGCTGTGCATGTATAAGTAGATTCCCAACAGTCCGAACGGATAGAAACTTTTCCGTTTTGATTTCTATAAATATCACTTCACTTTCGTTCTTCACAATAACTACGAAGAGAGTTTCCTTGTAAGATATATTTGTAAAAATTCTTCTTTGAGCTTAATTTTTATTTTCATTTCATTTATTTCTTTATAGCAAAAACTTTGATTGTTGAATCAAATTTCTTGAATTATTTTTCATCAAAATTTTTCATTTCTCTTTGTACTTAACTTATTTATATCGATTTTAAAAGAAAGACATATTTTTGAAGAAGGTATTTGCACTTACATTACATAAATCTTTCCACTTCTTCATATTGAAAAACTTTGATTGTTAAATCAAATTTCTTGAATCAATTCTCTCCTCAAAGTTTGATCTCTCTTTTTTTCTCAATTTATGTATATCAATTTTAAAAGATATATATTTTTGAAGAAGATCTTTGCACTTATATTATATAAATTTCTTCATATTGAAAACTTTGATTGATTGAATCAAATTTGTAAAATTATCATATTCATCAAAGTTTTCTATTTCTATCTTAGTGCTTAATTTATTACATCCATTCATTAAAGAGATATATTTCTTGAGAAAATCTTTTTGAATTTATATAGTATTTACTTCATCTTAATCTTCTCATTGATAAACTTTGATTGATTAAATCAAACTTATAAAAGCATCATGTTTATCAAAGTTTCTCATTTCTCTCTTATTACTTGATTTATTATAATCATTCATTAAAAGAGAGATATTTCTTGAGAAAATTATTTGAATTTACATTGCATTTAATTCTTTTTCATCTTCTCATTGAAACACTTTCATTGGTCGAATCTAATTTTAATTATCCTTTTCATCAAAGTTTTTCATCTAACGTTTGAGCTATCATTTGTTACTATTCTTTGAAGTGTTAGGCCTCTCTTAATACTTAATTTGTTTTTTATTATCTATCAAGAGAGGATTAGATTGTAAAATCACTTTGATAAAGTGTGGATCGTGTTGAGGTCCCGAAAAATTCAACATTGTGTAAGGATCGATGCTCATTGTTGCAAGTCACAATGTGGACCATATTGAGGTCCCGTAAAGCTCAATAATGTGGGTTGTATTGAGGTCCCGTAAAACTCAACTTTGTAAAGGATCAGTGTTCATTGTTTGTAAGTCACTGAAAGCGTTGTAAAGGGTTGGATTGCATCATAAGTCAATCAACATAGTGAAAATGTCTTGCTTGTGTTAGAGAGCGTGATAACGAAGGACGTAGATCATTACTTTTGATCGAACCTCCACAATATCATTTGTATTCTCTCTCTCCATTTTACATATCACTTTTATACTTGCGCTTATTATTTGAATTTATTAATTTAGTCTTTACTTGCTTTCTTATTTGTGCCTATTTGTTTAATTTATATATTTGCTATCATATTGGTTTACATCTAACATTAATTTTTTAAATAGTTTTAAAAACCAATTCACTCTCCTCTTGGTTAATCATTCTTGGGTTTCCACTATGTTCGATGTTCTAAAAAGTCTGCCGAAGTGGCGTCAAGGTGCTTGACTTGGGTAAAACGCTACGCCTTGGCAAGAAGCGCCTAGTGGCATTTTATTAATATTTTAATTTTTCCTTCTTTTAAACTTGTTTTATTTAACTTTAATTTTAAGTTTTTAAACGACTTTATCTATACGAAAGTCAAAAAGAAAACACATTATAAAATTTCAAGTAGTATTTGTTGAAAGCCCAAGAAAGACTAATCAAGAGGGGGTGAATTAGTTATTTAAATCTCTTTAGAAAAAGAATGCAAATTTAAGCAATTAGAAAATAGATAATATGCAAGCAAGATAACATAAGTAAAATAGTAAGTAGAAGGGATAGAAGGCCAAACAATGTAATATAGAGGTTCGATCCAAACAACAATCTACGTCCTCCTTTACCAAACTTTCCGTCACGAGTAAGATATTTTTCACTATTGTTGGTTGACTTATTATGCAAACCAACCTTTAGAATGCTTCAGGTGACTTACAACTAAGGAGCAACGATCCTTTTACAATGTTAAGCTTCCCATGACCTCAACACGACCCACAATTCAAAAATAAGAAAAACAAAATTACAACTGAAGGTTTTTCTCTTAATAGATGATATGAACACAATTAAGTATCAAGAAAGAAGTAGGTACAACAATTTAATAAATTGCAAAAAGTATAGCTCAAGTGCTGGTTGAAAAACTTTAATTGAGATAAATGATTTTTGCAAGTTTTGATCACTCAAAATGTTTTTCAAGAATTAAATGATTTGTTCTTTTAGATATTGAAAACTAAGGTAGAAAATGACAATAAATACTACTCTTAAAAGCTCAAGAATTGTTGTTCCAAATATGCAAGAAAATGAGGAATTTATAGTGTTCAAACGGTCATAAATCTGCCAATCTGAACACAGGATCCGGATGTCTGCCAGGGATCCGGACAGACAATTAGTCTTTTGAAAAATGGTCAAAAAAATTGACCGTTGGAGGGTCCATCCGGACGTCTGGATAGGTAGCAATTTTGCCCTTCCGGATTTTCATTCGTGATGACTTTTATCTATGTAGTTCATTGAAGGATTTTCTTATATATTTTGTATAGATAAGTATTTTTGTAAATATTTAATCGTCAAATTGAAATATTTATCTTTCGAAAATTATTTTTATGCAAATAGTTGTGAGTCAAGAGAATATTTTCATGCATAAAAATTTTGAGCTATAGTCGACGCTAGATATTGAAGTTTTTACCTTTACATTTGAGTTCAAAAACACATCCATATCCAATGTCTTCTTCTCTTCTTCCAATGTGATGTTTGGCGCGAAGGCTTGATTTTTCATGTTTGTCAATCTCCAATTTGCTTTTATGTTGATCGTCATCCTCAAAAGCATTCGTCCATGTGCATGATTCTCGATCTTGATTCTTGTGCCTTTATCATTATCGACACTCAAATTTAATTTGTTAGAATTAACGCGATTTGTTTGTCATAATAAAATGAGAAGTCAACGATTAGTAAACATTTGTCTAGTTGAAAGTTGAAAATATTAAAAATCTACTTTTTGCATTTCGAATACTTGAAAATTGTATAAATGACTAATTGTAAGAATTACTAAGTAAATATAGTACTTTATAATTTTAGATGTTTGGTATAAATTATTTTTTAAATGATTAAAAATTTAAAATAAAATTAAAAATCAGAAAATGTTTTTTTACGTCTAAACCTCGTTTAAACTCGTCTAGGCTCGTAAAGTTCAAAGTTTGACTTCCACATCTAACCACGTTTTCCATTTTTCAGAATACTGGATGTGCCTAATTAAATCTAAACTTTTTAGACCAAAATAAAAAAATAAAAAGGAGGTTGCATAACCCTCAAGTTTAACCTTTCGAATTTTTAGTAACTACATCAGCGGTTGCGAGTTTAATTTGTTTTGATTAGATAATTAAACTTCAATTTAATTCTAATTTCATTATTCTTGACGTTCTGCCGCCTGCTACTCCAAACCAATAGAAATTAATTAATGGTAGTCATACGGTAATTAATCTTCCACCTAATTGATACATGTCACCCTAAAAACAAACACAATTATGCTACAGTGGCATAATAGTTGACATAATCCTTAACATAATGTTACATGACATACTTTTTTTAGACAGCTTAAAACACAGTAAACTTTTTTATATATTTATCTACTGATATATATATGATAGAATGAGTGTGATAGCTATTTCTTTGAATTGAATTGTTAAAAAAAGACAGTTTTCATCTACTAATTTTATGACATGACATTGTAAGCCAAAAGAAATTTCAATAGGGCGGTCGCACCGCCCTATGAGGTTGAGCCACCTCGGCGGGTAGCTCCCCACACACCCTCGATATGTGTGGGTCACCCGTCGAGGTGGCATCTCGACATTGGATGATGCGCCCGTCCCACTGAAAATTCCCTCTGCATTGCCACACAAAGATTATATGGAAGATTTGTTATTGTTAATTAAGTAATTTTCATCAATTTGAAAGACGACATAATAATAAAATTTATAATTAAATTGAAGTTCAATGGTCTAATTAAAATTAAAACGATCCAATTGATACGAATTCATTGAAAGTTGAGTGATTGCAGATAAAACTTGCCCAACGGTAGATGTTCCCCCAATGGTTATATGCCTAACAGCTGCGTCTTTTTATTGTCAGACTTTTACGAACCAAAGGATTACACTATTTGTAAAATGTTGGATGACAATATTATTGGCAATGTATGAATTAAGATGTTCGAAAATTCAAGGCGTTCAAATGGCATTTCTACTTGCAATTTGATGTCCCAAAAATTTTAATGTCCTTTTTTCTTTCATTAAATGTTAATTTCATTTCTAGATATATTTACAATTCTACAAAATTTTGATGAACAAGACGACCTCACTAGAACTTTATTCGAAGAAAGAGTGTGCTTATTGTGCCAGAAGAATGAAATCTGCTTAAAAAGAAAACTGTGTTAATATTACAGACACAAAGTTACAGTCAGTTCACTTATTTTTCTTCACACATATACATCAGAAAATAGACAACAGCAGAGGCAGCAACCACCACAATGGCAGACCAAGTGTTATCTACTAAGTGGAGGGAGGGGAGAGAGCGACCGAAAAACAAAATTCGGAGATGGGTTATTTCTCTACTAAGTTTTTCTAGAGCTCTCGACTCATATAGTATGACTGTAACACAGGCCAATGTAGATAGTGAGCTTAGATTAAGAAGCTGCGGCTAGGGGAGGCCAATGAGATGCCTCTTTAAAGAACTTGGGAGGAGTATCAGTTTTGTCTATTTCATATCGGTTTTCAACCTCCTCTTCTTCTTCGTCTTCAGCATCCCACAAAAATCTAGCATAGGATGCTAGCACATAACTGCACGGACATTAATACGTGTTCAGATTCAGCAAAAACAGATTAGCTAACACATTCCTTGTAATTTATCTAAGCAAAGTAAGACTATTGTACATTTTGGCTACAACATACTGATCATGAAAATTGACCAAAAGGCTCAATGGACTACCAAGATAATTTACAGATCAAAATACTGCATCCAGTGCCATCCCAATTATCTTATTATTCATGGTACCGTTTAGGAGTTGTCAAAGGCCGAGTAGTCAGTGCAAATATCTTCGACTTCTTTCTTTCGTCGGTGTTCTTGCGAGTTCGTGTTTNATAGTGTAAAATTGGGATCAGTTTGATCAAGAATTGTAAAGAATTTTGATCTGGTGTAGAATTTGAATACAATCATTAAAAAAATGCATGCAATTTCACTACTAATTTATTTTGGTTATTCTAGAAACAAGAATCAAATTAAGATTGAATAGTATCATCAAAATGGCATGCAGATTAAATAATTATTTTAAGACAACGAAAAAATGCTTCTTGATTTAATTGTAATAAGTACCTCTTTCAAGAACTTGGCATAATTTGCCAACAAGAGAGTATTGTTAGGGTTTGCTTCAATCATTTTTCGGTAATAAGAATCCGTATTCTCATTCCCATGGCTATTCGGATCTTGAGAACCAGATCCCAAGCCGTCATCCGACCCCCTCCCACCACCTCCGCCACCTCCGCACACCCTGCCACCACCTACACCGCTTCCACGGTCCATCACAGCGGCCTGCGGCACCCTCGCCTTCTCTGCAACCGCCACACACCCCTCTTCCTCCGGCGCTCCCAGCCCGGAGCTGGACAACAACATGGAGCCGGACCCTACCTCCAGCCCTTCTCTTCTCCCCTTGATCTTCACAGGCTTGGGGGTCCCTGCCAGCTTCACACTCTTCTCGGGCTTGAAAGGCTCTCTGAGGTCCGACTCTAATACGGGTCGAGTTGGAGTGCTTCTACCCAGGCTATCTTCAAAACTAAACGACATTGTCAAGCAGACAGATCGGGTTCTTGTCAACAGAGGCAAAATATCGGGTTCGGGAGATGACCCGGCTGTTGAATTGGGTATCCATGAATTCAAGATTGGTGATGAAGAGCTTCTCAACATTATTCTTTATCTTTTTTTGGTTTGATTTAGAGAGAAAAAGGAAGTTGAGCTACCCCTGAGCCCTCCGCGTTGGAGGAGAAAGAGCGGAGCTAAGTCAATGCCGAGTTTTATAGGAATGGAGAGTGGTTGAATGAGTGGAATCCAGTGGTGAAAATGGACAAAGAAGATTTAAGGTTAATTATTATAATCCTAATGTAAACAATAATTTTAATGTCCTCATTTAATTCTCATTTTTGTCAAAATATATTTCTCACTCTTCTTTATAACAACACATTTTTTTATTAAAATAATATTACATATAAATAAAAAAATTCATTATTTTTCATCCACACATTCTCATTAATCTAATATTTTAAAATTTATTTTTCCATAAAAATGGGTATCAAACGCCTTGATAATATTATTTATAATAAGCGACTACAACATTAATTCTATGTAACAATTTATTATGTAAGATATTAATTTTCTATAATTCTATCGTATCAAATGACAAGCTAATTCGAGCCTTTAAAATTCTCAAAAATCATTTATTTGAACATTAAATGAGCATGTGATATCAAACTATGGCTGTATTTGATTGGAGGTGGAATTCCATAAAAAATGAAATTGGAATTCCACCTTGTTTGATAGCATTTTTTTAGCCTAGAATTGAATTTCCAACTTGAGTGCCACATAAGCCAAATTCCACCAATTCAAAGAATTAGAATTCTGAACAAAATGGCGAGAATTGGAATTCCTTGTGATCGAAGCATTTTTTTTTATTATTATTATTATTTGATAATGAAAACAACTTCTAAGAATTATTATAAAAAAATATTTCCCTTTAATTGACAATTTTCGTGTAAAACAAAGTCAAACGAACACTAAAAAATAGATGATTTTCTTGTTTTTTTTGTTGGCAATGGAAATAAATTTTATCCCTAATACCAGTAAATTATATCCCTTTATTTAACAATTTTCATGTAAAATAAAGCCAAATGAACACCAAAAAATATTTTCATTTCAACATTTTCCACGTGAAAAATTATATCAATCAAACACAATAATTTACAATTCCCAAGAAAATAATTTCTAGACAATTCATTTCCCTGAAATTCGTTTTCTAAGCAATTCAATTCCATTTTTGTAATCAAACGAACTCTAAATGGTAAAACATTTTAATAAGATTTTATTTATTCCTTTGGTCCCTCAACTATGGCAAAGGTACAATCAGAGATCCTATTTGTTATGGTATGAATTGTATGGGACTTGAGGATCGCATAGTGCTTATTGAAGCAGACCCACCATCATATTTTAGCCATTCAAGTCGGGGATGACCGCATATGCCATGATTGTTTCGACTAAATGGCGAGGATGCAAATTTGGACATTCCTCGAGTGCATGGGATTACAATCGTGGCAATCTGCATTGTCTAAAATCTTCGAGATGAAAATGCAGAGACCATATATTTCACAAGCAATGTGATATCCAAACTCGAGATATGACCTCATGAGTTTCGATGCACCATTAACTTGAGTTGTATTTCAACTTTTCAAATAGAGTATGATTTTATTTTCTTCAGCCAGAGGTCACGTTACTTATTTACATTATCAATAAAATACAGCAAAAAATATCAATTCTCAACATCTTTGAAGTGTCACAAGCTGGAGATACTAGTCCTACAGTTTAAGAAAATTGAGAATACGATTGCAACATTGAAAAATGAGCGATACAATGAAAGATTGACGATCCCAGGTGGAATATAACATAATTAGAGTTTGTGAATAGTATATTTTTGGAGAATATGCAATCAAAAAGTCAAAAAAAAAATTATTGATTTGTATGTAGAATATTTTATTTTATGAATGTGTGATAAAGAACGTTCTTATAATAATTAATTTTAAATTTTAAAGGATGACAAAGGTAAACTTATTATGATAAAAAATGAAAGTGTTCACGCTAGTGGTCAACTAGTACGCAGCTAGTGAGTTCTTTGGCGTGCTCTAGAGATAACCCGGTGGGTCCCTAGGCTATGGGCCCACTTAGAGGTGAGACCAAAAGGAGCCCATCAAAGTGAAAAATATCTACAAATTTTCTGCTTTTGTCACTTCTCTTTTACTGTTTTAGTGCCCTTTGGAGTAATCAATCAAGAGTTATATTCAAGCAATTATACATTATCCGCATCATTATTAAATTTTACTATATATATTTATAGTAAAATTACTGTAAGAATCTTCACATAATACAAACATAATCGATAACCTTGTTAGAATTTAGTCGCACAAAACCTTAAACAAATCAAATGGTTTCGATGAGGAAGGATAAAATTATGAAAACTGAAAAAGAAATAATTTTTTTTCCGGTAATAATTACATATTAAGCCCTTGTTTCGTATAAATTAAAATCTCGATTTTAATCTAAGACAAAGTCTAACATCTAATTTTAATCACATATATTATGTGACCCATAAATTTTCAACCACACATTTTATCAATTTTTATCAAAATTTACTAAAAGTTTGATATTAATCCTAATCAAATGAGGGCTAAGTCTTAGTTTTGTAGTATGTTGCTTGTAGGAAATCAACTTTATAAATTATAATTAAAATTTATCTATCTAATAATATAACTATTAATTAGGGATGACAACGGAACAGGGCAGGTTGAGATCGGGTGGGGTGGGAGCATTGGCGGACCTATATATGGTCCTAGTGGATCAAGTGACCCACCAACTTTCAAGATTTTTTTCTTTTTCGATTTTAGAGCCAAAAATCAGATTTGGACAATAACGGTAGTTGGGCTTTTCTTATTAGAATAGAATTACAGTGATGACCAAACAATTGAGAAAGTGAGAATTAAGATAATTTAGTCATCTGCGATATTTAATTTGAAAATTCTTTGGAAATTATTATTTGAAATTCTTTGAGAATTTATTTTACATATATATGAGATTTGTGAATCTATGACAATAATTACTTGTATGTATTTATGTAGTATACATAATTTTTTAATAACTTTTTAATAAGTTTGATCCTCACCCCACTAACACCAAATGTCTGTGTTCGCCACTAGGTGGGAGGAGAGAATTTCCCGTCCCATATCCTCCTCGTTGCCCGTTTAAGGAGGGGGTGGGTCGGGGCCGTTGCCTCGTTCAATACTCGTTTAAGACCTATATATGGTCCTAGTGGATCAAGTGACCCACCAACTTTCAAGATTTTTTTTCTTTTTCGATTTTAGAGCCAAAAATCAGATTTGGACAATAACGGTAGTTGGGCTTTTCTTATTAGAATAGAATTACAGTGATGACCAAACAATTGAGAAAGTGAGAATTAAGATAATTTAGTCATCTGCGATATTTAATTTGAAAATTCTTTGGAAATTATTATTTGAAATTCTTTGAGAATTTATTTTACATATATATGAGATTTGTGAATCTATGACAATAATTACTTGTATGTATTTATGTAGTATACATAATTTTTTAATAACTTTTTAATAAGTTTGATCCTCACCCCACTAACACCAAATGTCTGTGTTCGCCACTAGGTGGGAGGAGAGAATTTCCCGTCCCATATCCTCCTCGTTGCCCGTTTAAGGAGGGGGTGGGTCGGGGCCGTTGCCTCGTTCAATACTCGTTTAACTTTTGGGTAAACTAAGATTTTAATTGTTTGTTATATTCCTTAAGTAATTTTAGTTTCCATATTCTATTAGAACTATTGAAATTTCGTGATATTTTCCATTTGAAGTATTGAATTGTGGAGTAATAATAATAATAATAAACGGGGCGGGGCAAAGCCCTTGTTACGCACACCCGCCCCGAGGCAAAATCTCCCACTGTTTCCGATCCAAATACCCGATTAAGATGAACCCCATGAATATAGAGTTTAACGAAATTTTTTGCCATCCTTACTACCAATATTTCTGTACATTTATTGGTTCGGATTCTATCACAATTGATCCAATAATTGTTCCATTTGTTGGTTTCTTCGGTGTAAACATGTAGAGAAATAATGACCGTCGTTTTTGCGAGTGCTTTATTTTTTGGTTGGCGACCAATCACGTCACTCCTGCTGATAGAAAAGTTTTGGCCACCAGCCGATTACCTTTATTTTTTTATTTTTTATTTTTAAGGGTAAATTTCATCTTCGACCATTGAATATTTATCGAAATTTCAATTGAATTAATAAACTTTAATTTATTTCCAATTTTTTTTTATTTTTTTACATAATGATATGTGAGAACTTGAAAATATAAATAACTTAAAATATTAAAATATGCGCTTTTCATAATTTATTACATTTGCGATGAATTGGATAATCATGAATTTGAGGGGGGGGAAAACAAAAATTTATTCGTAGGGTTAATTATTAAAGTAAATTGCATATTTTCTTAAAGTTTCGTTGTTGTCTCGAAAGAATATCGAATTCTTATTTCTATCAATTTTTGTCATCATAGTTTTTAGTAAATGATAAATTATTAAACCTCTTAAACTGTAAATTCAATAAAGAATTTTTTGTATTATATTAAATTAGTTGTTAAAAGAGAATAAATAAATGGAGAAAAAAAGTTAAAAACTTTCTCTTTAGATACCACCATCAAGGCATCACCATGATTGAGTTAATGATAAAAATTCACATAAATTATCCATGGGGACTAACTTTGCTAATTTATGGAAAGTTGGGATGAAAAGTTGTTAGGATAAGATTGCAACTTTAGAAAGAATTTGGGACTAAATTGCAATTTGTTATTATTATGGTAAATTATTAGAATTGTTCACGTGGGTGATCAACTAGTCCGCGGCTGGTGAGTTTTGTGGTGGGCTCCATGAGCCACCAATATAGAATAAGATACATGGGCCACCATAAATTCCTAAATGATATTATTAAGTTTTGTTAATAGCCTCTAGATTAAAAGGTTGAACCCCAACTTTAAGAGTCCCCATCGTTCCGTCTCTGAAACATTGTGAGGAGGTTAATCATGAGATGTGCCCCCAACAGGTCAAGAAACAAGAACTGCCTGTACACTGGTGCCTACAAAGAGTCTCAATTAATGTTTCAAAAATCGAACCCTTACACTGCAGCTGTCAGCAAGGTTAATAGCCTCTAGATTGCTTATGCAGTATCTTGACTACTACATTTTTGATACTAACTTATTGACTATAAATTCTGGTTTAATTAAAAAAAAAAATGAAAAGAACAATTTTCAATCTTCATTTTCATATCCTTAAATTGTCAAATTTATATAAATTGAAATATAGAGTATGAAGAATTCAATTCGATCTAGGCAAGAGTTTATCAGTATTGATTCTTACAGTTTTTAAACATATCTTTTGAAAAAAAAAAAAAGCCTTTTTCTTATTGTAGCATCACTACAAATCTCGTGAACGACGAACTTACTAATGTTTTGTAATTTTATTACGAAAATGGACTCATAAGTTATGCAGAAAATATTGCGAACTTAAAATGAGAAGTCTGATAATGCACGAAAGTAAATGTGAATACCTATAAAGGTCTTGAAAAGACATAATTATTGGAAAAGTGATACAATTATTGAATTATGTCTCTGCTAAACTAATAGATATCTTGGTGAAAATAAAAGACGCTTTTGGTTGAATGTTCACATCTGATATCTCATTTTTTACAAGTAAAAGGTTAATTATCGAATTATATTTTTACACTAGAGTTATCCAATACAGATTGTGTCACCCCATTGTATTGGCGAATTATAAATTTTTATTTTTATTTATTTATTTATTTATTTTTATTTTGGGTTCTATATGCATTTGAAAAACCTGGATACTTAAGTACAAGAGCATGTTTGGAAAACGTTAACAAATAGATAAAAATAAATGATTGATAAGTTTATAGTATTTGTGAAATCTCAAAATGTGTAGATAAAAATTGTTTGGCCAATTTTAAATAGTTTATAATAATTAGCCTATCATGAGCTAACTATTAAATGAGGAAAGAAAAATACCCCAAAAAATCACATCAAATGAGTGCTTTCACTAATATTTCGACACATGATCTCTTATTGGCAAATAAGAAGACGTCAATACAGAACACTCTAAGTGACATCATATTTGAAATGATGCATTTTCATTTGCTAACCAGAATTGATATTCAAAGTATCATAAAACGAGAGGACATAGTCGACAAGCTAATTGAATTGTATTTCATTTCATCGTATGAAAGGTGGACGATATTTCATTAGGTGGGACACCACCGATTAAGATTTCTTGTGTTTACGGTGGAGAATAAAACCGCGTAAAATCTCATTGCAAATTAATGTAGATTTTTGCAAGTTGACAATGACATTAAGCCAGCCAGCCTCCCACACTGTTTCTTACCATACAAACAAGTGGAGTCAAAACTTTTTGAACTCCTAATCAAGAACAAAAACAAAACTTAAAAACGAACACCCCCCATCTTCTCAAATTGACAAGAATTCAATCTCGAAATTCGATTGTCGAATAATCAAATGCCACGATTCCAAAAGGTCATAAGTGAGGGCCCCACCTCAACCAGCTCGATAACTCATTCTGTCAGTTTCTCCACCAATAAAGCCTATGCCAGGAACTGTACTTTTGGAACAATTCCAAGATGGTCAACTTCACATTGAAGCTAATTCTTGCTCTTATAAGCATTTTCCCATCTGGGACCATCAATAATTCTGTAATACCACAAACATAAACATTATGCAATTTTTCTATGTAAAAATATGATTTTCATTCTTTTGAAAATGCATATGATATGTGTCGTGCTTTCATTACTATTAAACATGTGCACTACTATGCTAAAAAAGATGAAGGATTGTATCTTAGATTTTTTTATTTCTGGGAGCACGCCAGATATTTCAAGAAGAGGTGAAAATCACAATCATTAGAGATTGCCCTCATCTAGTACATAAACAAAGAGTATGATGTTTCGGCTTGTTTCTCACATCGTCAAAATTTCATTGGGTGTCAAAATTTTAGTAACAAACAAACTCGTTTGAAAACATAACGAACTATGCACTAAAATTTTGACATACCAAAATCGTAGTAATGTGTGCATATTTTAGGGGTCAGACAACCAAGTATACAACCAGGTCACGACAACACTTTTAGGCTTTAAAACAAAGGGGTTAATTTCATATTCAACTATTCAACTTTTACTGAAATCTCAATTGGATCATTAAACACTAATTTGTTTCAATTTGATTGTTGAATTCTAGTTTAGTTTTAAATTATACCAATATGTCACGTTTCATAACTTGTCTTCAATAGCTTATTTGACATTCAAGAACATATCTTGGTGGCAAGCCAATACACTAATCACCACCGTGCCATATTCGAAAAAGTGTTAAGATCTAAGACATGCCTAGCCAAACAACATTTCCTTTTCGATTTCCATTATTTATTCTTTTTTCACAACAAACACTACTAAAAAATAGTTTTTCACCTACGAAAAATCACCAACGGATTGCATCCGTTGGTCATTAGAAACAGATTATCCATTGGTAAAAGTTATTCATTTTCAGTTACGATAATCAACAATGGATTTTTCGTTAGTAACGATGATATCTCGTTACAAATGGATATTCCCTACCTCATGTAACCGTTTAACATTTGGATCTTTCATCTATGGATATTCCGTTGGTAATTAGAAATAGATTATCTGTTGATAAAAGTAATTCACTTATTCCATATTGAAAGTTTACAACAAAGTCTTCGAAGTTGCCCTTTATAAATTAATTTATGGTCTAATAAGTGGTTAAACAATATTTTGGCCTTTACAATTCGATTCGCTAAAAGTTAAAAAAATTAGAATTATTTAATAAATAATAATAATAATGATAAAATAATTTTTTTTTTATTTATACCATGCCTCACACCTATGTGGCTATTTACAACATTGATTTTTACCAATTGAAATGGAAGACATTTACTAATGGAAAGTCGATTGGTATTGGTTAACATTTTTACCAACAGAAATTTCGTTAGTAAAAGATTCCCACTTTACCTACGACAACATCCATTGGTAACTATCAGCGACCCTCAAATTAGCAACGGATTTGCAATTGCAAATATGACGTCGGTAAAAAGTAATAGCAACGGATGTCGAGGTTTCAAGAACGAAAAATCCATTTTTGAAGCCATATTGTTTAATATTGAAATTGAGGCAAATGCGTTCCAAATAAGCAAATACCCGTTAGTTTGGGGGATGACATGTTGGACATACGATTGAGTATCAAAATTTGAAACTAAATTGAAATTCAAAGACCTAATTGATAAAAAACTAGTTTAGAGACTCGATTGGAATTTTACTAAAAGTGTTGACCTCATTCTCTATTAGGATAACGTGGACAATAGATACTGAGCCCACTCATGCAGACGTAAATGAATTCCAACATGAATGGACAGGTTGCTAGTCGATAATGCATCGAGTTTGGACGTGGGAGAAGCTTTATCGCACGAGACAAATACGTTCGTGCTATGACAATATATTTTGAGAACGATTGACTAATGTTATTAAACAATCGTCAATCATGGTCCTTAAATTTTTAAAAAATTACAAAGAAATCATGAATTTTCCACACCACCACCACTTTCACAACCTACCAAGCTACCACCTATAGATCCACATAGCACCATCTTTCGACCATCATGCCCACCGAACTCCATCACCACCAACCTCACCTCACACTCCCACCACCCTCCGACACATGAATTTGAAAGATTGGACCATTTCGGACCCACCAATTTTGGTTAAACAGCTCTCGCCATGCATCGCGCTCGTAGAGAGTTTTGGACAAAAAATTGAAATGATTAAGGGGATAATTTGTTCAATTAGATGTCAATTTGGGGACATAGTATTGTAGGATGCATGAATTGAAGGAGAAGACTATGGCAAAATGGACGTCGCCACTACTGAATATTCTAGAATTACAACAAAATGATTTGAGGCAGTTTTGATTGATGTGAGGCCATGTATAGGTTCATTGAGGCGAAGGGTAACCGTCGGTGGTGGTGCACGACCGTGGGTGGTGTTGAAAGTGGGATTGCGGTGAAGAGTTGTATACAACAGTTTGGTATTTAGGGCTGGAAATGTAGTTGTTTTAGACAGATTGGTGACCAATACTGTGGAGGAGGATGTCGGGAGAGTGAGGCGAGGCTGGTGGTGGTGGAGTCCGACGGGTGTTGTGACCAGAAAGTGGTGCTATGTGGATTTATAGGTGGCAGCTTGGTGGGGGTTGTGAAAGTGGTGGTAGTGGAAAATTTAGAACTTATCTTTAATGTTTTGAAAAATTTAGGATTATGATTGCAATTAATTAATTATTTTAATTCATTTGAATAGGAGGGTAAAATAGTAAATTTATTGAAAAAAAGAATGAAAATGACCTTTTGCGCAATGAAATATGAAAGGTAGGGATAAAAATATCAAAAAATGAAAGGTAGGGACGTTTTACGTAATAACATTAAAATGTAAGGATCTTTTGTGCTAATTACTCTTTTCTTAAAGTTCCGATGTTGTCTCAAGAGAATATCAAATTCTTATTTCTATCAATTTTATCATCATAGTTTTTAGTAAATGATAAATTATTAAACCTCTTAAACTGTAAATTCAATAAAGAATTTTTTTATTATATTAAATTAGTTGTTAAAAAAGAATAAATAAATGGAGAAAAAAATTAAAAAACTTTCTCTTCAGATACCACCATCACGGCATCACCCTGATTGAGTTAATGATAAAAATTCAGATAAATTATCCATGGGGACTAACTTTGCTAATTTATGGAAAGTTGGGGTGAAAAGTTGTTAGGATAAGATTGCAACTTTAGAAAGAATTTGGGACTAAATTGAAATTTGTTATTATTATGGTAAATTATTAGAATTGTTCACTTGGGTGATCAACTAGTCCGCCGCTGGTGAGTTTTGTGGTGGGCTCCATGAGCCACCAATATAGAGTAAGATACATGGGCCCACCTAAATTCCTAAATGATATTATAAGCCCCTACTATTTGAATTTATAATGGGGGAATAGTAATTTTTTTGAAGATTGTGTGATTGAAAAATTTTCGATTTGAGTGTAATATTATTTTATTAAAGATTGTGTGGTTGAAAATAGGAGAGAGAAAAAATTAAATTAAATTGAAGAGTTTTAAAGGGGGCCAAACATGAGCTAAGTTTCGTTAATAGCCTCTAGATTGCTTATGCAGTGTCTTGACTACTGCGTATTTGATACCAACTTATTGATTATAAATTCTGTTTTAATTAAAAAAAATGAAAAAAACAATTCTCAATCTTCATTTTTATATCCTTAAATTGTCAAATTTATATAAATTGAAACATAGAAAATGAATAATTCAATTCGATCTAGGCAAGAGTTTGTCTGTATTAATTCTTACAGTTTTTAAACGTGTCTTTAAAAAAAAAAAAAAAAAAATCTTGGTTTGATTTAAGGTCTTGAAAAGACATAATTATTGGAAAAATGATACAATTATTGAATTATGTCTCTGCTAAACTAACATATATCTAGGTGAAACTAAAAGACGCTTTGGGTTGAATGTTCACACCTGATATCTCATTTTTCTACAAGTAAAAGGTTAATTATCGAATTATAATTTTGCACTAGAGTTATCCAATACAGATTGTGTCACCCCATTGTATTGGTGAATTATAATTTTTTGTTTTGGGTTCTATATGCATTTGAAAAACCTGGATACTTAAGTCCAAGAGCATGTTTGAAAAAAGTTAACAAATAGATAAAAATAAGTGAATTAATAAGTGTATAGTACTTGTGAATTCTCAAAATGTGTAGATAAACATTATGGGTTCGGTTACACGTACATGGGGGTGTACACGCCCCCATCACATGGGAGGTCGGCCGGAAGCATTTATTGGGCGTGGGGCCCCTTTCCATTTGAGGGGCATGTACACTGGAGTGTATACGCCAGGGTACAAATGATTTTTTCCAAACATTATTTGGCTTATTTTAAATAGTTTATAATAATTAGCCTATCATGAGCTAACTATTAAAAAAGGAGGAAAGAAAAAAACCCCCCAAAAAATCACATCAAATGAGTGCTTTCACTATTTTTCGACGCATGATCTCTTATTGGCAAATAAGAAGACGTCGATACAGAACACTCTAAGTGACATCATATTTGAAGTGATGCATTTTCATTTGCTAACCATAATTGATATTCAACGTATCATAAAATGAGAGGACATAGTCAAGAGGCTAACTGAAATGTATTTCATTTCATCATATGAAAGGTGGATTATATTTTATTAGGTGGGACACCACCGATTAAGATTTCTTGTGTTTACGGTGGAGAATAAAACCACCTAAAATCTCATCGCAAATTAATGTAAATTTTTACAAGTTGGCAATGACACTAAACTAGCCAGCCTCCCACACTATTTCTTACCATACAAACAAGTGGACTAAGTCAAAACTTTCTGAACTCCTAATGAAGAATGAAAACAAAACTTAAAATCGAACCCCCCACCCACAACCCACTCATCTTCTCAAATTGACAAGAATTCAATATCGAAACTCGATCGTCGAATAATCAAATGCCACGATTCCAAAAGGTCATAAGTGAGGGCCCCACCTCAACCAGCTCGATAACTCATTCTGTCAGTTTCTCCACCAATAAAGCCTATGCCAGGAACTGTACTTTTGGAACAATTCCAAGATGGTCAACTTCACATTGAAGCTAATTCTTGCTCTTATAAGCATTTTCCCATCTGGGACCATCAATAATTCTGTAATACGACAAACAGAAACATTATGCAATTTTTCTATGTAAAAATATGATTTTCATTCTTTTGAAAATGCATACGATATGTGTCGTGCTTTCACTACTATTAAACTTGTGCACTACTATCCTAAAAAAGATGGAGGATTGTATCTCAGATTTTTTTATTTCTGGAAGCACGCCAGATATTTCAAGAAGAGGTGAAAATCAAAATCATCAGAGATTGCCCTCATTTAGTACATTAACAAAGACTATAATGTTTCGGCCTGATTGTCACATCATTAAAATTTTATCTGGTGTCAAAATTCTAGTGAACAAACAAATTCTTTTTAAATTTTTACATAATGAACTGTGCACTAAAATTTTGACATATCAAAATTGTAGTAATGCGTGCGCAGTTTAGTGGTGAGACAACCAAGGACACAATCAAGCCAAGCCAACACTTTTGGGCTCTAAAACAAAAGGGTTAATTTCATATTCGACTATTCAACTTTTACTGAAGTCTCAATTGGATCGTTAAACACAAATTTGTTTCAATTTGATCATTGAATTCTAGTTTAGTTTCAAATTGTACCAATATATCACGTTTCATAACTTATCTTCAATTAACGAATATAGCTTATTTGACATTCAAGAACATATCTTGGTGGCAAGCCAATACACTAATCACCATCGTGCCATATTAGAAAAAGTGTTGAGATCTAAGACATGCCTAGCCAAACAACATTTCCTTTTCGATTTCCATTATTTATTCTTTGTTCTCAACAAACACTACTACAAAACAGCTTTTCTATTAGTAAAAGTTATTCACTTTCAGTTACGATAATCAACAACTGATTTTTCGTAAGTAACGATGATATCTTTTTACCAATAGATATTCCGTGTCTCATATAACCGTTTAACATTGGATTTTTTATCTACGGATATTCCGTTGGTAATTAGAAACGGATTATCAGTTGGTAAAAGTAATTCACTTATTCTACATTGAAAGTTCACAACAAAGTCTCCGGAGTTGCCCTTTATAAATTAATTTGTGGTCCAATAAGTGGTTAAACAATATTTTAGCCTTTCAATTCGGTTGACTGAAAGTTAAAAAAAATTAGAATTATTTAATAGATAATAATAACAATAATAAAAAAATCTATAATTTTTTTTTTTTTTTACCATGCCTCACACCTATGCGGCTATTTACAACATTGATTTTTACTAATTGTAATGGAAGACATTTACCAACGGAAAGTCAGTTGGTATTGATGCAGATTTTTACCAACGGAAATTTCGTTGGTAAAAGATTCCCACTTTACCAACGAAAAATTCGTTGGTAAAATGTTTACTCTTTACATACGATAAGATCCGTTGCTTACTATCAGCGACCCTCAAATTAACAACGAATTTACGGTTGTAAATATTACGTTGGTAAAGAGATTTAGCAACCGATATCGAGATTTTAGGAACGAAAAATTCGCGTTTGAAGTCATATTTTTTAGTAGTGAAATTGAGGCAAATGCCTCTCAAATAAGCAAATATCTGTTAGTTTGGGGATGGCATGTGGGACATACGATCGAGTATCAAAATTTGAAACTAAATTGAAATTCAAAGACCTAATTGATACAAAACTAGTTTAGAGACTCGACTGAAATTTTACTAAAAGTGTTGACCTCGTTCTCTACTAGGATTATGCGAACAGTAGGTACCTAGCCCAATCATGCAAACATAAATGAATTCCAACACGAATGGACAAGTTGCTAGTCGATAATGCTCCGGATTTGGACGTGGGAGAAGTTTTATCACACCAGACAAATACGTTCGTGCTACGACAATATATTTTGGGAACGATTGAATATTGTTATTAAACAATCGTCAAACATAGTCCTTAAGTTTTTAAAAAATTACAAAGAAATCATAAATTTTCCACACCACCACCACTTTCACAACCTACCACCTATAGACCCACATAGCATCATCTTTCGGCCATCATGCCCACTGAACTCCACCACCACCAACCCGCCTCACTCTCCCACCACCCTTCGACGCAGAATTTGAAAGATTGTACCACTTTGGACCCACCAATTTTGGTCAAACAACTCTCGCTGTGCATCGTGCTCGTAGAGAGTTTTGGACCAGAAATTGAAACGATTAAGGGGATAATTTGTTCAATTAGATTCATACCCATTATCGTTTGGGTTTGTTGATTGTTCAATTGAGGTCAATTTGGGGACTTAGTATTGTAGGATGCATGAATTAAAGGAGAAGAATTTGGCAAAATGGACATCGCCACTACTGAATGTTCTAGAATTACAACAAAATGATTTGAGGCAGTTTTGATTGATGTGAGGCCATGTATAGGTTCGTCGAGGCGAGGGGTAACCGTCGGTGGTGGTGCACGACCGTGGGTGCTGTTGAAAATGGGATTGCTATGGAGAGTTGTATACAACAGTTTGGTATTTAGAGCTGTACATGTAGTTGTTTCAAACAGATTGGTGACCAATACTGTGGAAGAGGATGTTGGGAAGAGTGAGGTGAGGTTGGTGGTGGTGGAGTCTGACGGGTGTTATGGTCGGAAGGTGGTGCTATGTGGATTTATATGTGGCGGCTTGGTGGGGGTTGTGAAAGTGGTAGTAGTGGAGAATTTAGGACTTATCTGTAATGTTTTAAAAAATTTAGGACTATGATTGTAATTAATTATTTTTTTAAATTTTATTTTCTTTTTGTTTTATTTAAATGGGAGGGTAAAATAGTTATTTTATTAAAAAATGAATGAAAATGACCTTTTGTGCAATGAAATATGAAATGTAGGGATAAAAATGTCAAAAAATGAATGATAGGGACGTTTTGCATAATAACATTGAAAAGTAAGAGCCTTTTGTGCTAATTACCATGTTCTTTAAGTTCCGATGTTGTCTCAAAAGAATGTCAAATTCTTATTTCTATCAATTTTGTCATCATAGTTTTTAGTAAATGATAAATTATTAAACCTCTTAAATTGTAAATTCAATAAAGAATTTTTGTATTGTATTAAATTAGTTGTTAAAAAAGAATAAATAAATGGAGAAAAAAATTAAAAAACTTTCTCTTCAGATACCACCATCACGGCATCACCATGATTGAGTTACTGATAAAAATTCATATAAATTATCAATTGGGACTAACTTTGCTAATTTATAGAAAGTTGGGATGAAAAGTTGTTAGGATAAGATTGCAACTTTAGAAAGAATTTGGGACTAAATTGCAATTTGTTATTATTATGGTAAATTATTAGAATTGTTCACGGGGGTGATCAACTAGTCCGCGACTGGTGAGTTTTGTCGTGGGCTCCATGAGCCACCAATATAGAATAAGATACATGGGCCCACCTAAATTCCCAAATAATGTTTTAAGTTTCGTTAAAAAAAATTAAAAATAAAAAATTCTCAATCTTCATTTTTATATCCTTAAATTGTCAAATTTATATAAATTGAAACATAGAAAATGAAGAATTCAATTCGATCTAAGCAAGAGTTTGTTTGTATTGATTCTTACAATTTTTGACACGTCTCTCAAAATAATAATAAAAATTCTATTTCTTATTGTAGCATCACTATAAATCTCAAGAACAACGAACTTACTAATGTTTTGAAATTTTACTAAGAAAATGGACTCATAAGATATGCAGAAAATATTATTGACTCAAAATGAGAAGTCTGATAATGCACGAAAATAAATATGAAGACCTATAAAGGTCTTGGGTCTGGAAAAGACATAATTATTGGAAAATTGATACAATTAGAATTATGTCTTTGCTAAACTAACAGATATCTTGGTGAAAGAGTATTTTATTTTTTTACAATTAAAAGATTAATTATCGAATTATAATTTTCCACTAGAGTTATCCAATACAGGTTGTGTCACCCCATTGTATTGGTGAATTATAATTTTTTGTTTTGGGTTCTATCTGCATTTGAAAAACCTGGATATTTAAGTCCAAGAGCATGTTTGGAAAAAGTTAACAAATAAATAAAAATAAGTGATTGATAAGTGTATAGTACTTGTGAAATCTCAAAATGTGTAGATAAAAATTATTTGGCCTATTTTAAATAGTTTTATAATAATTAGCCTATCATGAGCTAACTATTAAACTAAGAAAGACAAAAACCCCAAAAAATCACATCAAATGAGTGCTTTCATTAATTTTTCGACACATGATCTCTTATTGGCAAATAAGAAGACGTCGATACAAAACATTGACATCATATTTGAAATGATGCATTTTCATTTGCTAACCAGAATTGATATTCAAAGTATCATAAAATGAGAGGACATGGTCGATAGGCTAATTGAAATGTATTTCATTTCATCATATGAAAGGTGGATGATATTTTATTAGTTGGGACACCACCGATTAACATTTCTTGCATTTACAGTGGAAAATAAAACCACCTAAAATCTCATTGCAAATTAATGTAGATTTTTGCAAGTTGACAATGACATTAAGCTAGCTAGCCTCCCACAAAGCCGGCCCTGAGGCCAAGCGACCAAGGCAAACGCTTAGGGCCTTAGTTGGGTCTAGGGCCTCAAATTTTGGATGGTCTCCAAACAATGGTAGAAAATATGGTGAATGATGAAGAAGGCAGGAAGGTTTCTGGCTTTCTGTTGATTCTCTCCCTAACAACTACCAATGCCATATTTACTAGCATAGCATGCCACTTAGTACGAGTAAAGTGAAAGGGGGTTGGGTGGGGAAGTTTTAGGTGTTGGTTTGCACTTTGCCAAGCGGATGGGGCCTCGTGATACATAGTCGCCTAAGGCCTCGAATTTTTCAAGGCCCTCTAGCCTCCCACACTGTTTCTTACCATACAAACAAGTGGAGTCAAAACTTTCTGAACTCCAAATCAAGAATGAAAACAAAACTTGAAATCCACCACCCCCATCTTCTCAAATTGACGAGAATTCAATCTCGAAATTCGATCGTCGAATAATAAAATACCACGATTCAAATGGTCATAAGTGAGGGCCCCACCTCAACCAGCTCGATAACTTATTCTCTCAGTTTCTCTACCAATAAAGCCTATGCCAGAAACTGTACTTTGGGAACAATTCCAAGATGTTCAACTTCACATTGAAGCTAATACTTGTTCTTAGAAGCATTTTCTCATCTGGGACCATCAATAATTCTATAATACAACAAACAGAAAAAATATTCGACTTTTCTATGTAAAAATATGATTTTCATTCTTTTGAAAATGCATATGATATGTCGTGCTTTCATTACCATTAAACTTGTGCACTACTATGCTAAAAAAGGTGGAGGATTGTATCTGAGATTTTTCATTTCTGGGAGCACGCCAGATACTTCGAAAAAGAGGAGAAAATCACAATCATTAGGGGCTGCCCTCATTAAGTACATGTATTAACCTCTCAAACAGGGATTTTAGACGAATATAGCTTATTTGACGTTCAAGAACATATCATGGTGGCATGCCAATACACTAATCACCACCGTGCCAAATTAGAAAAGTGTTAAGATCTAAGACATGCCTAGCCAAACAACATTTCCTTCTCGATTTCCATTATTTATTCTTTGTTCACAACAAATTGAGGCAAATGCCTCCCAAATAAGCAAATGCCCGTTAGTTTGGGGATGACATGTTGGAAATATGATTGAGTAGCAAAATTTGAAACTAAATTGAAAATCAATGACCTAATTGATACAAAAATAGTTTTGAGATTCGACTGAAATTTTAATAGAAGTGTTGACCTCATTCTCTATTAGGATGACGTGACCAATAGACACCGAGCCCACTCATGCACACGTAAATGAATTCCAACACGAATGGAGATGTTGCTAGTCGATAACGTACCAAATTTGGACGTGGGAGAAGCTTTATCACACGAGACAAATACATTCGAGCTCCGACAATATATTTTGGGAACGACTGAATAATGGTATTAAACAATCGTCAACAATTTAATTGAAGCTAAATAATTTTAACTCAAATAAATTTGTATATGAAAATCAGCAAGCGAGAAGACAAAGAATAACTTCAAACATATTGAGTTACATTACCCTTCAAATGATACATGAAGGGGAGTATTTATAGTGTTACAAATAAAATGGTGCCTGTTGGATGAAAATCCACGTGGCCTTATCTCCTTGGCCGAATACAATCCTAGGCATCAATTCGAGTTTCCTAGCCTGTGGTGCATTTAATTCTCTTATAAGAGCGGCTACCTACTGCCTAAATTGGCAAGACAAGATATTTTATTCATTACAAAAATTCCATCAATCATTCCAAAAGGACTTCCTACATAAATTCATAATCCTTTTGTGTGGGTCGTCGCTTGCTATAGTTGGGCTTCGATTGCTGTGGTTGGGATTTGGTTGCTATGGTTGGGCTTTGGTATTAGTAGAGCAAATACAAGTGAGCCTTGGACTTAGCTTCAGGGCCTCATCTTTTGTGCAAACGGCTAGATCGTCTAGTCTAATAATCAACCGAAAGGCCTTAGTAGGTTAGCCACGTGGAGCCACAGGTGGCGATATATCATGGGTGGACTTTAGCATTAATATTTCTTTATGTTATGGATATACCTAACATTTATTAAGGCCAAGGCACGATATTGCTACACTGTCGAGGCTCCTTTTATTTTGAAGCTAACTAAAATTTATGTTGAACCGAGATAGGATGACGCTGAACTGTCGATGTTCCTTTAATTTGTAGATAGCTAAAATTTATTTTGAACCAAGGTAGGATGATGCTGAACTACCGAAGCTCCTTTAATTTGTAGATAGATGAAATTTATTTTGAACCGAGGCAAAATGATGCTGAACTACTAAGGCTCTTTTATTTTGTAGGATGTTGACCTCGATAGCGGTGCCAATGATTTGATATTTTTGTGTATTATCAAGAAAAGATAGCCGAAGTATTTCCACTTCAATATGCATATGGTTGTTACACGGAATGTACAATGATGCTATGGTGCTGTATTTGAAACATAACACCCTGAGGCTTGTGCATGGGAGACATGCATCAATATAAGGCATCTGTAAAAAGAACTGTTTTAATTCAATGCCCAAGATATGGCTGAAGATTAGATGCCTCAGATCAAATGGATCCTAATCTAACGGTTGGGGCTCTTTTTCTCTTTAGTATAAAAGCTAAAAACTGCCATTGTTATATTTTTATGGATCACTGATAAAAGCTTACATAATTATTTTAGAAATCGAGTTCCCTTGTTTGGTCTACCATTATTTTCCCATCCAATGCAGAAGACCAGAAGAAAAGAGATATCTAGAATAGCACAGCGAAAAATTTCTGCACAATATCCTGAATGTCATGGTTGCTTGCTCCAATGGTCATCAAATTGGTGCTTTCTGAGCTCAATATCACATTACCTTTCTCTACCAAACAACCAGTCCACAATTAATATATTCATATCGATTGCTTCTCAATCTCATCCATAAAGAATGGCATGATTTGCAACCATAAAGGCAAGAAGAAAAAACCACTAACGAGGTAAAGTAGAGACCACAAAATTAAGAACAAATAAACATACAATGACGATATAATATAGGATCACCCACATATCTTTCTGGAATCATGTTCACATAGAACAATAGATCAACACTAAGTTAATCAATCAAATAGTTAAAACACATGTGCAACAAATGCATAAATGGCCGCACGAAATGATCTCACTGTACTAAGCATATCCCATTCCATGTTGCTCACACCTCGAGAATACATATCTTCTCTTATCGCCTATTGTGCTCACTAGATGATTACTCAACTCATGTCTAACTTGTAAACCACAATAGATCCGAAGTTCTCAGGATAATCCTCTATCACCACATCACTTCTCCCAACCTACGTGGATAATGTATCTCCACCTAATAAAAGTGATAGGATTGCCTCTCTCTTACGCTCCACCTGACCAGAGTTTGTAGAAGCCCGAGAAATAAAATGAAATTAGACTATTATGTTATGATGATCTAGCATCACAAGCCTAGCTTATTCAAGAAACGAGCTATAGAAGCTCAACCCACTTAAGATTTTAAAAGCTCAAACCATAAGTAAATCAAAAACCCAACATTTAAGAGATTAAGTTTAAGTTAATTTGATTACAAAGATTTAATAAATAATTGGGTTACCACAATGGTCATCTACAAGGAATTTCATATAGGCAACCCAAGTTCGAATCACCATGTAGATGTTTTTATAAAACTTTTATACGAATTATTTTTTTGGCATAGAAACTCTCCAAATTCTTAGTTAAAGACCAAATTTAATAAATTTAATGATAATACAACTCCCTCACTTAGTTTTTCACTAAAAAGAAAGGTTACAAGAAGTGGAAGGTCACTTTTTCACTATACCCCTTTTCTAATCCGAATTTCATATCATTTTCTCTCAAAAAAAAATATATATTTCATATCAATTTAAGTTAAGGGAATAACAAGGGTGAGAAGAAGAAAGACTTTCTACACATTTTGTTCTTTGATATCCAAAAAAATTCAAGGTAGGTAGAGGTGCAAGTGTTTACTTCGTTTCAATTATGATTTTCGATAAATGTTTGAATGAAATGATATCTCCGGGTATGGTGCTTCAGCACTACAATAATTTGAATGATCATTCTTCAACTCTACATGTTATGATAATACTATAGTAATTGAATTTTGCTGAAAATCTATCTACATGCGATGGTATGAATATATAGTTAGAAATTTTTAATTTGACAACGAAATGCAACAATGATACCTATTGAGTTTCAAACTCATGGGTTATTTCCCTTCCTATAGGTTGAATGGATTTGTCTTGGGGCGTGGATGATGGTAAAGGTGATGCGACATGTCATGGAGAAGCCGGTGATTTAATATCTTTAGTTGATTATGAAATGTTTACGTTTTCTTTAAATTAGATTCTTATGGATGTCGTGTGTGGATATATTCTACGAACATTTTTTATGAATAAATTATATTTGAAAGTAAATATGTATCATAGTAATGAATTTACAAATCAACGTTTACAAAAAAATATGTGAGCGATTTAGAGTTTTGCTGTCTTTTTAAAAAATTCAAATTCTTCCTCACTTTTAAAAATTCATAACTCCTTTGTTTCTTTATATTTTTATACAAAACAAGTGGCATTTGAAATACTTTTACCACAAGTTGGATCTGTTGTATTTTGAGAGACAAGTGCTCTAATCCGTTAGTACCATTGTGGGGGTAATTTTGTCTTAAGAAGAAAGTGTTTTATCATTTGCCTCGAATTTTCTTTCATCTTTCAATCTCCTTCATTTTTCTTTCGATTTCTATTCTATATATATTGAGTTTAATTAGGTTCCTATAAATTAAACTTAACCATTAATTTTGTTAATTGCAAACAACCATTTCATTACACAAATCACCAACATAAAATGCATATGATATGTGTCATGCTTTTATTACTATTAAACTCGTGCACTACTATGTTAAAAAAGACGGAGGACTGTAACTGAGATTTATTTATTATTATTTTTTTCTGTGAGTGCACCAGATATTTCGAGAATAGGTGAAAATCATAATCATGAGAGATTATCCTCATTTAATACATAAACAAAGAGTATATTGTATTGGCTTTGTTGTCACATCAATAAAATTTTGACACCTCCTATTTTAGTGAACAAATAATCTTTTTTATTTTCTACATAATGAACCGTGCACTAAAATTTTGGCATATCAAAGTTGTAGTAATATGTGAGCATGCACTTTAGTAGTGAGACAACCGAGGATACAACCAAGCCACAACAAAATAAAAAGGTTAATTCCATATTCAATTATTCAACTTTTGGTGAAATCTCAATTGGATTATTAAACATTAATTTGTTTCAATTGGATCACTGAAATCCAATTTGGTTTTAAATTATACCAATATGTCACGTCTCATAACTTCTTGTCTTCAAATTAATGAATATTGATTATTTGACATTCAAGAATATATCGTGGGTGGCATGCCAACTCACCAGTGTGCACCGTGCCACATTAGAAAAGTTTTAAGATCTAAGACATGCCTTGCCAAACAGCATTTCGATTTCTATTGGTTAATCTTTGTTCACAACAAATTGATGCAAGTAAAGGCAAATCTTGGCCTCCGTTTGGCCTCCATTCTTTTTCATTTTTTTCCTCTCTTATTTTTAACCACACAATTTTTCATAAAATAATTACACGTAAATTGAAGACTTTCTATTCTTTTTCAACCACACATTCTTAAAAATAAAAATAAAAATAAAAATAAAAAACTATTCCAAATATTAAATTTGGAAAAAATGGAGGCAAACGGGGGCCAAAGCCCATTGATTACCCATTACATATTGCCTCCCAAATAAGCAAATACCGTTAGTTTGGGGGATGACATGTTAGATAATATGATGTAGCAAAATTTAAAACTAAATTGAAATTCAATGACCCAATTGATACAACTGAAATTTCGCTAAAACTTCAGCAGCTAAAATTTACACTGCTAAAGAGATCAAAATCACATGCATGGTATCTAAAACAAACTAAGAGCTTGTTTGAGAGAAATTTTTTCACCCAAAAAAATTGATTTTTTGTCCGTTATTTCACTATTCCAACCGTAATTTTTGACTTCTTCTCTCACAGGTGGATCCCACTTTTCTTCTAACCGTAAAAAAATCAATTCTCAAAATCCCTCCCAAACAGACTCCAAGACACGTTGAGATTTTGCTCTATAACACAGTTTCATATCAAAATCAGATGGATGCTCATGGTAACACGTAGTTAGTGCATGACATTTTTACACCACTCTACGCGTTTACACCGTCTAAAATGCATCAACAGTTCGAGTGGCAGAAAGAAAAGAAGGGCTCATTTTATTTTACTTCAAAAAGTACAATACTTTATGGAAGAATTCAAAGACTGTAAAATTTATTGGCACCCAATTTGAAAATAAAGATTAGAAGGGCAAAACTTACAAGCTACACTTTATTCACTAATACAAATTGTAATCATGCATATATGTCTTACGACCATTCCGACCACTTCATCTTCTTCTTGGTATTTCTAGCTTCTATCAGTATATACAGGACAAGAGCTTACAGAATTATTTTCAAAATTGATAGGGTGAAGGATGAGAGGACGTGTTGAGAAAATCCAGCATTTTTATTTTCCTGTTCTCATTTCCTGTTTTGCATGTTCTAGCAGTTTGTTTTGCATTATCCTTCTGTTAGCTATTTCTTAGGAATTTTCCCTCCATTCTTGCATGTAATTTGAACGTGGTTTTCCCTATATAAACCACAGTTTCAGTTCTAATAAAAGGGCAGAGAAATATTTATCCAAAAATGTTCTAGTTGTGGTACAATTCTCACCCGAAGAGAATTATTTTTTCATCATTTTATGCGCATTTGACTGGGACCTATCAAGTGGTATCAGAGCGGGGTTAATGGCCACCAACAGAGAACGGATTGAAAGCTTGGAGGTGGGTCTTAGTGGTCTTCAAGAAGGCATGAATCGTATGGAGCTAGGGATTACAGATAAGTTCCATCAGTTAGAGGAGATGCTTCGTTCATATAAGGAGGACTCTCCCAATACCTCTCGCAACAGTGAGCGAGGAGAGAACTTTCGAAATCGCCGCGACAACAATATAGAAGACGTCAACGGTGGACGACTGGTGTGCTCCGCAAAAATGGCAAAATTGGAATTTCCCCGATTCAGTGGAGAAGACCCTACAGAATGGTTCAATCGTGTGAACCAATTCTTTGAATTCCAAACTATCCCGGAAGCCCAGAAGGTGTCGCTGGCATCTTTTCACTTGGAAGGCGAGGCCAACCAATGGTGGCAGTGGCTTCGGAAGACATACCAAAATGAAGGGCAGGCATTATCATGGGAGATCTTCGAGGATGAGCTATGGGCACATTTTGGACCATCAGAGTGTGAAGATTTTGACGAGGCTCTTTCTCGGGTCAGACAAGTCGGCTCTCTAAGGGACTATCAACGTGAGTTTGAGAGGTTAGGCAACTGAGTTCGTGGATGGACTCAAAAAGCACTTGTGGGAACATTCATGGGAGGATTGAAGGACGAGATTGCTGATGGTATCCGAATGTTCAAACCACAAACGTTGAAGGAAGCTATAAGCCTTGCTCAAATGCGAGATGAGCAGCTGATACGCCAACAAAGTTTCAGACAACCACTTTCAGCCAATGGTTCCACTCAAACAACTCTTGTGAAGAGGCTAACATGGGATGAAATGCAGAAACGAAGAGCACAAGGTCTTTGTTTCAATTGCAATGACAGGTTTACTGCAGGTCACAAGTGTCAAAAATCACAAATATTATTGTTGGAGGGGTGCACAAACACGGGCAACATTATCTGTGAAGAGGTCATAGAGGGCAACCCACTTGAAGACAAAGCAAGTGCAAGTGATCCATACCCAGGAAGACCACCAGAAGCAGCCTCCAGGTGTGGACCTTGGGGACAAGTGTCCACTTGAGGGGGAGGTATTGATAGGGTGAAGGATGAGAGGACGTGTTGAGAAAATCCAGCATTTTTATTTTCCTGTTCTCATTTCCTGTTTTGCATGTTTTAGCAGTTTGTTTTGCATTATCCTTCTGTTAGCTATTTCTTAGGAATTTTCCCTCCATTCTTGCATGTAATTTGAACGTGGTTTTCCCTATATAAACCACAGTTTCAGTTCTAATAAAAGGGCAGAGAAATATTTATCCAAAAATGTTCTAGTTGTGGTACAATTCTCACCCGAAGAGAATTATTTTTTCATCATTTTATGCGCATTTGACTGGGACCTATCAAAAATCTAGGTCCCTTGTTTGGTCTGTCATTATTTTTCCCATCCCATGCAGAAGACCAGAAGAAAAGAGACATCCAGAATAGCACAGAGAAAAAGATCTGCACAGTATCCTGAAATCTGGTGAAATTTGCGGCAACACCTGGTCCAATATATTCCCAGTCAAGCTATTAAAAATTGCATGGGAGATGTATACAATCGATATGAAGAAGTGCGAATAAAGTAGTAATGAAAACATGTATAAAATATAAGATACACCAACTGGTAATATCAGACACCAATACTCCAATCCTAAAAGTAATCTGCATAACTGCATTTTATGGACTGACAGGAAGCAAGAGGGTCATCAATGATCATGAGAAGTCAAAATATAGGCCCAGCAAGAAGCCAAGAATCATCAAATTCAATTTGTGCCATGGTTATTCAAACCAGACATTATTTCCAATAGCAAAGATATTTGCCCACTCTGCACCCTGGAAGTGGGGGCATCAATTATGGATTAACACGCTCAATATTCATTAAAATAAGAAGATAAATTCGGTAACCATGGAAAGGAGAATTAAAACTATCTCAGCCTCGTCAAAAGACAAATCTAGTCCAAATAAGATTATCAGCCCAGTCCAAATTCTAATTCACAGGACCTACAATTAGTATAAATAGAGCATCTGACAAGATCTTTAGGCACTCTAAAATTACGTAGTACAACACAACCAGTCTTTATTTATAATATTTGCACAGTTAGTTCACTGTCTTAACCAAACTTATCCATGGGGATTCCCTGTCCCCCAAACAGTTCACTTTGACATTTCCACAGACATTGTTGTAAATCATTGAGGTTAAATTGACATGGACATTCAACTGACAGATTTTAACCCCAACAAAATAAATCACAAACATCAAGATGAAGCATCTACAGGAACATTGAAAAGCCATTTTATCACAACTTCATATCTATTGTTCAGCATTCCATGATAATGCATGATTAATCTGAAAAAAAAAAAAAAAAAAAAAGGTTGAAGTCTCCACTAATTTCGTGAGGAATTTTGTATTTTCCAAATAGACCTTGTCCTGTTCTAGTTCAATGGGTTGAGAACCTTAAATTTAAGTTCATCAGGCATGCATCTCAAATCACCGGGCAACTAAAACAACTGACCATTAGTGGTCCACGATTAATCTGATGCACGGAGGTAGGGTAATTCTACTTTCATTGAACACATGAATCATCTTTTAATCATTTTGCTTTAAGGCAGCCCTTGCAAGGAGACTAAATTGTGTCTTCTAACATTGATTAACCAGTTCATATGCCCAAGAATTATAATCTCTTGCAGCTTTTCCTTCTGAAATGAGGTTGAAAGCCTCAAAATAAAGTTTACATCAGTATTGGCCCCTATATCAAGAGGCATCCTTGGTCCAACTTTCAAGGGCATAAGCTGAAAAAACTTTTCACTTCACTTAAGCCTCCAGGAGTTTACAATCAGCAAGTCCCAGGGAAAGGCGATCATCTAAGTTGACAACATTCATTACCCAGTCCATGCCATGTGTGCCTAGATACTCAATGTTGCATTCTCATCAAATTTCTGAGCTCAAATGTGTTATCATTTGAAAAAAATTCTCTTTGGAAAGTTAGCTCTTTAAGATTTTAAATATTAAAGATGATCAACTTAATTGAAAATCAAATATGCTGTTGGAAAATCATAAAGAATCCCGACGAAGTAGAGGAGTCAACAATTTTATCTTAAACCTGATTGATTCTGTAATATTCTGATTTTGGTAGGTTTTCTACTTTAAAACTGCACGCTAATCTTCAGGGCAGAAACTTAGGAGATTGTTCCCTTCTTTTTCTATATAGCTACTATATAAAATGTACAGTCTTCTCCATTAGGAATAAGGAATAGACTACATGGGGATTCATTGTATTAAGGCCAGGGACCTTTTCAATTTTTGAAATATACCTTCTGTTCCGTTTGATAATGGAAGGGAGTTTCTTAATCAAATCATATCACCATATTTCCAAGAAAAGGGCATTATCCATCAACTTTCTTTTGTTCTCAACAAAAAAAGGTGTTGCAAAAAGAAAAATATGGGAACTTTCTAGAAGTCACTCAAGCCTTAATATTCCAAAATAATGTATCAAAATCGTATTGGAGGGAAGTCAAGCTAATTGCCAACCATTTGATCAACCAACTACCTTCTAGAGTCTTAAACCACAAAGCTCGAATGATTGTGTTTTCAGATTATTTTCCGATATGATTTAGGAGAACCCCTCCAAAAAATTTCTGATGTGTATCATCTGGTGATATTCATACTCAGCGTCGCAGTAAATCTGATCCTATTGGAAAAAAACCAATTGTGTGTAAATGTGTATATAAAGCCAATGGAAATTTAGACAAATACAAGGCACAATTGGTGGCTAAAGATAATACTTAAACTCATTGCTTGGAATAGTTATTAAGAAACTTGAAAGCCACTAGAGAAAATGATAAATGTTCGTGTTTTACTATCTTTGGCAACTAATCTTGGTTAGTCCTCACAATAATTCGATGTCAAGAAGAAGAAAAAATTTATATCGAAGCCTTGCCAGGATTTGATGTCTTAACAAGAGTGAATGTAGACTCAACATGGCACTCTTTGGTGCTAAGCAATCTCCCAAAGCATGGTTCAACAAGTTTAATACAGGCATCGAAGAGATGAAATTTCAAGCAAGGGCTGTAATAGTAAAGTCTTTAACAAGAGAGAGAAGACAGAAGATCTATCTTGATACTACCCCTATCTTTTGACATCACATCTCTATATACAATAATAGTGGGTGCAGAATCCCGTGTATTCTACTGGTATAGAATCTTTGTTTATTACTAGGGAGGTGGGCTTCTTCCATCTAGCCGTCATGGGAAAGCCAAAACTTGTATATAATAAGTCAATGTTGGGTCGATCGAGAATCTTTCTCAGTGAAGCGGAAAGATAACATCAAATCAGACCGGGAAGTGGTTTCATCCGGTTGGCGAAATAGTTCGATCTCTAGTCAGCTAACTAAGAAAAAAAAAATTGCTTTCTCAATTCTTTCTTGATACAACGATTTCTAGTGAGGAAAAAGGGATAGTTGCATTTGAGGCCCCAAACCTTTTAAACACTTGCAAACTTCCCCTAACCTTCATTCGTTGCAACTGTCACCCATAACCTTCCGAAATGTTGCGACTGAAGCCCCAGTGGATGGATTCCATCCAAATATCTGTTAGTTGACCATGAAATTGAATTTGACCATTTTTTTCATAATTTTTAAAAAGGGCATAATGGTAAATATTTATAATATTATCTTTTAAAAACTAATAAAGTAAATAAAATAAAATAACTATCTATCATCTTCTTCACCACCCCACCCCCCAAAATCGAAATCAGACCACCCCAAAATCCTTGTAATATGATAATTGGGGGTGGATTTCAACATTGGAGGAACAACAGAAGACTGCCAATGACGATCAATGTGATAAGGGAATAAACGCATTAAAGAAAGCGAGAAAATGGTCGGAGATAGTGGCTGGTCCGAAGTGGAAGACATTCATCCGTCGATTACAAGAGCGGCAGGTGCAAGATTGGGAAATTCCAGTATAATCCCTTGAGTTACGCATTAAACTTCGCCGACGGTAGGCTGGGACAAAACAGTCAATTGTGTGGTGTGGTTGGTGTAGCATTGAAAAGGCCAGGAGTGAAGAGGTTAAGATAAGGAAGCCAGAGCAGCACAAATTGTTAGGTGGTGGTTTTGTTGTGTGTGAGGGGGTGACGGTGGTCGATTGTGGCCAATGACGACGATCGATGGTAATAGATGGATGGATGGGTTTTAGAGTGGCGGTGGGTTTGGTAGAGGATGAAGATCTATAGTTTTTATTATATTTTTCTTTTTTGGATTCTCTCATTTAATTTTCAACTTATCTTAATGTAACAAATGGAAAGTTACTATTTTACCTTTTACAAAATATAAAAAATGTAGTCAAACTCAATTTCTTGGTCAACTAACAAACATTTGGATGAAATCTGTCCATTGGGGCTTTAGTCGCAATATTTCGAAAGGTTGGGGGTCAACGGCTGTAATAAATGAAGGTTAGAGAAAAGACTGTAACTATTTGAAAGGTTTGGAGACTCCACTGCAATTATTTAGAGGAAAAATGACAAAGCCCAGAGATCATACCATCCTCATAAAGCCACTTAGCCGTGGGAAGGTTACAACTTCAATTGTTGATGTGGATGACATAATTGCGACGCCAATAATTTTCAAATGATGGAATGGTTAAAAAAACAATCGACCAAAGAATTTGAGATAAAAGATCTCAAGGAGACTTGAGTATTTATTAAATGTTGTAGTGGTTCACTCAAAAAGTGGTATACTTATATCACAACATAAATGCATTCATCTCCCTAGGGAAAATGGGATGCTAGGGTACAAGCCAAATGATACACCAATTGAATAGTACCAAAAGCTTCGAGAGATTAAGAAAGACACATTAGTAAGCTGAGGGGCATATCAAAGGTTGGAAGGTAAGCTATTCTACTTATCTTGTACATACGAGTTCATATATAGCATATGTTTGTACATGGTAACATGGTGAGTCAATTCATGCAATCACCTAGTGAAAATTAGAATAATGGTTTGATGCTTGCCAAAAGCCCTTCGGAATATTGTAATGCCATTTAAGATTCTCATGAACCAGTTATTTTTTTATTTTACTTACCCTTGTTTGATTTAGATAAAAAATCAAAATTCTTTTTATTAGATTTTGATAAAAGTTCATGAAATGTGTGATTAAAAAATTGATAAAAGTTGCATATTCCATGAAATGTATGGTTGAAAATGAGCTTAAGAAAAATGAATTTTGGAAAACATGGACTAAACAGGAGCTTAATCTTATGAGCCTGAGCGAAATTTATGAGGTCAAAAGGATTCTGCAACGAGATCTTAGATTTCTTCTACTATGGAGAGAAATATGCAAGTCTTGACCTATCTCCTACTACATGGAATTAACAAGTCATGTTGTGATCATGTCATTCTCAGCCTACCACGGTCAGAGAGAGATACCCTTCTCCTTCTCGAGTATGCGGTTGAGTCGCTAATGTAACTAAATTTACTCTTGTATAAACATCTTAATTTATTGTGTTTATCCACGATGATTAATGCCATTCAATTTGTAGAATTCAATATGGAGAGGCTTTTGAGATACTTTAGTGGTACAAAATTCCGGCACGCTACATACGAAAAGGAATGAAGAAAAAAGAAAATAAACTAAAACAACTCTTTGATTGTAGAAGGCTCAGATGCTATAAACACAAAATATGAGAAGAATCTATTTCTCTATATTAAGCCCATGTTTTTGCTCAAAATCATATTTTTAGTAGATTTAGATAAAAGTCGATGAAATGTGTGATTGAATAGTGATCTAAGAAATAAATCGTTGAAAATCAGTTTGATGAAAAATGAGTTTTATATAATGGGGGCAAACATGGGCTAAATCATGAGAAAAGTACATCTCTTAGCCTTTGAATAAGTGAAATACAGAAATTAAAATTCCTAAACAATAGGTTACCGATATAACAGAATTAGTTACAGCTATACCTAATTTCTAGGGAGACAATCAAATGAATCAAACTTAGTCTAAACTGAAAAAACCCTTACAAAATAGGCAATACGATGAACAACTTCCAACAGTATACTATTACCAAATAAAATCCCACTAATCAATACATCTCAAGGATTTATAGGCTACCATGCTGTCCTTTCTAGCTTAGCTATACTAAGAAATGCTACCATGTTCATGATATTACTATTGTATGTCATTCATTGATGTAGAACATAAAGGGTATATTGAAAAAAGACTACAAGTAGAAATAAATCATTTTGATTCCAGATCGATCCCATGAGACCATTTTGGAAGGAAAACGATGGGGGGAACAATACTCACCACTACGTCGTGACGTACGTTGAATTTCGGCCGTTCAAGTTCGTTAGGCCTCGAAAGCTGATTTTTAAAGTTTTAGCGCTATTTTTGTCAATTCGTTTATTTTCATTTTTTTTACAATTCTAGTTTGATTAAACTTTTTTTTCATTACTTTTAATTGTTCTAAACTACGTTTTCATGTAAACCTTTATAAATAAGGACTTAGCTCGTTTTTTTTTATTATCTTTCATTAATAAATTCATGAGTTTATTTTCTTTATTATTTGGTGGATTCCAAATTTCTTGTTCATAAGGTTTTCGCTTGAATTTCTTTCTTTCGCTGCGTCAAGTGGTATCAAAGCCTGCTTTCCCGTCTCTATATATTTGATTCATAAACATGGGTGATGTACCAGTTACTAGAGCAGATTTAGATGCAACAAACTGACGGATTGACGATCTCACTACTCAGATCGAAGAAATTCGTCAATTGCTTCTATGGGGTACTGAAAACAATGGGCAGAATGAACAACGGGCAACCCATAATGAGCGAATGGCTGAGCTTGTAGTTCGGAGAGAAAATAATAGAAGGTGTGTAGTAGAAGACAGTGAATTAGAGTCGGAGGAGGAGATCGAAGTACCACCACATCATCCTAATCGTTAAAATCGAAATACCTTTGATGATTATCAAATCAAAGCAGACATTCCTCCGTTCTTTGGAAACATGAAGATCGAGGACTTCTTGGATTTGTTGGTGGAGGTTGAGAGATTCTTTGAAATTATGGATGTTTTAGAGGACAAGATGGTTAAGATGGTGGCATTCCGTTTGAAATCTGCGGCAGCAGTATGGTGGGATCAATTGCAGAATGCTCCAAGGGGACAAGGAAAGAGTCGGATTCGAACTTGGAGAAAGATGAAGCAATATTTGATAGAACGATTTTTACGTGCAGATTATGAACAGATTTTATATCGAATGTACCTAGGATACACACAGGGGAATCGTATAGTGTCGAACTACACCAATGAATTTATGCAATTGGCGGAACGAAATAATTTGTCAGAATCTGAAACTCAAAAGGTAGCCAGGTATACCAGTAGTTTGAAGGTGGCCATTCAAGATAGAATTGGGATGCAGAATATTTAGACGTTGCAGGAAGCCATTAACATGGCGATGAAAGCAGAGATGATGGAATCTGATAAGAGGATGGTTTCATACAGAAGGCCCTTACCTATCGAATCATCATCATCATCCTCATCCTCATCCTCATCCACCCCTTTAGACAAAGAAAAGGCCCCACAACAAGCCCCAGTCAATCCTAACAGGAGTAAAGTTGACAACAATGGTCGGTTTGGGAACAGAAGTCAGACTCGGGGAGCACCTCAGAATGCAAATCCGTACACTAAACCAACGGGAGAAATCTGCTCTAGATGTCAAAAGCCTGGGCATCGTTCCAATAACTGTCCTGAGAGAAAGTAGGTCAATTTGGTGGAGCTGGAGGCAGTAGATGAGGAGGAAGATATTGAAGTGGAGGATGAGTAAGTGGGAGTAAAGTTTGCTGTAGAGGAAAGGAGTAGAAACACTCACTTTGGTACTGCAACGAATCATTTTATCACCTAAGGAGGAGGGACAACGTCATTGCATCTTACGTTCACTTTGTTCTATCAAGAATAAGGTGTGTGAAGTGATTGTGGATAATGGAAGTTGTGAGAACTTTGTGTCGAAGAAGTTGGTAAATTTGTTGAAACTACTAGTTGAAAGCCATCATAAACCGTATTCACTTGGTTGGGTAAAGAGAGGTCCTTTTGTTCAAGTTGCTGAAACTTGCAAAGTACTTATTTTCATTGGTAAGCATTATAAGGATGAAGTTATGTGTGATGTCATAGACATGGATGCTTGTCATATCCTATTAGGTCGTCCATGGCAGTTTGATGTGGATTCAACTCTCAAAGGACGTGATAATATAGTACTCTTTTCATGGGGCAGTCATAAGATCGCTATGGTTCCTCTCAAATAGACGGAGAAGTCTACACATCAACGAATTGAGAGTTTCCTTACACTTACAAATGATGAGAAGGAGATTATGGAGTCTGTAAGAGAATCTGATTGCTTCTATCCAGTTGTAGTTAAAGGGCTTTTTACAGCAAATAAAGAAGACAAGAGTGTTCCTCCTGAGGTGCAGAAAATATTGACAGAATTTGACGATTTGGCTTTCGATGAATTGCCGAATGAGTTACCTCCTATGAGGAATATTCAACACCAGATTGATTTGGTATCTGGAGCTATCCTTCCAAATTTCCCTCATTACCGAATGAGTCTGAAAGAGAATGAGATTCTAAGGGAGCAAATTGAGGAGTTGTTGAAGAAAGGGTTCATAAGAGAGAGTATGAGTCCGAGTGCAGTACATGTCCTTCTAGTGTCAAAGAAGGATGAAAAGTGGCGTATGTGTGTTGACAGTCGTGCCATCAACAAGATGACAGTAAAATACAGGTTTTCCAATCCACGGTTGGAGGATATGCTAGATATGCTTGGGGATTCTAAGGTTTTCTCAAAAATAGATCTCCACAGTGGTTATCACCAGATCTGTATTAAGCCAGGGGATGAATGGAAGATTGCCTTCAAGAGTAAGGACGGACTTTATAAATGGTTGTTGATGCCATTCGGACTTTCAAATACCCCAAGTACTTTCATGAGGATGATAAACCAAATTCTCCGTCCTTTTATTGTGTCTTCTGTTGTGGTGTATTTCGATGATATCCTTATTTACAACAAGTCTAAGGTGGATCACCTAGCTCACTTGAGGCAAGTCTTGGACGTTCTGAAGGAAAATCAGTTGTACATCAACTTGAAGAAGTGCACATTCTGTACATCTAAGCTATTGTTTTTAGGCTTTGTGGTAGGGGAAGATGGTCTGCATGTAGATAAAGAGAAGATAAAAGCAATTCGAGATTGGTCAACACCAAAGTCAGTTTCTGAAGTGAGGAGTTTTCATAGGTTAGCAATTTTCTACAGACGATTCATCAGGCATTTTAGTACTATCGTGACACCTCTTACAGAATGTTTGAGTTGGGGAGAGAAACAAGATAAGAGCTTCGCCTTCATCAAAGAAAAGTTGTGCACAGCTCCAGTATTAGCCTTGCCAAGTTTCGAGAAGATCTTTGAGGTGGAGTGTGACGCTAATGGTATTGGTATTGGGGCTGTCCTTTCTCAAGAGAAAAGACACGTGGCTTTCTTTTCAGAAAAGTTAAGTGATGCCAGACAGAAGTGGAGTACCTATGAGCAAGAATTCTATGCAATTGTTAGGGCTTTAAAGCAATGGGAACACTACCTGGTACAGAATGAGTTTGTGTTGTTCACTGATCACCAAACTTTGAAATTCATTCAAAGTCAGAAACACATCAGCAGGATGCATGCTCGATGGGCAACTTTTCTTCAAAAATTTCCTTTTGTAACTAAGCATATATCTGGAAGTACCAATAGAGTTGTACATGCATTGAGTCGGAGAGCTTCCTTATTGATCGCATTATCACCAAAAATTGTTGGGTTTGAGTGCTTGAAAGAGCTGTATGCAGATGTCCTGACTTTAAGGATATTTGGAATAAATGTGTGAATCGGGAATCAATGGTGGATTTCTATATTAGTAAAGGGTATCTATTCAAAGGCAACCAACTTTGTATTCCTGTTTCATCTTTACGTGAAAAATTAATTCAAGATCTACATGGTGGAGGTCTAAATGGACACTTGGGGCGTGACAAGACAATAGCCAGTTTGGAGGCTAGGTATTATTGGCCACAATTGAAACGGGTTGTTGAAATTATAGTCAGAAAGTGTTATACTTGTCAGGTATCAAAGGGTCAAGTGCAAAATACTGGGTTGTACATGCCACTTCCTGTCCCTCAGGGCATATGACAAGATTTGGCTATGGACTTTGTTTTGAGATTACCTCGTACTCAACAGGGGGTAGATTCTGTTTTTGTGATGCAATACAGGTTTTCCAAAATGGCGCACTTCATAGCTTGTCGAAAGATTTCAGATGCATCACATATTGCCAAACTGTTTTTCAGGGAGATTATTAGATTACATGGAGTTCCTAAGTCTATCACATCAGATTAGGATACAAAATTTTTAGGGCACTTTTGGATTACCTTATGGAAGTTGTTTGGAACCAATTTGAATCGAAGCAGCACTACCCATCCTCAGACTGATGGACAGACCGAGGTTACTAACCGTACTCTTAGAAACATGGTTCGAAGTGTTTGTGGAGATAAACCTAAACAGTGGGATCTTGCACCACCTCAAGTGGAGTTTGCATACAACAGTGCAGTTCATACTGCTACAGACAAGTCTCCGTTTGTTATTGTGTATACAGAGGTGCCTTACCATGTGGTGGATTTGGTGAAATTGCCTAAAGGTAATAATAAAAGTGTTGCTGCTGAACATCTAGCAGAGAAAGTGATAGCAGTTCGTGATGAGGTAAAACAGAAGTTAGAGAGAACTAATGCCAAGTATAAGGTAGCAGCAGATTCACAACGATGGGATAAACAATTTTAGGAAGGGGACTCGGTGATTTTTTTTTTTAGAAGAGAGATTTCTCGTTGGTACTTACAATAAGCTGAAACTAAGAAAGTATGAACCTTTCAAAGTACTTAAACGGATTAACAACAATGCCTACATTATTGATTTGCCAGTGTCTATGGGTATTTCTCGTATATTCAATGTGGCAGATTTGTATGAGTTCCATAAAGATGATAAGCCTTTGTATCCAGATTATAACTCGGGATCGAGTTCTTCGAAGGTGGAAGGGACTGATGTAGGACATAAGGGGTATTTTGGAAAAAGAATACTAGTAGAAATAAATCATTTTGATTTCGGATCGGTCCCATAAGACCATTTTGGAAGGAGAACGACGAGGGGAACAATACTCATCGCTACACCGTGACATACGTTGAATTTCGACCATTCGAGTTCGTTTAGGCCTCGAAAACTGATATTTAAAGTTTTAGCGCTATTTTTGTCAATTCATTTATTTTCCTTTTTTTTACAATTCTAGTTTGATTAAACTTCTTTTTCATTATTTTTAGTTATAAACTACGTTTCCATGTAAACCCTTATAAATAAGGGCTTAACTCGTTTTTTTTATTATTTTTCATTAATAAATTCGTGAGTTTATTTTCTTTATTATTTGATAGATTCCAAATTTCTTGTTCTTAAAATTTTCGCTTGAATTCCTTTCTTTCACTTCGTCATTCATGCATCTATATATGCATACAACTAATTGTATTTCTATGTTTAGGAGTGTTGAACCATATGTTAGGATACCAAATGGAATATCACTGGGACATATTCATATTATTGTGTGCATAAGTCAGTTAAGATGCCTAATGGAACAATGTCAGGACGCACTCATATGTATGATAAGAGTGCCTCCTGGAACACTACCATGCATATACATATAGGACGGAGCACTGTCCAGCATTATGTTATGCTGTTCACAACATCAATGCATGATATTCACAATCGTACCATATTCCACTCGCTAAATGTAATTTTACAACCGTGGTATTGTTATGATTTTCAAAAAATGTTCAAGAAGTAGCTTAATATAACTAGAGGCAATGGGAGAATGACGAATCAGATGTAATATCGTTGCCAAGACCATATATAGTGGTGATTATGATGTCAAAATGACTAAGCCACATTAAGATTTATATTTATGGTATTAGGTATCTTGACATACTTGAAATTATAAACTGATGTTATTAATTTTAGTTATGTTTATATGAATATTCCTATTGCGTTGTTGATTTTAGCTTCCACATTCCATTATTTCTTTAAATGTGAAACAAGTAGCCATTAAACATTGGAAATTAAGGACAGGCGTTGCATGATGACAGACGAACCACTCAACCTAGTAACAGTTAGAATCACAACCAAGGCCAAAACAACATTTTGAATAGTTATTACTATTCTCAGATATCATAAATATATTTCACAGGATTCAAAATTAAGATTCAAAGTCAGACTGAAATTTGATAAATAAATTGTACGATTTTTATTTTTATCTTTTATTTTTAGTTTTATTATATTTTGTGTACGGAAAATTTTTCCGTAGTTAAATTAGGTTTCACTGGATCCAAGTCCTGCTCCATCACTATTCAATGTATCTTCACATGGAAAATAATGTGCATATGTATGTTCACAAGAAGCTTAGGAGTCTGAAGAAAATGTTTAGCAACATCAATTTGATTCCAGTCGGGACCAAAACAACATCTACACTAGCATACAGTTCTCGGATATTATAGACATGAATTATCATAGGATTAATTCAAAATCAAGATTAAATGTATCTCAATGTGGAAGACTATAGTGCCTATATTCAAGAAAGTTGCTTAGGAATTTGAAAATATGTTATGTTCGCACCTTTGAGGCTCAACTATATTCTAGGTGTACTTGGTTTTTCTTTATTGTAAACATATGGGATCAAACTCAAATTCCTTTACTTCCAATTATTGAGTTCGGAGTTCCAACTTAAATTACAGTAGCCTGGGCTCTTATAAATTTTTTATTTGGATATTTAATGGATGTGGGATTTTACAATTAACACCAACCCTCGAGCAAAAGATTTTCTTGCTCCAGGACATGAAGAAAATTACAAATTTGAGGTAATTAAGGCCATTTATTTCTCAATTATTCAGCTACTCAGAAATGAATAAACAGCTATTCCATGTAAGAATTAAATTGAAAGAATGAGAATTGTTAAATTACTTGCTAGAACAAAAATACCAAGCAAAATGGGCACCTGAAGACGGAGCTGGAGGTTTCCTGGAATTTGGCCCAGATTCCGGCGGTGGTGAAGTCGGCCCAGGACTGGTGGCGCGGCAGCGTCCAGACCAAGAATGAGCTCTGAAGGTTGACGAAGGTAGCGAACGGTGGCAATAAATAACAGAAGCAGAAGAAGAAGAAGCCGCCCGCTGCTGCCCCTGGAGTTTAATGCTTGGAGGTAAGGGAAGAGAACAAGTGGTCATATTTGCCGAAAAATGGGTTGTGTTCTTTTTGATTTGGTTGGATGTTACACTTTTTCCAATTGGTCATAGTCAAACGTTAGAAAATTTTAATAAAAGTTAATAAGATGTGTGATTATAACGTGATAAATTTTATTAAATATATGGTTAAAATAAATTATTGATTTAGATTTAAGTTAAAATTAAAATTTTATTTCCTATAAAACAGTGGCATTACATAAAATCACATAAAAATTTAACTTGTGTATTTGTGTCATTTATCGTGTCGTGTGTGTACTTCTTGAATTTTGATTTTCTTTAGAAATTATATGGGGTTTTCCTTCTTTCGTTCAATTTGTATTTTTGATTTTCTTTAGAAATTATATTGGGTATTCCTTCTTTCGTTCAATTTGTATTTTGGTTAGATATTTGATCTTGAATTTTTCGCATGACTTTTTATGACCGTACTAATTTATAAATTTTATTACTGATTAAATTTGAAAAGTTATGAATTTGAGTTTTGAAATCCATTATCTTCCCTAGTTGGTGTCGGAATGTTTAAAAAATTTGTTTGTATTTCAAAGACGTGAAAAAAGTGTTTCATAGTTATTGGGGGAGGAAATAGTGTTCAATGGCAGATTGATCCAATCCAAATTTTCCAAATGGGCTTTGACCAATCTTAAATGAAAAGAGAAAAAGATAAAAAATAAATAAATAAATAAAATCACCAAAACATTAAAAAACCTAAAGTACAATTTCAAGAGAAGGGAGAAATTAAGAAAAAAAGAGAAGGTTCAGATTTGGACTACCCACTTACAAATGAAATGGACGACTTACTATTCATCTTCTTCATCTTCTACACTTGACAAGGTTAATATTTATTCGAAATCTTAGGGGCAGTTATCTTTACTGTTATTAGGTTGTTTTCTGTTTTCGAATTTTCAAAACGGTAAAAACACGCTCTCTTTCCTATTTTTCGAAAATGAGTTTTTCAAAACCAAAAAAATAAATAAATAAATAAATAAAATAAAAAATTGTACTAGAAACTTAAAGGGAGATTTTTCTATTTGACCTATCATTATTCTTTTTTGTTGAAAGATCTATATTACCCTTAATGAAAAGAATCTTTCTATATTGCAACATATATCATAATCTTTTAAACATTCTATCTTATATTTTCCCTATTTTGAATATTTGAATATGATTTCATTTATGATTTAATAAATTGAAATAATCTGCAACATATTGTTCACATTTATTATTTAATATATTATATTATTCAGAAGATGCATTCATATGTTCTAATTGAGAATACATATTTTTTATTACTTCTAACATTCTTTCTAATAAATTATCCAATCTTTTAATTGTATATCCTGTCATTTATTCAAATGATCATCATGTAATTAATCCCTACGATTCTTTAAGATCTTAAAATGATTCATTCTAATTTTAGCAAAAGTTTAATAGTTTTACCTTAGGTTTGATCCGGACTTGTATTTTTAGAACCGAGTGACTTTCGAGCTCTGAATCTATAAACTGCTTCCCTCAACAGCCTCCTACCTTCACGGAATTGTTACTGTTTCAACTACTTGCTCTCATTGTATCAACTTCTAAAGAATAAAATCCCAGACTTCTGTTAAAAAAAACTCTCTTTTTGCTAAAATAAGAAGGAAACTTTTTATCAGATCTTTCAAGAATTTATGAGAATAAAGATTTAGAAACTCATATTCATATCAAAATATTGGAGTTTTATTTCTATCAGAATTTATACAAGACTTCTATTTGGTACAAAGGGATTTCTAGAAAAATTGGTTTTTCAAACTGGGAATGAGGTTTTTGAATAACTATTGCTTACAACTCGAGATTTCAAAGTAGGATGAGATGATCTATGACAATGTCTCTATTTATACAAGTTTATGAGACTCTATTACATCATTGAGTACATCAGCAAGGCACACTTGCCTCTCTATTATTTTCCTCTTTGAGCCTACATCTTCACATCTTTTTATCCATAGGATGTATTTGTAGCATTATCATATAATTATTTTGTTTATAATATTGAAATTGTTGTATAAAATCATTTCCTAATAATATATCACATTCTAGTTTATTATATTTATAAATCTTATTTATTGTTACTTGTTTACTTCCAAGAATTATATTAATTTTATCAGTACTATTAATTATTTGAGTACTTTCTCCTGTAACTCCATTTATTTTTATATTACTATTATTATTCAATGATTTTATTAAAAAAGTTTTAAATATTGTTATATCACTTTCTGTATTTATTAAAGTATAAGTAGTTATATTTGTTTCTACAATAGTAATTTGTATATACACAGCTAATGGAAAACTTATCTGACTATTTATTTAATTCTTTTTACATAATGTAGTTTGTCCATTGTGAACAATATATAATTCTTCTCTTTGTATACTATAATCTTCTAATCCATTTAGAAAACTCATTCCTAAAAGTATATGGGGATTTATATCCATACTTTTATCTATATAACATGGTACTAAAAGATCCATTCCTTCTATTTTTATTGGTACCTAAACTTCTAAATCTGTAATATGTATTTATTCATCAAAATTTACATACTTATATGGCTCAGTTTTATTAGTCATTAGACCTTTATTTCTAATTGAAGTTATATGACACTCACTAGCTCCAGTTTCTATTAATATATTTGGTCCATTTATTTTTTTTTTTCATTATCATATTCTCCTTCTATTTTCATGTTTCCAACATCCCTATACAGTTTTACTTCTTTTATTTTGTTAATTTCTTCTAACTGAGTTTTATTATGTATTTTAAAACTTTTTGTTCTTTTACTTAATTTCCCATCCTTAAATATGATATTATTAGAACATTCTCCTTCATTTAATTCTGTTATTTTAGGTTTATTTTTTGTTATACTAAATTCATATTCTTTTGGAATTAAACTTATTTGTTTATTTGGTTATATTATTTTACTAATATCTTTACATTTTTTATGAACTTCGATATATGATTTATTGGAATAAATATTCCCGTAATTAGAATTAGTAAATGTATATAAAATTCTATATTCTATAGTCATAATTTGATCACCTGATTGCATGATATCATTTCTGTGAAATTTAAAATGTAGTCCTAAAATTTCATTAAAATTTATATCTTTTAGTGATACACAATATTTTGGATAACATGTAAACATAATTTTTTGATATACTAAATTTCCTTCTATTGTTCCTAAATGACTATTTTTTATTATTCTTCCATCATGTAAAGTTATAGTTAAGGGTAAATCTATCCCTTCTCTAAATAGTGATTTAAACATTATTTGTATTCTTGCTAAATAAACATATTGAATTTTTTCACTTTATTTTTTACTGATCTTTATTAATAATTCTTCCACTATATTTTTTGTTAAAAGATTTAATTTATGTTGCTCATAAGTTGTCATTACATCTATGGTTTTTTTCTATTTTGTAATATTCATTTATTTCTGTTCTTTCTCTTTTCCAAATTCTATCAAAGACTTCTCATTTTCCTATTTTTAAGTCTAATTATAATTTTTGCAATTTTCTAAACTTGTTATTATCAAAACTGACTTTTAATTCATATCCTTCTATTCCTTCATATTCTTATATATTTATGTTATTACTTTTTATTTCTTCAATTTCTCTATTTAGATCCTGATTCATCATTTGTTTCACTTATATATACTTTTTGATCATAGTATTCTTCAATATCTGATATTTCACTTAATTCATCTTTTATTTCTAAACATTCTTTTTGTAATATTTTAACTTTCTTTTTATCACAATCAGGGTTTATATGACATATTTCTCCACAATTCCAACATTTACATTGGCTTTTATTTTTATTTTTATTCTTCTGTTGATTATATGAGTTATTTTTTCTCTTGTAATACCTTCTCCTAAGTTTTATATATTTTTTATTAAAATTTCTAAATTTTTTAAACTTTTTATTTTTATATTTTATTTTATTAATTCTTTTTTAGGATTACATCCCCATTGCACTGGGGTTTCCATATCTTCACAACATATTTTAATTAATTTTCCTGATTTTTTCATTAATTGTTTTTGTTGACATATACATGCAAGTTTTTCAAATAAAAAATTTATTCTGAACCTAAAGTTCTAGGTATTACAATATTATCTTTAACATATTTTTTAAATTCCATTTTAAAACATATTTCCCAGGAGCCTGGTAACTTATTATAATACATGTCTTGGTATACTTCTTGATTTTCATTATTATAAAATTAAACATAATAGTAATTTTTAAATTCACAAGTATATTTTTTAATTTTACACATATCACATATTGTTAAATTTATTAATTTTATTCTAGCATTATCGTTTTTTCTTATTGATTATTCTTTAGCATTTCTTATCCAATTTTCTCCTAAAAACTCATCTGAAATATATTCTACTAATTTTTCTATACGTTGTCTATCTGATTTAATTATTTCTGTTTGTACATTTCTTTTTATTAATATTTTTGTATCATTGCTTATTCTTTCCCACCAATTTCTAACATCTCCTTCAAAGGATGCTATTAAGAAATCTATTTTTCTTTCAGTATTTTCCCATGTGTCATCTTTGTTATATAAAAAGAATAATATCATTAAATCTACCCAAGTTAATAAGTATTTTTTGGTATCTATTTTACAATTTAAATCTAGTTTTGTCCCTCCATGATTAATTTTTTTATCATAATTATCATTTAATTCAAACCTATCTTTATATTTATTTCCTTTAGGTGGTTGTCTATCTCTTACTTTATCATAAAATTGTCTATATGATTTATTAAATAACCTTCATAACTTTCATCTGTATCATATAATTCCAGTTTAGAGGTTCCTGCTGGATTAGGTCCTCCTCCAGTATTCATTAAACCTTGGTATTCACTTATATCAGTTAAGCTTAATTGGTCAAAATTTTCTATTAGCAAATCTAATTCTTCACTCATCTTCTTTTTCTTCTACTTTTAAATTTCCTAATGATTTTTCTCTAGATTCTTCTTCCTCTTCCAATATTTTTGGTAATATATTCTTTTTAAATTCATCATCCATACTTCCAGTTTCTATTACTATATTTTCTTTTTCTATATGTTTCTTTCCTATTTGAGTCATTTCTTTTTCTATAAGTTTTTTTTTTATCTATTTTTTATCTTTATTTTTATTATTTTATTTTAATTCTCTAATTTCAATTTTTAATATATTTATATCGTTTCTTGTTTCTTTTACTTCATTTCTTAAATCTTGTACATAATTTATTAACATTTTTATTAATGATTTTAATTTTTCCATATATTAACTTATTGACATCTTATTTTTTTCTTATTTTTAACTCATATGTTAATTTGCCTTTTTATCTATTATTTTTCTAAATTTTCTCTTAGCTGTTTTTGGATCTACTAATTATTCTTTTACTATAGTAAAATATTTGCTCTCAAATCTTAATTTCTCACATCTTAATTTTATTAATTGTCTATTATTTGATATTCTGATTTCTTCTGGTATTAAGATTATATTTCATATTTCTTCTTATATTTTTTTCCATTTTTATAAGTAGTTTATTTAATTTTAAATGTGTATTATTACTAGTACTCATACTTTTCTTTATAATATAAATTATTTCTTCATCTTCATACATATTAATAATTTTTTCATAAGTATAAATATCTTTTATTTTTTCTATTATTAAGATTTTTAATATTTGTTCTTTTATTTTATTTAGGAAGTTCTTTAATTATTGTTAAAGTCATTATTTTTAGTCTATTATGAATGAGTTTTAAAAATATATAATTACATTTTTCTTCTTCTAAACACCAATAATTATTTATCTTTCTTATTTTTATTTCCATGATCTTTTTGGCTCTGATACCAATAAAGGGGTGCTATTTATAGCGATCAAAAATCAAATAAATAAAAAAAAATCAAATAAATCAAATAAATTGGCAATCTATTAAAATTTAAGCAATATTTAATTTTTTAAGGACTAAAATAAAATATTTTTATTTTTTATTAACTTATTATGTAATATTATAAAGAGGTTATTTTGGGTATCAAAATTAGCCAAAGTTATTTTGGAAAAATAATCTTTCTATTTGGGTCATTTTCATGTATTTCCCAAACTTAAAATGCCTTTTTTATTTTTTAGATGTTTTGAGCGTTTTGCAGCCAAATATAAGAAAATGATTGAAAACACGGGAAAAGCACATTTCAAATTAAAAAAAAAGAAAAAGAAAAACTTTCTCTCATTCTTTTGACTCACCATCCCGTTCCCGTAAGATACAGTAGATTTCCTAGGGTTTGGTCTGCCTTCCCGTTCGTAGATTGAAGACTCTCGAAGGCTTATCCTCATCTCCTATTTTCTACTCTAGATATTTCTTTTGCGGGCTTTCACTAAATCATTGTTGCTTCTGCTTTATTGGGCACTATAGCTAGCGTTCTTCACCCATACTATATTATTTTTGCTTTATTAACCCAACCCCTTATTTAGTTAGTTTGCTGGTTTTTTAATGTGCCCTCGATTTGTTGTTTTTTGCTTAATAGATGATAACCCATTTAGTTTTTCTGCAAAAATGTACATTTAATTCAGTGTGACTATTTTTCTTGTTCTATTTGTGTTACTGAATTGGGTAAAACCCGTTTGGTGGATTTTCCTTGGAAGCGTGATTTATCCGTACGCTTTGCATGCGAATGTGTTGTTTTATTTGTTCGGATTGGTGATAAATTGGGAGGTTTTGAATGAGGGACAACTGGACAAGAGTGTGCGATGTGGTAAGAAATGAAGTTTGGTGATTTTGAGAGATGGGGTGTGTTTTTGGGAAAGAGAATGTCATTTGGGCCTCCTATTGACCAGGTTGTAGCTTGGAACGGGAGAGGGAATGGGGGAGAGAGAGATTCGGCTACACCGTTGGGGAGAAGAGAGAAAGTAGTAGTTGGTTCGTGTATCATCGACTTCTCATTTATGTCCCCATATACTTCATCTCCTTCTTTTAGGCCTTTTACTTGACTATCAACTTTAACCACCACACCAGCAACATCATAGCCTTGAATAGTCTACCGGGGGGAAAAAAGATCAATACATTAAGTGGGCACATTTTTTAGGTGATAAAAATTGTAAATTTCACTTTCTGAATCAGTAGATATTGCAATTTCAGCATGAGCATATATGATTCTAGCTTAGCTTACATAGAAACTTTCTATCAAGGAGTGAACTTAGCTATTCATCAAGTCTTATTCCATATAAATTTGGAGTGTGCTACATGATTTTTTTCCCCTTTTTTTCACTAGTTAAGTTCACAGTTGAATAAAATCTGTAGGGAAAAAGAAAGAGAGGGAGTACGAGAAAATTACAGGAAGGGTGTGAATCAATGGCCTTAAATTGCCCAAGCCGCCTTTTGTAATATACTGGATTAATAGATGCTGTCACCACCTTGATCAAGACCTGATCATTCTTCACTTCCGGCACTGCAACTTCTGACTCGGACTTCAACACCTCAACCCCGCCATACTCATAGTAAATCCAGGCCTTCATTTTGGATGGTATAGGAGAAGACACTGACACGAACAGCTTGCGAGCTAGAAAAATGGGATTCTTGTGGTTTTATATTCAGATTGTGGCCGGGAAATATGGTGTGTTTTCAGTTTGGAAGTTCCGTAAGAGTGTTTACCACAGATGACTCCAGAAAGCCTTTCAGACCTTTTTACAAGCCTGTAATAAAGTCTATGTTCAACCTATTCATTTAAAAGTTGTTTCAAGTATTGTTTGACAAATCTTTTGATAAAAATTGAAGTAATATATGATTAATAAAATTGATAAAAGTTATGAAATAGAAGCCATGTGCATGAAATTATGGGGACAAGTTATCCTGGAAAAAAATCTCCAAAATATCAAGTGTGTTCTTTTATCTTATCATTTAAAAAAATTGGAGTAGGGCCTTTGTTTTGTTCTTGTTTGTTACGTAATTATTTTCATGTATCTTTTTGTTCTGGTTGTGTTTGCTTGCTTACTTATTTAAGCTTGATTTTTTTCTTCCTTAACGTGTCTGCCTGGAATAACATTTAGTCCATTAGGCAAACAATCGAGCTTGCAACTTTATCTGTTTAATATCCATGTTATTGAATCAAGATCTCCAAGTTAATACATAGCAAATTTTCCTCCAAAGAAAATTTTGGCTTTTCCCTGGATATTCTTTCCCAATAAACCAACATGAAGAAAAAAATAATATTAGCTTGCTATCTTCTCTTAAGCAAAAACATACCTTGAAGCAAATGAGTTTACAAATGTCATAGGCACCGAGACAACAGTAATATAATTCTGGTGTTTACTATGAATAGCCAAATTGCTTCTGTTACCCTCGGATGTAATAAGCTCACCCCTGAAATCTAAAAATCAACAAAATAATGAATCTATCAATTTAAAATCAAAATTTCAAACGAGCCCACAAGAGTGAAGCTCCTGAAGACCTCAACAATTGAAATAGGATAATTAAAAACCACATGTACTAATTGATAAAATTAAAGTTTTATATTTTAGTTTTGCTTAACATGTTCTGGTAAGGCACTTCTAATATGTTATGTGTTGCTTAATTTGATGTATATTCAATATAGCTTTAACATGGGTGGTCACAGAGCTAAGAATAAGGAACCAATGTTATGGTCGGACGAGAATGAACACGCTTTTATCGAAATTCTTTACGAAAAGGTGAAATCAAATGCATTACAATGTTCTACGTTCACGAAAGACGAATAGGGCAGGATCAATGAAGCTATGATAGCTTCAACAAAAATGGATGACGGCATAGATAGATTAAAGAGAAAGTGGAACCGCTTACGTAAAATTCATCGCATGTTCTTTGAACTTTTGGAACATACAGGTGTTACATAGAATCCAAATACCAACAAAGTTAATGCTGCAGAGGAGGTTTGACAATACTTTTATACGGTAACATATATTTATTAAAGAATATATTCGTCATTAGTTTTTATCTTATCAATTTTACATTTTTTTGTTGAACACTATGTGGCTTCTTTTTTCAATGATAGATTAACAAGTCGGATTATAAGATGTTCAAGAGGGAAGGATGTAAGTACTACCACACTCTTAGGGAGATAATTAGCGAGACTATAGCTATTGGAGGATTAGGCAATGCCTTTACTCAACTTCCAAACACATCAGAGGAAGAAAGGTAGCTAGAAGATTTTTTGAACAGGATAGCGCATGTACGTGCAAAAAATGATGATGAAGTTGATGAGGTTTCAAGTACTCTCGACGTGATGAAATTGGTACATCGGGTGAACACCGACGTAAGGAACATAAGATCAGTAAAAGTAATAAACTCGAGGTCTGCATGGCACAGTGATCATCAATAGTTAGTTTGATGAATGAAGAAACTAAACCTAAAACACTTTATCTAAAAGAAAAGCTTGCAAAGATCCAAGAAAAATCATGTAATCGATCGGATAATAAAGTTAATAGTCCGGATTCTTATTCAAATGTTATTTGCTTGAACATCTTAAATTATATGGAAGGGGTGTCCAATGAGATTTATATGAAAGCAATAAAAGCTTTAAGGATCCCGATTTCAAGGTGTCAATTGTAAAAATGTTAGAAGCAAGGAGAGGACCTATTTTCGAACTACTTTGATGTGATTGTTGTTTTAATTTCTCTAGTATCGTGTTGTCTTAATTTGATATGTTGATGGTTGAAATACTGTGTTATTTTCACAGCTTGAAGAACTTTTTTTCCTTTCGTGGTGATGATGTACTGTTTTTTGAACTTACAATTCGGTGATGATGTTGGTTGGAGAATTGATGTTAATTTTTCTTTAGTTTCTGAATGCTTGATCGCTTGTTTTATTTGAAAGAATGATGGTTGATATGACTTATGATAGTTGTTGTGGTTATATTTTGTTCACATTATGACCAATAAATCAAATGTGGATGATAATGTGAGTACTGATGATTCTATTGACGAAGATTCGAGAGATGATGATTTCTATGTAAGGATGATTTTGACTCAAATTTTGGAAATTTGATGATGTTTAATTGCTTTGTTGCCAACAAAGGAAGTACCATTGGTGAGAGACCTTGCAGAACATCATTGCTCATGGGAAACATGTACATGCTAAAAATTCTGAATGAACATCTGAACGTGTGCTATCATAATTTTTGTATGCAGAAACATGTTTTTAATAATTTTTGTAATATTTTGAAAGAGAAAGGGTTGCTGAAAGATGGGAAAAAAGTGAGCATCGAGGAGGGTGTTGCTATGTTTTTGATAATTGTAGGGTACACTACACGATACAGTGTCATTGGTGATAGGTTTCAATATTCCAACAACACAATACACAAATGATTCAAACGAGTTGTAAAGGTTGTTTGTTCATTTGGCACTGAGATAATCCGTCCGACAAATCAAGACATTGTGCATGAGCAGATTTTACGCAAATATCCTTTCTTTAAGGATTGTATAGGCGCAATAGATGGAACACATGTTACAGTTTGGGTTCCTGCATCGAGATAAACGTCTTTTCGTGAAAGGAAAACTAATATAACACAAAATTTGATGTTGACATGTGATTTTGAAATGAAATTCACATTTGTGTATTTTGGTTGGGAAGGTACTGCTAGTGATTCGTGAGTATTCGTTGACGCAATCACGAGAAGCTCGAATAACTTTTCAATGCCATATGGAGGTATATTCTTACACTTCAAATAATTATTGTGAATATATGTACAGTGTCACACTATGTAAGCACTTTTTTATTTTGCAGATCAATTTTACCTTGTTGATTCTGGATATCCAAACATGTCTGGATTTCTTGTCCCTTATCGAGACTAAAGATATAATCTTCATGACTATGTTGGATGGGAAAGACTATATGGGAAGGAAGAATTGTTCAACTATAGACAATCATCGTGTCGTAACATTATTGAACGTTGTATTGGAGTTTTAAAGGCAAGATTTCCTATTTTGAAGTTGATTACAAATTATCCACTTAGTAGATAAAGACAAATTCCTACTCCATGTTGCACAATTAACAACTTTATTCGTCAGGAGCACGTTTTAGATAAGTTGTTCATTGAGTATTCAGAGGAGAATACGATGTTTCAAAATATACCGGAGTCAAATTAAGATCAAGAAGTCAGATATTTTGATGCTAGTCAAATAGTTCCAATGGGACAAGTCAGGGATCAAATTGCTATACAAATGTGGAATGACTACTTAAGACATTGTACATAATTCCGCGGATGTTTTTATATTATGTTTAGTATGTGTTTATTTTGTCATGACATGTAAACTTCTAATAGTATCTATTGAACTGTGTTGCCAAATTTAATTTAGGTCGTGTTTTTATATCTGTGAAAAAATATTTTAAAATTCACCAACTTCAAAATTTATATGTTATTTAATATTATATTAACATTAAACTATTAAAATTTATTGAATGATCATATTTTTTGAATAAAATATTATAAGAAAATATTCTCAAAATTTCAAAGTAAAACGCATTTTTCAGTTTTATGTTTTGAGAAACAATTTTTTCAAAATGATAAAAAGAATTTTCAGGAATTTCAAATCAGGCACTTAAAACATAAAACTCAAAATGAGTTCAAAACTCAAAACTATAAAATTGAGACATAAAAAGAACAGCCTCTTAATATTTCAATGTCTTGTAAAATGTGAATGTAAAGATTTGATTTTTTTACATGAAATATCAATAAATCTTGTAATTTATGAGTTTAATACATGCATTGTGAATTATTTATGGTTAAAATGGAAGAAAAGTCGAATTTGATGTTGAAATTGATGATTAAAACACTTATTTTTGTAGCACAGCTTCGCTAAAAATCACATTACAAACTTGAATGTTTGGGGCTTAATCACATTACGCTAAAAATACGAACGTGCAAGAAAGCATTAAATGAGCTAGAACATTGATAAAAAAAAATGTGAAGCATAGAAATATATCTCTATCCTCTATCGAACCTCACAATATTTATTACTACGAGCTAACGATTATATTATCTCTCTCGATGACAATAAAATCCACAAACAATTCAATTATTGGCCAAGTAATTGAAAAGCAAGTTAAACCATTATAAACATCCAAGAATTCAAACAAATTTAATGTCAACTTAATTATTCAAACCAAAAATTCATAATGAGGGTTCATTACATCCTAACGATATAAGAAAAATTAGACAAGCATATTGTCGAAATAAAACATGCAAAAGTTAAAAGACATCACCAAAAATTGACGGAACGTGAATATATATATATATATATATATATATATATATATATATATATATTCACATTAGCCGGCTTTCTTCTTCGTTGTTTTCTGCGTATATGAATTGTCACCAGCCTCAAATCTTCATACCCTCACAGTTGCCTCAATTTCTATGTGTTTGTATATAATTAATAACAGCACCATGTTGACCATGCAAGCTGCCTTCAATTATTTCCACCATGAACAGCCGCCTTTTGCATGTATAATCTCCAAAAAACTGCCAACAATTTCTGCCTCTTTTCTCCAATAGCTGGCTGCCCTTTTTTCACTTCAATTCCTCCTCAAAAGTTGCTGCCAATGTGTGTGTATATAATATATTTCAGCAGCACAATGTTTTTGTGATTCCTCCGGTTGACAGCCCTTTTTTTTTCTCCAGCAGCAATCCACCTTTTTTCCTCTCTAGCAGCTGCCGATTCCCTTTTTTTTTTTCTTTCTCCAGCTACCTCTTCTTTCTGCCGTCTAATGTGTATATGTATATGATAATCTCCTCTCCTCCAGCTTGAGTAAGTATATATACACATATTAACCTAGCCCACCAAAAAAAAGTCCAAGGTCTTTTCTTTGAAATCCACTCTAATTGCAATTCCATGGCCCAAGTAAAATAATATTTTTACCTAGACCTTCTCTTTTCAAAATAATGCAATTTAGTCATTAAGTTCTTCAATTTCTATAGTGTAAACTTTGATCTCCAAACTTTGCATCCAATGGCTAATTTAATTTCCATACTTCGGATTTTGCCATTTTTTTGTCATTGATTGCTTATTTCCTTCAATTCCTTTTCAGTTATAGAGTTTACCTATAAAACATAAAATACGACAATTGATGATATAATTTGCCAAAAGAATTATCAAATATTGCTATTTTAAGGTCCGAACAAGTGTATAAAATACACTTATCAATTAGCATTTATGAATTAGGAGACATGTGTCTTTAAAGCAGGCGATGTCCCCAGCTTGGTTTTCTTGATAACACAAAACAACTTACAAATCATTAGCATGAAGCCCAGGAATGTCTAATCAACTCAGAGGTTTCAAATTACCTATGCTACAATGTCCCATTTTCACGTCACCTCACTTCTACTTCACAAGTTCATCAAACTACGTATCTTTTAAAGCCTCGTCCTTAGTGCTATGAACTTGCCTTTGCCTCACAAGTTTCATCTAGTTGCACATTTTTCAGAGCTTCATCCTTTGTGCTATGACCTCGCCTTTGCCTTATAGTTTCATCAAGCTGCCAAATTTTCGGAGTCTCGTCCTCTGTGCTAGGACCTCATCTCTGCTTCGCATATTCATCAAACTATCTATCTTTCAGAGTCTCGTCTTCTAGGTCAGGACCTCGCCTTTACAATACCCCGCTTATATAGTTGCTCCATAAGGTATCAAAATATCACTTTAACATTTTAAATTCATTATATAAATATTTATGCTTGGATATAAGGGCTATTATGTTGTGTTCAAGTACACAACTAAAAAAAAATTCCTCACAAAGGAAGGTAAAACACTACACACCAAAGCATCACTTTGACAATGGATTACCCTATGACTTATGTTCTGCTCAACCTAGAATTTCATGCATTATATAAATTTCATACCGAGATTTAGCATACTATTTTTACTCCTCTTTTAACGAGGCTCCAAACAATGGCCACATAGAAGTCAACTAGCATCACAATCAGGTCCACACTATACATCACTGTCCTACCTGGCCACGTTGAAGCCATATATTAACGTAGTTGAAGTGAAAAATCGCGTCAGCCAAGGTGTCATGCAAACCCGACCCTTCATGGCCAAGACTATGTGATATAATGTGCAGCATGGTGAATCTTTTCCATGAAAAGAAGATATCTCTCACTTCTCATTTTTCAAGAGATCTTCTATACAAGAATTTTCTATGGTTGATTGATATGACATCTCTTTAGCAGATACTTCACGGTTAGATTGTCAGACTACTTTTTAGAGGTCAGACCTATGCTATAGGATGACTATTCTTCAAAAACATTAAATGTCCCTCAGCCTTGATGGAGTGACATATAGGAGAAAACCAAGATGAAGTCACGTATCTTTTTATTCAATTGTAACCGTTAACCATTCTTGTCATCTTCTACTCCAAAAGCTTACTCTTAGTGCCATTTGAAAGTAATGCAATTTTACACACCCTCTAAGTAACATTGCTCTAATATTTGTTTTCTCATATACCCCCATGCGTGAATGGTATTATGGCTCACGTCCCGCACCCAAATATATCGATTGAATTTATCGTCCGAGTGCACGTGACCACCATCCCCACTTCCGAACAAGGTCATGTCTTCCTAACACTTTGTTTAAGTGTGCAGAACAAAGGTTATGTGGACATAAGTGGAGCTAAGATATGTTTATCACATCAACCATGCAGAATTCGAGGTCAATTGTTCCTTCTTTGAGTTGCCTCATTAAGAATGTCTAAGAAATCTTATTCAGTCTTGAATTGATCACATCCGACTTTGTTATTAAAATTGGGAATTTTATCTTAATAGGTCTATCTTGTTAAGTTGAATAGTCGAAACCCCTAAATATTGTATTTTTGCTTAGTCTTTATTAGATATTCATAGTTAACATTAACATTCCTACGAGATGACTAATTAGAGAATATTAATCTTAAAAATTCAATTGCTTGTTGGAGCATAAACCGAAGAATTTGCTCAAGCTTAATAAACTCCATTCTATATTGATATGTACAATATATTTTTGCATTTAACATAACTGAAGGAATTTTATCACAAAGAGGAAGAAAAAAATGAAAACTTGAAGAAGAAAATGAGCTACAAATTACATTATGATCGGCTGCCAATACATATAAGATACAATAGGATTACAACCATGTCGTTGACTATCAACTTTTACCAACTACAACCAGACTTTTGACAGATTAATACCATGCTTTGATAGAACTTTGATAACAAAAATAAACATTACATAGACTTAATTTTAAAAGTGGCAACAAATATCAATACTCCTCCTTGACACTTTTGCTGGAAACACCAAGGCTTTTCCCTAATGTTTCAAATCTTCCTTTGGACAAGAACTTAGTTAGTATGTTTGCATATTGGTCTTCAGCTTTGGAAAGCACTAGCTTCACTTCACAATTATCTTGTGCTTTCCTAATTGCATGATACCTAATTTTGATATGTTTTGTTCTTCCATGGAACACCAAATTTTTTACCATGGCTACAACAGATTGGTTATCACAAAAGATCATAGTTGAATTAGCTTGTTTAGCAACCAAATCCTCCAGCATTTTCCTCATCTAAATAGCTTGATTGATTGCCTCAGATGCAGCTATGTACTCTGCTTTAGTAGTAGACTGTGCCACAATTTTTTGTTTCACTGAATTCCAGCAAACAATTTTTTATCACAAATAAAATGCATATCCAGATGTGCTCTTCATATCATCAAGAGATCTAGCCCAATCACTGTCAATGTATCCAATTAAATCCAAAGTTTCTAACCTTTTAAACCAGATTCCCAAATCAGCATTTCCTCTGATGTATCTCAAGACTCTCTTGGCAACTTGGAAGTGTAAATCACTTGGTTCTTACCTGAACCTGGAGAGCATATTTTTAGCATAAGTGATGTCAGGCCGTTAAATACAATAGACATCCAACCAAACTTCTATACATATTCCCATCAATTTTCTTGTTGTCATCATCTTTCACCAGTTTCAAGTTTTGAACCAATGGGGTTTCTACTAGCTTGCATATTTCCATGCTGAATTTCTTCAATATCTCATTAGCATACATCTTTTGACAAACAAAAATGCCTTCATGTGTCTGGTTTATTTCCATTCCAAGGAAATATTTTATCTTCCCTAAATTAGTCATTTCAAATGCCTTCGTCATTTCAGCTTTTGTATTGTCAATTAACTCCTTACTACTGTCGGTTATTAGAAGGTCATCAACATACAGGGAAATGATGATAGACTCTTTATCCATCTTTTTTATATATAATGTTTGCTTATTAACACTTCTTACAAACACAAGGCAGCTCAGGTGCTCATCAATCCGGCTGTACCAGGCTCTTGGAGCCTACTTCAACCCATACAAGGCTTTTTTCAATAGATACATTTTGTCTTCTTCTTCAGGCATTTGAAAATCATTTGGTTGATCAACATAAATTTCCTCATTTAACCATCCATTTAAGGAAAGTGATTTAACATCCAACTGATGCATTTTTCAGCTTCTTTAAGCAGCAATAGCTAGCAATAATCTGATAGTTTCATATCTTGCCACATGTGCAAATGTGTCTGTCAAGGTGCTGGACTCCCAATTCCATGAGGATTCATTGAACTTGTGGCTAATTCAAGGTGCTAGACTCCCAATTCCATGAGGATTCATCATCTACCTTGATGTCCTTGCTTAATTTTACCTTTTTAGTTTGTGGATTGTAAACTCTGTAACCTTTAGCATTGCCACAATACCCAACTAAGATACCAATTTCAGCCTTTTGACTTAGTTTATTTCTTTTTGGATCTAGAATATGGATGTAACAAATGCTTCCAAACACCTTTAGATGAGCAACATCAGGCTTGACTCTATACCAAGCTTTGAACAGTGTTTTCTTGTCCAAAGCCTTTGTATGAAGTCTATTGAGAAGATATGAGGCAGTACTTACAGCTTCTGCCCAGAACTCTCTTGGAATAGACTTCTCAATCATCAGACATCTCGCAATTTCCATCAAAGTCCTTTTCTTTCTTTCACACACTCCATTTTGTTGAGGTGTGTATGGAATGGTCAGTTGATGTTTGATTCCAGCAACCTCACAAAATTTATTAAATTGATCACACTTTTATTCAATTCTAATTGCTTTAATTCTTGAACTACACTCATTTTCAACCAGATTTTTAAACTTCTAGAACACACCAGCAACTCAGACTTCAATTTCAAGAAATACACCCAACATATCCTTGTTAAATCATCAATGAAGAGTACAAAATACCTACATCATTCAGTGTTTGAGTTCTCATAGGGCTACATACATTAGAATGGATTAACTCCAGCCTTTCTGTAGCTCTTCTTGTCTAGTTTTTTGGAAATGGTAGCCTGGTTTGTTTTCTTGTTGACACACATCACAGACACAAGCTTCATCACATATATCAGGCATGTTTTCAACAAGTTTAAGCTTGTGCAAATGCTTTAAGTGATGTGTAATTTGTATGACCAAACCCCTATACCAAAGTGAGGACTCATCAACAGGTGCTTGAGAATGCATGAGTGATCACATTTTTCCATTCTAAAGGAAAGCTTTTTTGCTTCATCTCCACGGTCATCAATTTGTGGTTATTTGAATCTTATTTAGTGCAGCCATTGCCTTTGAAAATCAATGTGTATTTCTTTTCAATTAATTGGCTTACACTAATTAAATTCTGGTCCATATCAGGCACATATAGAACATCTGAAATAAGTTTAGTACCTAATGGAGTTTGCATTGAAACCACACCAATTCCTTTCACTTCCACATGTTCTCCATTGCCAACCTTTATCTTTGATCTGTAAGTGTTATTTAGTTCAACAAAAATGCTGGGATTTGAAGTCATGTGGTGGGTACATCCATTGTCCAGCAACCAACCTCCAACATTGCTGTACATTTTGTAATTTATAATAGTAAACAAATGCTCCTCCTGCTGATCTGGTTGCTGATTTTCAACAACTTGTGCCTATTGCTCACTCTGTTTCTCCTACAAATTTTTACAAACTTTTTGAATATGTCCAAATTGTTTGCAGCCTCTACATTGCACTCCTGGTCTATACCAGCAGCATTTTGAAGAATGGACGATTTTCTTGCAATGAGGATAGGGAGGGTAGGCACAACTTTTATCAGCAGCCTTGCTGCCTTCAACCCTTTTCTTATCTTGTTGGTGCTTTTTCCCACCATAACCAGTTTGCACCTTGTGTTTTCCTTTAACAAACAAGGCACATTCTACCTGATCTTCTTACCTCATCAGCCTCCTTTGCTCAGTAGCTTGCAAAGCATTAACCAACTTAGATAAGGTTACGAAGGACAGGTCTCTAGAGTCTTCAAGAGATGAGATTTTTGCCTAAAATTTTTCTGGCAAACTGATCAGCACCTTCTCCACAACTCTCCTATCAGGTAAGTCATCTCCTAACAGCCTTATCTGGCTCACCACCTTCATCAGCCTGTCTGAGTATTCTTTGACAGATTTTGTGTCATTCATCTTAAAGGATTCATACTCCATTCTTTAGTTCAAAACTTGCATTTGCCTCGTTCTTGCATTTCCCCTAAACTCCTCTTGTAATCTGTCCCAAGCTTCCTTGGCTGTCTCACAAGTGATTATTCTGGAGAATATAGCATCAAAAACAGTAGATTGTATGGAGGACAAGGCCTCGAATTTTTTTGCAACCTTCTCACCATGTTGCTTCAATTGAGCAATTGTAGGATTTGCCCTTAAAGCTGGTGGTTCAGACTTGATTGTGTGATCTCCCACAGATCATAAGCTTTTAGGTATGCGATCTTTGCTACCCAGAAGTCATTATTTTCTCCTATAAAAACAAAAGGTAAAGGTGCTGAGAAACCACTTGAAGCTATCCTACTTAGATCTATTTTTCTCGGCTGATATGATAAAGGGATTTTGGTAGAAGTTTCCTCACTTGTCTTCTCTCTTTTCCTGTCTCACAATCTTGCCTTTCCTTTAAAGATCTTATAAGCTTTGATACCACCGAAGGAATTTTATCACAAAGAGGAAGAAAAAGATGAAAACTTGAAGAAGAAAATGAGCTACAAATTACATTATGACTAGCTGCCAATACATATATACAAAAGGATTATAGTCATGCTATTGACTACCAACTTCTACCAATTACAGCCATACTTTTGACAGATTAATACCATGCTTTGATAGACACTTTGATAACAAAAATAAACATTACATAGACTTAATTTTATTACTTAAAGTCACAATACAAAAGGTGACAGCAAAAGTGGCAACAAATATCAATAATAACGAAAAAGAGGATAATGTTCATAGTTTGTCAAGAGTATTGAGGCTAAATACAAATTTCAAATAATGTTAATCTCTATTATGCCCCCACATGTAAGATTCTGTTGAGACTCCAACTTGATTCATAGAGATTCAAAGCGTCAAATTCAATGAACGAACACATTACTAGGCGCCACCATGGTCGAGCAATCATTCGCGTATGTGTAATTACAGAGTGGTTGGTCAGGATTCGTTCATCTTCGTCTGGCAGGAGACAACCAAGACACCCGTGCTCGTCTTCCGGAGCAACATGACAACCAAGCAAAGGGCAACCGATGAGAACAATTAAAGTAATCCATCAGTACCATGTCTGGCCTCATCAATTTAGAAAAAAATTAATGCGAGTACCGTGTTCTATGATTCTTAAGTATAGAATAGCTCATTCGAAAGTATGGTAGTAACTGTTTCACTTCAATATTCAACAACTCGTCTAAAAGCAAACATACAACACATGAAATAGACAATCGAAATTCAAAACAGCCCATCAATTATATTCTAATTTGTATGAACAGCTCTGAAAAACTATAACATGATTTAAGTAGTAAGGATGGGAGGGAGGTAGTCAGACTTAGCACCAAGAACGCGAGCCTTGGTGTCAGGGAAGAACTCCATTCCAGGCAACTCGGTTACTTCTCCTTCACTCGCAATCCCAATGGGGTAGCGGAGCAAGTGACCAGGCAGGTCCCTTTCAAGATTTTCGCTGGCATATAGATCCCAATATTTGGCGGCGATCTGGTTTACCTTATTAACACATTCCTCACTTTCGGGGCGGAGGAAAGCTTCATCGAGCATACCAAGGTGTTCATACCACAGTGCCATCCGGAAACCATGTACCTGACCCCTGGCTGGTTGCCTGATTGCCAAATGATGTGGTTGGTACGCCCCCATTGCTATCTCAGAATCCCTTGCACCATCCATAGATCTTTGGTTGATATTGGCCGATCCAACTATTATGTACTCATCATCAACTACCAAAAGAAAAAGCAATATCAATAAATGGCCTAATTCTCATAGCAGTTCATCACTAGAATTCACTCATGTCCTAAGTAATCTTCATGCTTTAAGGATTGCAAACATTAGCTACCATTGCATCAACAGCTATACAACGAAAACCAATCTCTAGCAGTGCCATCACAAATATATGTAAAGTTGATGTGCTCACGTTTAGTAGCTATTGCAAGACAACGGAAATATAAAAGCCTAATAATGACTCATATGATTTATGCATTGAACGATGGAAAAACTTTTGCTATAGCTTTGCACATTAGACAGGTTTCATAGTTTAGAAGACGGATCTTTCAATAATTTGTAACAGATCATATTTTAGGTTTAAATATTAAAAAAAATATGAGTTTTACAAGCACATCTAATTACAAATCATATTTGAGGTTTAGATATAAAAAAAATATTAGTTCTACAAGCACATCTAATTACCCTCAAAATCCAGTACATACCTATCATCATCTTGGCATGAACGTAAATCATGAAACGTCGAGCCTCCTGAGCTTTTAGATAATCTGAATCAGGTTTTGGTTGTTCTGAAGGTTCATATTCACCACTTTTCTTCACCTCCCGATTTCCTAGGCAGAAGAATGTCAGGTAATTTCTAGGGTCCTCCTCAATGCCCTTAGCTTGAAGGGCCTGAATGATGTCTTTATACATCATCTCCATTGTCCTCTTCTGCCAATCTAATATAGCCTGAACTGATGCACTCTCTGGAATTCCTTCAGGCCACATTGGCACCACAATATACACAGTGAATCTTTCCCCAGCCTCAATCTTACTCACAATCTTCAAGGAAAGTTCCTTAGGAATAAGATGAAGAGCTCCAATGTCCTCAACCTTGATATCATTACAATCCCAGCCAAAACAACTTCCCAGAAAATACTGATTTTCAATATATATAAAATTCTTTGCTCTACGTATTGCATGAATATATGCATCTTGAATGCTTCGGTCAATTATATTGTCCTTCCCACTGACAAGACCTGCTCTTACTGCCTCCTCGGGCGAATCCGGGAATCCAAACGCAGCCCCACCATCAATAGATCTGAATAACTGAACATTCCATGTCTCATGGTCATCTGGATACGTCACTGGAGATGGAGGAATAATAATGTCATCAAGCTCTCTCAGGTTAAGTAATACATCCTTCCCACCTTGTTTCTTCCATCTCTGCTCAAAATTAAACAGAACATCCCAGGCAATTGGTCCTTCCAGTCGGGAATGAATATCGTGCCAAGGCTCCCTTGGCCCACCTTTAGTGATAGCAGCACCAGTATAATTAGGCTGATGAAAGTCATCATGGTGTGCAGTATCCAATGTCCTGAAAAGTGAATGGAATGGAGTGTCATATCTTCCATCACAAAGATCAATGCCCCCCACAAAACTCAAAATCCTCCTCTTCTCAGATCCGGCACTAGGCAAATCACTGTCCACCACTACAATCTTCTGGTGATGAGTGAACATGGTGGATATTTGTAACTCCTGAACAAAGCTTCCACCGTCATCTGGATTGCGTGGGCATAAAACACAATGCACATCAGTACCTTGGAAATAGTTTTCGGTATCTTCATCATGGGTAGCCATCAAGCCATCTTTCTTCAGCAGATCCATAGAGGTTCTGTCGTCCCAAATAAGCATAAGAACCTTAACACCTTCACTTGCTTTGTTTTTAAGTATCTCACCAAGAGTAATGTCACCTCCTGGCTTTTGCCTCCTAGAATCCCTTATCAAGGTGATTTCGGTATATACGGACCAGCCGGTGATGTAAATTAAGTGCTTAGCATTAGTGATTGCATCAAAAACATCTTCCCAGCATCTGTGGGGTTCGTAATACTTCCCTCCAGATAGGGGGATTTGTGGAACAAATTTTTCTGGCACGTGAGCATCTTGGTACAAAGAAACTCGACATCCAGGTCTTTGAGAAAAGAAAGTATAGGGAACCCCAGGATACTTGAAACTTTTAATTCCCCGACCCCAGTTACGGTCTCTAGAAACATCAAAAAACTGTAGCTTCACGTGGATCTTAGAACCTTCATGTATAGGATTCTTATCTTCATCCAATATCTCAACCCACCTATCCACTTCTTCCCCTTCCAAGAGTTCATCAACTGGTACATAAGCTCTTCCAATTAAAGTTGCACCAATAGGATTATCGTCTTTAACAGTAAATGTCACATTTGAAGCCCTATGAGCACAGTAAATGTGGAAAGACTCATTCCAACTGGGGTTGTTAGGGTCATTTTCAATCATTCTAGTTCTGCCAACTCTTGCCTTTTCTAAATCAATAGTTGCATAAATTTTAGGAGTCCCTTTACCAAAACCAACAGTCTCCTCAATGTTCTCCATCATCTACAAAAATATTCCAACTATGAGAAGTATCACCGGAGTAATTAAAATACACCAATCAGGAATGTAAAGAATGAATCTTTTTCCACATATAGAATACACAATCACATCTCTTTGAAAAACTTATTCAACTAATAACTTCATTCACAAATGATCCTAAAATTATATATGAAAATAGACAATATACACAGAATCCAACAAATGATGCATTTTGAAGTATTTCACTGCACAGAGAAGAGACATATAGCAGGCAGCCACTTTCAAGCAGAAGAATGGAAGGAGCTCTCAGAGAATAATCCATTTCCATAAATTAGCTTGAATGCTACAAAAAAGGAAATGAAAAGAAACATGGTGATTATGGGCCTAACAAATCTAACAATTGCACCTTCCCATGCCACCAGAGTTGCGTATGTCTACATATGCTTTGTACAAATACCTATTTGTCAGTATATAACGAATTTCAGTTGCAGAAGATGAATGTGAACAAACTCAAAAATGATAGACAACTGAATGAAAAGAATGAAAGAAATATCGTCAGCATACACTTAATTTCCCGAGCAATTGTAGGTGACATGTATATCAGGACAACTTGCCAACCATCTAGGTGGTGATTAAATGCAAAGCTCAAACTTTTCTTCAAGACCTTCAGATACTAATAGCATTAAAGACTGAATTACAAGGTTAGCACCACATATGTCAGTGTTTATATGAAATACAATTTGGGCATAGAAGTTTCAGGAAATTTACATCTTTTAGAATACTAAAATAATACAAAGTTTTTAAGGAAAAAAAAATATAGATTTATAAGACAAGAAAATAATGGCATCCATAAAGTTGCAATCAATCCTAGAAATTCAGATCAACATTTGACAAATAAATATCATTCATAAAAGGAGAAAAATACACGATAAAGTACATAAAATTTTCAAAAACTATGTTTGTCAGAAAAGATTAAAGATTCTTGTTGGACAAAGTTGGAACAGAAACGAGGAACACTTGTATTGATTTTTCTTTTAAATAGAAGAAAAATATGATTATATCTTTTCATAGGGAAATTGTCAAATTATTTGTTTGAAACCATCATAGTAACAATCTTCTAAACAACTTAAAATGTCATGGTTTATTATTTAATATTTAAGAAGCAAGATTGTCTTCTCCTCTTTGAGAAGGAGCATCTCCTTTCACGTGTTGGCTCTTCAATCTTCAGTCCCGCCCCCACCCCAGCACCTCAATTATAACAATTTGGAGACATTAGTAATCAACCAGAAACCATGTATTTCAAAGTTGTGTTTTCCATTTGCATAGTAATCTCTTCCCATGCTAGAATCAAATGATTAAACTTCAACGACCATTATTCGATCTATCAATCAGACTCAAACATTTATGCAAACTGCTCGATTCCACCTACCAACACTTTCTTGATCGAGTCCGTCACACTAGGCTTGCCTAATGCGATTTCCCTGACCGGCGTGGATTGCAGGCTATTGCGTTAGCCCGAGGGTTTACCCGATGCACACCCTGGATTCCCCGTCATATAATAAAATAATAATAAATAAATAGCAAGATAAGTTTGTAGCAGTATATCCATTCTTTATGCTTCTTATAACTTAAGCATCTAACTTTCTGTTTCAATAGTGGGGTGTTTCAAGGTCAGTTTGTGCGGAAGAAATCAAATTAAATCATAGCAACTCAAGTCAGAATATTCTCTATAAAGTTTACAAATCCTTGCAAATTGAGATTCTTAAAATCATTTAACTATGACTTGATCACTACGCTTTCGTACCTTTATTCCTCAAATCACAGCAATAAACATCGATCATTGCACAAATACCAAACCAATCACTAAATATTGAAATTCAACACATTTCAGGGAGTTATCCAGGCCAATTTTGACATGAAATTTCTACCTTGCGAAGAAAATGGCCACCCCCTTCGCTGTGCAGCCTATCCACTTCATAGATTGTGGCATGGAGAGTCCCATGAAGCAAAATCTGATCCATTATTTTTAACCTGTCACAATAATAAAAAACCTCAAACCCCGGCTTCAGAAAAAGTAAAAAATGAATCAAACCCCATATCCCATTGCAAAATCAATAGAAAGAATTTTCAGCACTACTTAGTACCATTCAAAGTCAAGTGTAGAACAAAAAACATTATAGTAAAAAAAAAACGTTTGTATTAACGAATGCAGAAATTCAAAGCATCGAGTTGAAACATACAGGATCTAAGATGCTCGCAGAATGGAAAATATCTTGAATTTATTTTAATTGGATCTTTATATAACTAGAACTATACGCGGTGAACTGGTTAATGATTATTTTATTTCGGATCCGGATCTCTATGCTATCTGCAGATTTTAATATTGCACCTCTTGGGGATAAAAACAAGAAATTGAGATTTTCAATGTAATTTTAGATTTTACCTATTATTAATTATGGCATAGAATTTTCGTCATCTCAATCTAATAAGATTCACCTAATTTACCTTTCAAAAAAGAGAAAAAAAAAAATGATTCACATAATTTGTGGATAAATTGCACTAGAGATCACTAAACTTCAACTATATTAGTAACTAGTTTGCTAAACTTCAATTTGATACAATAAAAGACCGCTATACTTTAATTTACAAGTAATCACATCACTCTGTTCGATGGAGAAAGAAGGAAATTATAAAATTTTACATGTATGTAATCTACACAGTTGGAGATGAATTTTTTACCAATCGTAATGATAGTGTGCCATTATGGAGAAATATCGATATTTAGAACTTCATTAGCAAACAATTCATGTTATAGATTGTATGAACGCATGAAATTCAAGGCATATGATGTTCTTTTTCATATATCATTTTAATTTTTACTCACCTCCAAATTATTGTTCATAATCCAAGATTGTTTTTGTGTATTAAATGTTGGTAGATGTGGATATAGTATTAGCTAGCATCATCAATCTAGAGGTGTAATATTAGATATATCATTTATTGGGTGGTATCATGGAAACACAACTAGCAAATAAGACGGATGAAGATGAATGCCTATCAACAATAATAATGCTAGGTTTACAGGGGTTCTGTGAATCTACCAACACTCACACCAAGTGGGTCCCACATGGGATCCACCTGTATAAAAAAAAAAAAAAACTACAAAAAACCTCCACCCACCCCCTGTATGTGTGTTCAATATGTGTGAACCGTTGCATGAAGCACCTCTCATCAACAATTCCTATATAAACTAATCTAGTAGGCTCATTGTTGGAATTCAAATAAATTGATTTGATTGCTTGTGAATTAAAGTACAATGGCTTGATTACTGTTAACTGAAGTTCAATAGTTTAGTTGTATATATGGTAAAAGTTCAGTGATCCTTTGTGAAATTTAACCAATTCAATCAATCAATAATGATATTTTAGCGCTCAATACACGAATTTGTATATTGTAAGCTAGTGTGCCACTGCAGGGAAAGTTCATCTAAATTGATCAAAATATTTTTTATTATCCACTTATTGGACCATGGTTTTAGGATCGACGTCTTATAAAAACTTAAAAGAACTACCAAATAAGTACAAAAGTGTGAGTCTTATTGTCATGAAGTGAGTGGATCTTTGATGATGGAAGCTCTTATTAGGATTGAGCACAATTCAATTTATGCATTTTTTAAAAATGGTTTGAAAAATTTTCAATGCGAACAAAACCATTTCATTTTCCAAACTAAATAATATTTTACAGGTTGATTTTATTTAAGCCATGGATTTAAACTTGCAATTTCACTCTTTATATAAGATCATTAAATTATTATGATAAAATAAATCATTATTTTTCCAAGAGTCAATTGAAGGCGACTAGCAAATTAAAATCGAATAAATAATATCTTAGGTAAAACTACATTTTAAAAAGAAATGGATGAAGGATTGGCTTTGGTTTTAAAGGAGTTTTAAATTTCGAAAACTAAATCAGATCATTTCCAAATGAGTTAATTCGCTTTTAAAATAGTAGAAACCTAAACCACGTAAACCCATATAAATGGTTTTGATTCAATTTGGCAAATTTTTTCACCCCTAGCTCTCATCCTAGTTCTAGAGGGATAAAACACATTTAGAGG
>NC_036246.1:19850925-19859161 GCF_002742605.1 Olea europaea var. sylvestris
TGTAGTTTAAGAATAAGACTAGTGTTTTGTAGCCAAAATAGTGCCGAGTCACCACACAAAGGAACTAGTGCTTAAAAGATAGAATAGACTACCAAAGTGGAACTCAATTTCACATCAAAATGGTGGGATTCACAGCTTGAGCATGCTTGGTAAGCTTAAGCAATCAAACATACTTTTTAAATGTACATTTCATATGATTCACAATATACAACAAGCTTATTATTCATATATGTTATAATACTCGCGACTTTTAAGATTACTAAAAGTTGTGTTTTTATTGCTCAAAGTCAAAGTATGTACAATGTATGAATTAAAAACTCGACAACTATATAGAATTGAGTAGTCAAACCTGGAAGATGATCAATATTGCTTTCTTAATCAAGGAATAACCACTCCCCTTTATTTACTTCGTGAATTTAAGAACATCTAGGATACCCGTCCTCCATGCACATTAGAATTTGGCTACATCATCCGAAGCAAGTGCCCCACACGAACAGAACAATTTTTTACTTATAGAATACACACAGCATGGGTTAGGCGGATTATCAATACTTTTTTCCTATATTTTTATAATGAGCTAAAAGTATTAAAATATCAATATTGAAATGAGAAATATTTAATGAGACAATTATTTAGCCCATGTTTGAGTCTATCACTTTAAAGTTAATATTTCTCCTTACATATTTTTAATTGTATATTTTTAATAAAATAATTTTGCATGTAATTCAAAAAATTTCTTTATTTTATAAATTACCTATTTTCTAAATTTAAAAAAAAAATCACTTTTTACATAGCCCGGTTTGATAGAATTTCCGGTTTGATAGAATTTTATTGAAAAGAACGGTTATAAATTTTGAAAAAAATGTGTGATTGAAAAGTGAAAAAAAAAAGATTTAAATTTATGTAAATAATAATAATGCGTGATTGAAAATAATTATAAGAAAAAGAAAAGAATAATTGTCGAAAGGGGCATAATAATATATTCTAGAAAAATTGGGCCTGAAACGGACCTTAAATGCGTGGACAATTGTGAAGTACAAGATGTGTTGACCGCTTTGGTTGTGATTGCGTGGCCACCTTTGATTTGTTAGTTGTCGGCAAGCAAAACCGCGTTATTATGTACGTCAACATAAACACTATCTGCCCCCGGCATGTTTTCATTGTGGGTCCTCCAACTTAATATTTTGGAAAAACCTATTTGTCCAGCATTAAATCCCGCACCAAACAATAGGGTGACACATGGGCGTCTTCTATTGGAGGGCCGGCTGTATGGGATTTCACAATTTTTATTTCTCAATCATAAATCATAAATAATAAATAAAAACATTAGTTATATGATTAATAACACGGATGAAACTTGAAAGAATCATAGGATACTACAAAACTTGCCTTTCAATAGTAACTAAATAGCTTTTTGCTTAGTTGATTAATAGCTCAAACTCTCTCCCACAAGCCGTAAAACAAAAAAGCAAAGATGAAATAGAAAATAAAATGTGGTGGAATTAATTATTTATAGGAGAATTAAGAAAAGTGAACATGTAAGAGGCGGTGAGAGATGAAGAGAGAGGCAGTGAGGGCAAATGCCTTCACTTCATAGCAGTTTGAGACTCCAAGCAAATGACATTCTTTTCATTCTTCTTAACATCCTCATGAATTAAGCAGGCGTTGAAGAACTTGTCTGTCTGTCGAAAGCCACTGGGGAAGCTATGATGAACTCTCCCACTGCAACAAAATTCATCAAGCAAAAAATCATCAATTCAGCCATGAAAATTTAAAGACTGGGTTATGCGGAGAGATAAAAATTAAACCCACCATGTTCACTGTTCGGCGTTCGCACAAATCACTTCGAAGGGTTTCAACAAGAAATGGATTTGGAGGCTTGGACAATCTGCTGGATATTGGTTTGGGGGTAAATGTAATCAATGTAATATATACGATTTGGGATAATATTTTAAACAAAAAAAGGCCTATGTTAATTGTCATCAGCCCAGACAAAAACAACAAGAGGAAAAACCCAGATACCCAACCCAGGCATTTCATCTTCCTCGCTTCTTTTCCCTCTTCTGAGTTCCAATTGCGACTCCAACACCTAACAGCAATGGCGATTAAGGAACAGTTAACCCTTTTCTATTGGTGCTTGTATGAATTTTGAGGCCTTGGGCCCAAGCCACATTTTGGAGGCCCTAAGCGTTTGCCTAAGTGGCTTGGCCTCAGGGCTAGCTCTGAAAGCTTGACTTTGATATTTTTTGCACAACAATATATCAACTTCTCACAAAAAGCTTTATTTTTTTTTTTTTTGGGTAATAATTCAAAAAATAAATATTGTGGAAGTAACGAGTGATCGTGTGAAAATATAAGAAGATAAAAAGTATTCTTTAAAGATAGATACACACACACACGCACAATTTAGGGGGAGAAAAAAAAGAGTGAACTGAAAAAGAGTTTTAAGTAACAATCCTTTCAGTTTAGTTTAGCCTTTAATTTTTTAATAATCCGGTCCATTATATCGACCATCTAAATTGTCAAGTTAGATAATAAATCTAAGCCATGACCTATTCATCACGATTGACTAACTTTTTAACTGAACTAAATTGGTTTCTTGGGAGAGCTAATAAATGATGTTAACTATCTAAAAGAGGACAGAATGAGAGCTCATATGTCGAACTCAATCCAGGGCTACCATCATCCAAGAACATTATCATACAATTTTGAATAGATATCTCCAAAATGACATCATCGCTACATGGATGACCACTCCCAAAATGACAAATAGTATATGTGACATCAGCACTTCATCCTCCACTAAGTAAAAAATAAGCAATAATTACCTAGGTGAAATCAAGATTTAGGTAACATCTATGATCTAGGTAGCATGATGATTGCACGATTGACCTGCCAATTAGAATTCTCAAATTTGGGTTGGCGCACTCTTCGAATCGACACTGCAGCTTATGTGACATTAGAATATTAATTTACATCTTATAAGGCATAAAAATAGGACAAATGATCAACTTCCAAAGGCCAACCTCAGCCAAATCCTTTGTACCACACTTCAACAATTGTTATTAGTGAGAATTAGTCTTTTCTTTTCTTAAATTCTAGCAATTATTCTACAATAATGATCTTAAGTTGATCTTAGATTTGCTACATTATTTTTAGTTATCAACAATTTCTAATTTGTCTGGATAAAATTTATTAATTATTCTTGTTGCTGATCATGCAGAAGGCCCACATGGAGGTCTCACATTCATACACGTGGCAAGTAAGCAAGAATTGGTGTAGAAGTGATCAACATTCGAAGTCATTACATTGAGCGTCAAGGTTGTTTCACTAAGAACAATCGAAGTGGTCCTGTCTTCCCTTCCGAGGTGGTTTACCTTTTGTTGTCGAACTCTTTGAGTATTCGAAATCCTAAACAACCGAAAGAGGGTCTAGCAAGCACATCTCCAGAGTTGACTGATGTGACGTGTCCATTTAATGAGTGTCAGGGATCTCATCTTAAGTTTGTAGGGTGGTTGGTCTCTTGCCAAAAGTCTGTCAATATAATTAATGTGAAATAGAGTTGAGATGACACTAAAGGTCGACAGATGAGGCCACATGGATCCAATCCAACGGTGACTTCTTCGGCCTGATCATTGTAAATAAGCAATTCTTGTGTCAGTTAAGGAGATGGATTTGTGAATGAAAAAGATAACATAATATATCTCTCCTTTGCCTCCATCTTCTTCTTCCACAAACATTTATATTTACAGTTAAGCCTTATTTGGTGTATAATAAAATTAAATTTGTAATAAATTTCGATAAAAATTGATGATTTTGTATGGTTGAAAAATTGTGCATTTGTGGTTAAAATTAATGCTGATTATGACTTGAATTTTAATCTAATAAAAAATTACATCAAACAAGGGCTAATCATTTTGATAATTTGACTCAATTATACGCAATCCATATTTGAGTCTCATTCTATTAATTTTTTTTTTCTCCCAATTCATTTTTAGTTTTATATTTTTCTAATAAATAATTTAGCAGGTATAATTAATTTTTTTTCTTAACTTTTAAATATAGTTTCTCTAGAAGAAATTATTTTTTATAAAATTTATTCTACAATAATGAGGTTCAAATAGAGACATAATTTCGTATTTGTTATTAATTATTAATAAATATTATTTTTTTAATTTTTAATATTGTTTTATGACCCATCGTACAACCATTAATCCATTGATCAAACTGTTGGCTTAGTAATTCCATACTTTTACGTATCGATAGTTGGATCAAATTTTAAAATTATGAGTAATGTCATTTGTAGTGCACTCTTATAACGTTTTGCTATATTTTTATAATGAGTTAAAAAGTATTAAAATATCAATATTGAAACGAGAAATATTTAATGAGGCAATAATTTAGCTCATGTTTGAGTCTATCTTTTAAAAGTTAATATTTCTCCTTATATATTTTTAATTGTACATTTCATAATAAAAGAATTTCTTAAAAAAAAGTCACTTTTTACATAGCCCTGGTTGATAGAATTTTATTGAAAAGAATGAGTGTAAATTTTTGGAAGAATGTTTGATTAAAAATAAGTAAAAAATTTGAATTTATGTAAATAATATTTTTTATTATGAGAATCTGTGATTAAAATTGATTAAAAAAAAGAATAATTGTGAAAAAGGGCATAATAATATATTCTAGAAAAATTGGGCTCAAACGGATCTTAAACGCGTGGACTATTGTGAAGTACAAGACGTGTTGAGCCGCTGTGATTGCGTGGCCACCTTTGATTTGATAGTTGTCGGCAAGCAAAACCGCGTTACTATGTACAGAGTTCCACTAAATGGTCCCCAAATTTTTAAATACTAGTCTTACCCTATCTGTACTAGGGTTGGCAACGATTCGATTATGGATTGGTTCGATTAAAATTATAACTACACCACCAACTTTTTTATCCTACTATAACGCACTATAACCACGTAAATCAGTTCGATTCGTATCTCGATTCAGCACGATTCAATTCGGTTAATAATTACGAAAATAAATTATTTTTTTAAAGGTTTATCCGTCAAATTGATATAAAACAATTTATGAAAAAAGTCAATGAAAACAAAAACACAATATATTGCATTCGACCACGCCTCGGATTTGGCTTAAGTCTATACTATAATCAGTACCGATTGAATTTATCTTCTTTTCGAAAAAATTTGAAACAACTTCTGTATCAAATCTTGAATATTCGTCTTTGGAATTAGATATAAAATGCAATCAGTTTACAGATACAACAAAAATGATAGAGATAAAATTTTTGTTCCAATAATCTTGATTAAGAAGGCCTCTCACCTGAGGTCCTGTCTTTTCTTTAAAATTGAAGTCTAATTTGATTTAAATTGAAATCGTGTGGAAAATTTTCTGGAGGTGGTGACGGCTTGGACCGTGGAGGTAGTGGAGTCGTGCGTGAGTTTATGGTTTGTGGAGAGTAGGGTTTGCATTTATATATTATCATATTAATGCTATTATTATGGCTAATGGTAAGTAAGCTGGCCGGCTGGGTCAAGTAGATTTAATGAGAGAATTTTGTTTTGGACTGAATAGAAAAATGTGGAAATTACATAATAGCAGGGATTTAAAGATCACAGTTCAAAAATCAGGGACCAAATTTCATTATGCAAAAATCAGGTACTAATATAATAATTAAATATCCAAATTTAACACTCAAACCCTAATCAATTTCATCATCTTCTTTCTCTCACTTCTCTCGCCTCTCTCTAAGTTCGCCTACTTCCCTCTTTGGTGACAATTCATTGTCTCTCCAAAGGCATCGCCACAGCAAGGAGTGTGGCAACGTTGGGGTGTGGCGTGGTTGTAGTGGATTGAAGCTGTTATGGTTTTCAATGGTGGTAGCGTCGAGGTAGGTGGTAATAGTGGTGGTTCGGGGCTATAGTGGTTTTTCAGCAGTGGTGACGTGATGGTGTGGTGGAGGTTGCTTGCCACAAATGTGAGCGTCGTGGTGTCAAAACCTTGGTCGCTGCTTTCTCTGGTGCGATTTTCAACAGTGGGGGCGTCGAGGCGTGGTGGTGGCTGCTGTTGCTTGTGATTTTCAGCGATGGTTTGGGGCTGATGTAGTTTTCGACAGTGATGGCGTCAGGGTGTGATTGTAGTGGTGGTGGTTTTGACGGTGGCGGCGGCGGGGCGATGATGATGATGATGGTGATGCAGTCGATCTAGTTAGGTTACAGGCGGTAGTGTTGGGTTTGACAGGTTGGTGTGATTTGTTCGTGGTGGTGTGTGTGGCAGTGTTTGCTGTTGCGGTGTGGTGACGGTGGTGTTGCAAAAATGGTGGTTTTGGTGGCGACGATTTTCAATAGTAACTATGATTTTGTTATATATTTGTGGAGTAGTTTTGGGTAGTCGTAGTGGTGCTGACTTAGGCAATAAGGTTGTGGTGGTGAGGTTGCAGTATTGTGGTGCAAGCGACCGTTGTGTGGTGGTGTTTGCAACCAAGATTGGTGTTGGATCAGGATCGGTGGTGGAGGTGTTTGCTGCTTGTGACCAACTACTTGGACTAATTATTAATGTGTGACTGTGACCTTAAAATTCAATAATCTGTGACTAAAAATATATTCTGTAACTAATGAATTTGAAAATATGTGACCTATATATAAATTGTGACCTGTAATTTAAATGATCTGTGATTTCGAAATAATCTGTGACCTCGAAATTTTTTTATTTGTGACCTCAAAATAATCTGTAACCAATTAATTCGATGATCTGTGACCAATAAGTAAATCTGTGACCAATAATTATGAATTTGTGACCATTAATCGTGTAACTGTGACTTTATTATATTTAATTAATAAATATTTTCAATTAATTATATAGAAACCTAAATTTTGAATTTTTAAACATTATACCTCATTTGTGAATTGATGTAAACAAAACACCTTACATATGAATTTTTCTCTAGAAAAATAATGTAAAGCCCAATAATCAATTCAATTGTTATTTTATTTTATTTATTATTTTTTTTAGCGGGTAATCGGTTCGGTTTCGGTTCAACAGCGTAAATATCATACCCGTACCGTAACAAATTGTTTCATTAAAATCGAATACCACATCCGCTCATTGCATCATTGGTTCGATTTTTTTGCTCCATTCAATTTGGTTAACCGCGATTTTCGATTTTGACGGTTCAAATTGCCATCTCTAATTTGTACCCGGCATGTGTTTGATTGTGGGTCCTTCAACTCGATATTTTTTGCACAACAATATTTCGAGCTTGTTTGGTACAGATTTTTAATCAATTAAAATCAAAATTTTGACGATTATTTCATTATTTCAGTCGTTATTTTTGAATTCTTTTCTCACAAGCAGGACCTACTTTATATCTAACATCAAAAAATCAATTATTAAAATTTCTACCAAATAAGAACTTCAACTTCTCAGAATTTTTTTTTCTGGGTAATAATTGAAAAAATAAATATTGCGGAAGTAATGACTCGTGTGAAAATATAGGAAAATAAAAAGTATATATGGGGAAAAACCATTCTTTAAAAATAGAAAATAATATTGTACAATCTAGAGGAAAAAAGAGTCAACTGAAAAAAAGTTTTAAGTAACAATCCTTTCGGTTTAGTTTAGTTTCTAATTTTTTTAAGAAGCCAGTCCATTATATCGACCATCTAAATTGTCAAGATAGGTAATCAACCTGAGCCATGACCTGTTCATCGCGATTGACCAACTTTTCAACTGACTTTAATTGGTTTCTTGGGAGAGCTAATGAATAATGCTGACTATCTAAAAGAGGACGGAACGAGAGCTCATGTGACAAACTCGATCCAGTGCTATCATTATCCAAGAACATTATCATACAATCTTGAATAAATATCTCCCAAATGACATCATCGCTATATGGATGACCACTCCCAAAAATGACAAGTAGTACATGTGACATCAGCACTTCATCCTCCACCAAATAAAAAATGAGTAATAATTACCTAGATGGCATGTAATCAAGATTTAGGTAACAACTAGGATCTAGGTCACATGATGGTTGCACGATTGACCTGTCAATTAGAATTCTCAAATCTAGGTTGGCACACTCTTCGAATCGACACTGCAACTAATGTGATATTAGAATATCAATTTACTTGTTATAAGGCCTATAAATAGGATAAATGATCCACTTCCAAAGGCCGACCTCAGCCAAATCCTTTGTACCGCATTTCAACAATTGTTATTAATGAGA
>NC_036246.1:19862053-19863448 GCF_002742605.1 Olea europaea var. sylvestris
AAGTTGGAATTCGAATTCCAAGTTCCATGAAAAATATAGTGTAATCAAACAGGGCCTAAGTGTTTAAATGTTAAATTCTTGACAATGCTTGATTAATCTTGCAAATCATTTGCCAAAACCCCATAAGCACTAAATTTCAATTCAAGATAGAGCAAATATCGTTCGAGAACAATGATTACGTGTTCGGGCTTGTTTCATCTTCTTGTTATATCTAATTTGTTTTCTTCTCTATTCCTCTTTGTGCAAACATTATTTTCCAACATTAACACACTTACGCAATCTACTAACCGAGAAGGGACATTAAGTCACAACTTCTCAATACGTTATTAGCTATTTTCGGGAGAACATCACCTACATGTTTGAGGTAGAAACATGCTTTGCAAACTCTGTGAGCAACAAGAATTTAAGATTCAATGGAAAACTCTACCTAAAAAAATTTGAAAGTAGAGATCAAACCCTTTCAATCACATCTAGTAGTTGAATTTATCTAGATTCACAGGTATATCACTCTTCAACTAGAAGGGATATAGCTTTTAGAGATTTTTGAATGATTCATAGCTACACAACTATAAATTTGTGACTTGCATATTTGTCACTACCCTCATCAGAGAAATCGTTGTTGCACTCATCTTTATCTGTAATTAGTGGTAGTTTTGCCTCTACTTCCATTGCTCAAAATTTCCTATGAGAGTCCGTTTGGCACAACTATTGTGAATAGAGCTTTTACAGTAGAAGATCACTGTTTGATTGTGAATCCCAAAAATGTAGTGAATATTAAATTGATTGTTGGAGAGTAAATTTTTATTTTTATTTATTTTTTATTTTTTAAGTAAGTTAAAAATTAGAAAGCTTTTTGATATATTCACATGTATTTTGTTAATTTTAAAGTTCTATTAATGTAAATTACAGCTTTTCGTAAAAGCTCAATTACAGCCTTTTTTCAGAGAAGTTCAAAATTTGAGCTTCTCTTTTAGAGTTATTTTTTGGTCAAAGGTACTTTTTGATTATAATTAAACAAAAAAAGGGCCCTTATATACAGTTTTGTATAGGGGATCCCTATAGAGTTTGTATGGTTTTTGTTATTGTTGTCATTTGGTTCTCAGTTCGCTAGTGCCATTGCCTTCGGGCTTGGATCGGGCTATGATCAGTTGGCAACATGGTATTAATATGAGATTGAAAAATGGAAGTGGGCTTAAATACACTTTAATCAGACATCGAGACTCAGTTCAGAATTTGAAGTTTTGGGCTAGTTCTAGTTTAATGAGGTTGTACTCCATCATCACCTCAAAAAAATTGTATCAAGATGATTGGGCCTATTCGGAAATGATTATAAGAATTGATTTTTTGACCGCTAAAGAGAAAAGTGAGTTCTACTTGTGAGTGAAGAAAAAAAAA
>NC_036246.1:19863667-19864733 GCF_002742605.1 Olea europaea var. sylvestris
TTTTAACCTAGCCGAGCTCGAGCCTCGAATTTCGACTCGCGAACCAGCTCGACTTGACTCGTTAACATCCCTATTATATACTATCTACCATCCTATGTGGTCATTTTTTTACGGCCATGTAGGATAGTCATTAGTTTTTGATGTCCACATTAGTGTCTGCTTTAGCCGATGTGAAGGAATTGAACAAAGAACCTAAATAGAGACAATATTGAAAGTCTAGTGACTCAATTAATACAAATTAAAGTATAAGGATATTATCGACACAAATTGAAGTACAGTGATCCAATTGAAAATTGAGTTAAAGTACATTAACTGCGAATAGTAATCCTCAACATTCAATAGAAAATGTATTAATCAGGCTCAACATTGTAGTAGGCCCGTATAAAGAAAAACACAGTCTATATGTAATACATCAATAACTTTGGCCTGACTGATGTCTTGATTGATGTTTAGGGCTTTCGACTGCAATGTCCAACTAGTCCCACTACTCCTATACAGGCGTGGGCGCGGGTCTAGAATCGAATCGAACCAAAATTTTCGGGTATCTAATAAATGGAACTGTCGGGTCCAAATATAATTATGGAACCGTTCATGTTCGGGTTCGATTCCGTTTGGTTCTGTACTATAATTAAATTTTTTAATATTTATAACAACATCATATAAATACAACTAATGATACATTCAATGGTTTTGGAATGCCATAAACTAGTAGACTACCTTGTTCAAATGATCGCTACGGTCAAAATTTCGGTCGGCGGAGATCACAGCTTCGATCGGAGGTCATAGCATCGACTGACGATTCTATAGGTTTTGAAATGTCGGGAAGCTGCGAGAGTGAGTGCGAGAGTCGAGACAACGTTATGCACTTTAGTGTAAGTGTTTAGAGTTATTTAGTGGATTGAATCTTGTTGGGCTAAGAAATGAAACAATAAAATGGGTAATGAGGCCAAAAATTAAAAATTAGAAATGAAACAAATTATTGAGCCAAAAATTTGAATTTAGAAATTGTTAATTTGTTTAGAAAAAATTAAAATTAAAATAATTTGATTTACTCAATATAAAAAAA
>NC_036246.1:19864833-19870101 GCF_002742605.1 Olea europaea var. sylvestris
AAGATTCGATTTTTATTTGGTTCTTGGTCTAGAACCAAGAATCGAATCGTACCCGTCGATTCTCAATTCAGATATCTGTTCGGGTATTTAATTTGACAAGAATCGTCGGGTTCAGTTTGATTTGATTCGAATTTGGTTCGATCGGTTCGGTTCAAAAGATTTGGACAGCTCTAGATTTGAGAATGAATTGAGAAAAAGGATATTTCCTCTTTAATTAACCATTAAAAATTTTTAACCGTTGCTGAACTCAACCTAAGATTGGAACAACATTCACACAAAATTAAACGCGATTTCACGGTAACGTTCGCGAAAGACGTGGATAGTGTTCAAAACTTGCCTACGGCTGGACATTCTTGTCATACGAAAATGCTGCTCGCAGTCTTGATCGCCAATTTTGAAGGCAATATTCTCGTTGAACGGTAAAACTTTTCCATTTATTAATCCTTACCCAGTTGGATTTGCGATCTGGGCTTTATGATTCTTGATTTGTTCAATTTTCAGTTCATTCTGTAGAATATAGTTTCTGCTTCTTAAAAATTGATTTGGGTCCATTTACGATTGAGATTGAATATTATTACTCGAGACTAAATAATTTAGTCCGTATTAGATCTAAAATTTTAAGATTAATATTTTCGTGCATATGTTTTGAGACATCTAATAACTAAATTAACTGTAAGAATTTGATTTTGAGAATTTAAGATTAAGCCATTTGAGAATTCGTTAATTTTGAGAATTTAAGTGGTCAAGATCAATTTCTAAGAACTCACTACTTATTGTACAAAAATTTCTAATTGACTTAAAATTTGAGTTTATACAGATTTGATCAGAATTATTGTAATTGAAAAGCATTTGTAATTTAATCAATCAAGCTCTTTATGTAGTTAGTGAACTTTTACAGGGCTAAGGAAAAGATCTGAGGTGAATTTCTGTAGAATTAACTGTAAGGGAGGATTATTTTTCTGTTATTTTGAGCATTTGACTAGATATGACGGACTTCTAGTAACTGGGTCAAAATGGATTATCTATAATCAAACCTTAAGATTCATTAAGTTATTTTTTTGGGTTTCGGGTGATTTAGTTTCAATGGAGTTCCAGCTGAGGAACGTTTGCATTGGCGGTCTTTCTTAGTGAAGCTCGGAGCTGATAATCTTAAAGGTGTCAAGAATGAGGAGCTCCTTGTTGCATCCCACAGGTATGATGTCTTATCCCTCAATTTTACTCAGTTATCTGTATTGTTTTAGGTATTGAATATTCAAATATTATGCTTTTTTTTGTGGCCGTTTACGTGCTTGTGTCCTTTCGTAGATATAAATTGACACTCAAAACTCTGTTTCATAACATATCCACTACATCTGGTTTTAACATTTGCCATTCACTACCATAGAGTTTTTGGAGTTGGATAGGGATGCTGTGCCTTTAAAAGCTGGGGATCAAATCAGTATATCAATACCAATTCTATCTGAGCTCTTGGAATTGGAATAAGTTCGCAAATCACGAAATCTTTGTGATCTTCTCTATCTAATGAATGGAGACACTGGTCTAGTAGACTCTATTTAGTTGAAATAGAATGCTATATCCCTACAAGAAATTCTGTTCTGTTTGTGTATACCCACTAAATTGTATACTTACATGTGTGGACCAAGTGGATTAGTTCGTTTTATCTTGATTGCCAAAACCAACTTTCAATAATTTGTTATTATGCATTTTTAAAACTGAGGGTTTGGTTGGTTTGTCATCATGGAGAAGGAAGAAGTACCTCGAGTTAAATTTGTTTTAGCTTCATAACTCTTTTATATATAGTTATATAGATTCATAATAATGCCATATTTTCAGGGTTTTGTTTGCATTGAAATTTTTCTTGCTAACACTAAGTGACTACACGATAATGCCTGAACTCTTTTGACAATTCTGGAAATAGATTTTTGGTAGTAGAAAGTAAGAAGTTAAATGGTGGAAGTAAATGTGTGCTGATATGCTAGTAGGATGCTTGTTTAGTTTATGTCGATTGGGAAAAAGAAAATATTGTAAGATATGTGCTTATCATATGTTCATGTGGTACTCTTACCATATCATTTACTCACCTTTGAGTGACCTAAAAATCTGGTTTTGCAATATCTCTGATATCAATTGTTGTTTAAGACCTCCAAGATACTCTTTATTTTAAAGAGCATCTTTTCTAATATAAAGAGCATCTTAAAGAATATTAGAAATAAAGAGTGAAAGTTTTTATACATGTCCAATATTCTCTTTATTTAATATAATCTTTATTTGAATTTTTCCATGATCATTTATGACTCAACCTTTTCCCTCCTTTTCCTTACTTCCCTCATTTATTTTATTTTATTATCCTCTCTATCTTAAAAGAGGTGAACAGGAAATTTTGAAATTATAAATGAACTGGCTAAAAGTTTTGTAGAGAATGAGTTTGGCTCTCTACATTTGGAGAGTCACATCCACTTGTCACTTTGGATTTTAGATATAGATAGGTTTTTCACTCCTAAAAAAATTGGTTTGACTCTCTATAATAAAAAGAACGAGGTTAATAAATAAAAAGACTTTTGCAGATATTTCTCTTTAGTTGTGTCACCTCGAAACATTGGATTTTATGCACAAATGTCATGCATTTTGACACCAACCTCTGCAATCATGAATATGCCAACTGTGTAGCACCTATTTATTTCCAGTGCTCCTCATTTTCTGGATTATGTCTGTTTATTTTTTATTGCTCATTTATTTTAAAATCTGCAGACTAGCTTTCAGAATTTATTTCTTTTTGTATGAAGTCATTCAATATTTTTTATACGGATTTATTGAATGAGCAGTTAACAAATTTGTGATAGATTTAACTTGTCGATTTTTATAGGTGACACTGATTACGTTTCTTATTAAAATGGCCTAATGATTTAGAAAGTGAAGCTGTAGATCTTGCTTGAGGCAAGAATCAAGAAACAACAATTCTTCATTTTTTTTTTCCTGATTCCATCAATGAAGCTTATACAAGTCTTATAGGAAAGAATAAAATGTCTGTTATGTACTTCTCATATCTATACTGTCTTTGTTATCAAACTTTCATGCATTTAATTATTCTGTTATGCAGGTCAGTTTATATTGTTTATACAGTGCTCGGAGATGTCAGTATATTTGTTGTCGGCAAGGATGAGTATGATGAACTTGCCTGTAAGCTTTCTTTTTAGACGTTTTTTATTGTGAAATTATTTTGAGATGTAGAAAAAGATTAGTGTGATGAAAGTTCATTTAAGTAAGCTGAGATACTTCCAATATCACTGACAAGTCTGATCTTCCACTAAATCAAAAACAACTTAGAATAAGCTGATCTGAAAATATATAGCCCCTATTTGGTATTGATTAATTCAAGTCAAATTCATCAATTAATTTCAACCACATATTTTATTGGACCCACAACTTTTCAACCACACATTTCATCAATTTTTATCAAAATCTAATAAAAATCTGATTTTAATCCCCACCAAACCGGGGCATAACATTGTTAATCCGTGAAATCTCGTGCTACATGGTCATTATATGTCAACAGCTTGTAAACTGGTCATTGCAACAAATGAGCCGGGGTAATTCTATTCATTTATAGGATTTATTGTCAGCCCGTGCATCTCATAATAAAGAATGTGGTTGCAGTGCTCCCTTTTTGATTCATATGACCTGTTGCCCTTGATGGCTATATAAGCTAAACCCTTGTACCCTACACGCTTGTAGGGTTTATAATTATATTTATTTTCATACTTTTGGCTTAATCTCGGTTCTCTTTAACACAGTGGCAGAAGCTATCTTTGTTATAACCTCAGCCCTAAAGGATGTATGCGGGAAACCTCCAACAGAGCGTCTTTTTCTTGACAAATATGGAAAGATTTGCTTGTGCCTGGATGAGATTGTGTGGAAGGTGAGTTCTATTTCTTTTGTTTATTGACTTATAATTAAATTATATCAGGTTCTAATATACTAATATACCTGCAATATGAAGAATTTTGAGGATCCTCAATCTCATTGATCTTCAGTGTAATGTTTTCTTTTACACAACTGTTATTAGTGTAAATGCATTCAAATGAACTTAGTCAATTCCTTAACTCTACGTTGTTGATAACTCATTAGAGAACAACTTTATCCATCTTGCGTCATTTAAGCTCTTTCTGAGCTTTATTGACTATTTAGTTTTGAAGCTGTGCAAGACTAACAGGCATTATGTAGCTTTCAATTTATGTGGATACTTTTCTCATGTTGAAACGTGCAAAAAAGAAAAAAGTTTCATTTATGATGAAAAGCTGAGAGACATCACTTTCACATTAGAAAATTTGCCATTTTGGTGCTATAATGAGCACAAAATATTGCTTTGTAATTCATAATCATAAATCCTTTCTGCTACACTTTTGTCCTTTGCTGTCCATTATTTCATTTGGTAGAGATCAAGTAGTATATTTTCTTATGAAATTACTACACTTCTTTTTTGAAGGGTTTGTTGGAGAACACTGATAAAGAGAGAATCAAGAGACTTGTGCGGCTGAAACCGCCTACAGAATTCTGAAAGTCTAGCAACCCTCCCCTCTCGAATTGATAAAGAAGAAAGGTTTAGGTTTATCCAAATTTCTTATGCCATGCATGACGAATGAACTTCAATGTATTTTTTCAATTGGTTTCGATCTAGTAACTCCCTTGAGTTTTTGCACCTGTATTTATTGTTGTTCAACCTTTCCAGTTTCAATCCAGTATAATATTTGTACTTACCACTCTGGTGAAAAATTTCAATCATACTGAGGAAGAGAAGAAAAAGGATGTTATTTGAGCAATCATTTTAGCTTTGTTTATAGTAGTTCGGTAGTCGTTAGATGCTTGATTTGACCCTCTTGCGCCCCGGGGCAGCCTCAAGGAGAGAGACTCATCTCCAGGGGTTTAGTTGATTTCGGGTTTGAAGGTTGTATTTTGGAATTTTTAACTTTCAAGGTGAGCTGTTTGTGACAAACATGGATGGGGACAGTATATCGAGTCTTTTTTGTGACTCATTAATTGCTACAAAGTTGAATCATCTTAAAATCATAGATAAAGTACTTGATTGACTAAGACAGAAGATACAATTTTTTTCCCTAAAAATTTGTCATGATATACTTGATATGATATTATTGATCGATTTGGACGTATATATAGAAATCTTTTAAAATTTGATTAGATATTGGAAATATATTATGCAAAAAAAAAAGGACATGTTGTGAGTGCTTCCCCCCCCCCCCCCCCCCCCCCCCC
>NC_036246.1:19872777-19875489 GCF_002742605.1 Olea europaea var. sylvestris
ACATTATGTACCTTGACTGTAGGGAAAAAGACTAAGTATAACATAATGAGCTCATAAACGAAAATTTTGAGTACTATTACTTATCGGCAATATCATAAATTGAAAGGAATCATGACATAGTTATGAGATTAGAACTTATTTTTTTATTTTCATTTTTTTTAAAAAAAGGTAAACATATAAGTGGATTGAGTTGGTTCGATTAACCAGCGGTTTGAGACTTCAAATCATGATCCAGACCGACTAGATGACCCGAATCGGTTTGATTTGATTGGTTTGCTCGGAATTTTGATTTTTTTGTCCAGACCTATTTGTAAATGTAGAGTATTATGTATATTATTTGGGTATAAACATAAAGTCTAGCGGCTTAATATAATCTCTTCCACTTAAATAAAGAGATACATTATTGCATACCATAATAATAATAATAATAGCCAATTCATTTCTAACATATTCAATATTTTTTGAAAATTATAAAATATAAATCAAATAAGCGAATAACATCATCCCCAATTTTACACATGTTTCTCCTCCCCCGGGGGAAGCGGAGGGTCTCTAGGGTACGAAACATATTTCGATAGTTTCCTCTATCCTATTGAAAATGTTGAATTACAGAATGTAATGTCACATCACATGCATAGAGATTAGAAAAACTATAACTTGAAGAATACTGAAGTAGAATTTGATTTGGTATATATTTCCTAGTGTATTCATGAAGAAAAAAGAATGCTTTACCGTACAAGTTTAGTTTGCATCCTACGCCTTGAACACGAATATAAGATTCCCATATTATTAAATAATAACGCCACTAACACATCCATAATAGCACAATTTTTTTTAATAAATCGAGTCGACTATGCTGATCCTCATAGACAGTCCAATATAGATTAGACTAATTTCGATTCAAGTTCGGGGTTTCGATTGCCCTCCCATTTTGTCTTTGGGCTGCAGTAAACAACAACGACGATCTAAAAATAATATAATGATAACAATATATTTTTGTACGATTAGTCAACTGATTTTTGTCCTATTTGTTTGCAAGTACTTTAGACCATAAGATTAGACAAGGAAGAAGCGAAGCCATAGACCATAATAACGTGCTTAATCTTTTGTTTTCAACAACTACTCTCGATAACTGCAATAATTGGTGTTGAAGTTTCCTCAAGAACTCAAGTTACATTAAGAATATTGTGTATATAAATTCAAATTATCGTATTTTTAAGTTACTATCGCAAATGAACACATTAATACTAGAAGAGGGAATGGATACCTATTTTTAGAGAAAAATTGAGTGGAATTTAGGCCATTCATCGATTCTAGAGCATATTTATAGAAAAAATCTCAACCCTTAGCTTTCGATAATCTTGTTTGATGTAAAATTGGAAAAATTTGTCAACTCATATTTCAACTAAGCTTGAGGAAGTTGTTTGATTAATAGGGTTTGATAACTGTTCGGTAGTGATTTTAAAAATTGATTTTTTAACTGTTGGAAGAAAAATGGTGGCCACCTGTGAGAGAATGAGTAAAAAAATTACGGATGAAAAAGTGAAATAACGGTTAAAAAATCATTTTTTGGAGGTGAAAAATTACTCCCAAACTGGGTCTTACTTTCTTAAAAGAAAAAAGCTAATTTTCAGCCGTTGGTTTATTAAACTCTCAAGTTAATCTTGAATAACCAACCCAAATCCATAACATATTTGAATGCCTTTGGCTCTTGATTAGGGCATGTTCGGTAACTACGTAAGTTGAAACAAATATATTGCGCCTCCCTCTTCTTTAATTTTATTATATCTGTTTACTTCTGCAGACTAAATATGCAATAATATAAATAGATGTTACTTAAGAAACTCGGAAAAAAAAAAAAAAAAAAAAAGAAGAAATTGAGCACGTTAAGCAATCTTTTAAATTGCATTAAACGAGAAGATCCATCACAAAAAAAGGGGCTCAATTAACAAGTTAATTACGCAATGTCAAAAGCACGCTAATTATTACTTCAATTTGAATAAATCTAAGCATAACGAAGTTCTCTCACTATAGTTTTATATATAAATATGGAAGTTCGGAGAGAACATCATCATAGTGGAATTAGTTGTTTTGATGCTTATGGTCGATGATACAATGGTGAGTTCCCTGTCTCATACATATAATATGTATAGATTCTATCGGGCTTTGGAGTTCCATGTTTAAAGCCCTCGTTTGACTCTCATTATATTTCATTTTTTTCTCTTCTATTTTCAATCATACAATTTTTCATAAAATAATATTACACGTAAATTGAAAACTTTTCCTACTTTTTCAACTACTCATGTTTCAAAAATATATTATTCCACTCATTTTCATTTACAAAAAATGTGGGCCAAACGGTAATATGTTCCTTTAAGATGGTGACTCGTTTGTACCAATTTTAAAATTTAACAGCTTGTTCAAAGACTAAAGTCATATTGGGTCTTGAAGGTCCACCTTCTAAGATCAATTTTGCTAACATTTATGTATTGATTGTTTATTTTTTCTATAATTGATGTAGGATTTATCCTTTTAATACATACAAAAATTGCAGGAACGCTTAATCCTATTGTTGGTATTATGCATGGCCACATCTGCGTTGGGAGCTACGACTAGTTTCAATGTGTTGAGTTATGGGGCTGTTGGAAATGGAAGAGCTGATGACTCCCAAGTAATTCCTACTTATACATATTTCTCTTACCTTTTATTCAC
>NC_036246.1:19882510-19909058 GCF_002742605.1 Olea europaea var. sylvestris
TTAGCCGTAAAGTTAGTTCAATATATTTTTAGTAGAAGGTATAAAGATTAAATTTTAGAATTTAATTAAAGAATTTTTTTTTATTTAAACAATAATCCAATTCTAAAAGAAAAAAATTTCAAAAAATGTTTTTAGAATGAGTTTCATGTATGTAATGACTATTGACATAAAATTTTGGCAAAACTTAAAAAGTAATGTTGCTGTTCCAATTTTTTGTCTCAAATAGTAATTGTCAAAATAAATTTGTTTTCATAGTTATCGACCTTGAAACTTCATCAAATTTTAATGTAACGTATTAAACTCATTATAATATGACATAGTCAAAAATTAGCTTCCATAGACATCATATGGGGTATTAAAATATTTTTCAAAACTCAGCAGCGACCCGGTTGAAAGGTAATCGGCGCAGTTCACTTAAATTGGCATATAAAATTCCAACGACATCAAAACCACATGATTTAAAATTTATTCAGTAGCTAATCCATGAGACTATCAAATCCAATTGGTTTCATCCAAAAATTCATAACTCACTTGTTACTTGAAATTTTTGAAGTAACGAGTGAGTTATGAATTTTTGAAAACAAGGGTAGAAGCTGAAAAATAGAGACAACACCTTACTTTATGTGACATATAACCTTTTACCGACATTGGATTGACATGATTTCAATTTTATTCAGTATCTAACTTATTAGAATATCCAATCCAATTGGTTTCGTATAAAAATATCAAGTAAAGAAAGAGTTATGATTTTTTTTTTTAAAGATGAGGCAGAAATTGGAATTTCTGAAGAGACATCAAAACTTTAAGTCGCTAACTTTTTTGGTATACGGTGATTTGTAAATTTATTCCTATGATGCATATCTACTTTCAAACATAATTTATTCATAACGAGTGTTCGTAAAATAGATCCACATAATATTCATAGGAATCAAATTTAAAAAAAGTGTAAACATCACAAAATTAACTAAAGATGTAAATTACCGGTTTCTCCATGACGTGTTGCATCATCCTTTACCATCATCTGCGCCCCTAGGAAAATCCATTCAACCTATAGTAAGGGAATTAACCCATGAGTTTGAAATTCAATAGATATCATCGGTGCAATTCGTTATTAAATTAGAAATTCCGAACTATAGATTTATACCGTTGCACGTAGATGGATTTCCGGCAAAATCCAATTACTATAGTATTATCATAACATGTAGAGCCGGAGAATGATCATTCAAGCTATTGTAGTGCCAAAGTACTGTACCCGAAGGTATCATTTCATTCAAACATTTATCGAAAAATCAGATTTGAAAACGAATGAACACTTGCACCTCTATCTACCTTGAATTTGCTTGGATAAAAGAACAAAATGTATAGAAAGCATTTCTTCTTCTCATCCTTGTTATTCCTTAAACTTAACTTGATATGAAATAAATTTTTTTGAGAGAAAATGAGATGAAATTCGGATTTGAAGAGGAGTGTAGTGAAAAAGTGACATTCCACTTCTATAACCTTTCTTTTTAATGAAAAATTAAGTGGGGGAGTTGTACCATCATTAAATTTATTAAACTTAGTCTTTAACTAAGAATTTGAAGAGTCTCTAAGCCATAAAAATAATTCATATGAAAGTTTTATAAAAAAGACATCTACATGGTGATTCGAACCTGGGTTGCCTATATGAAATACCATGTGGATGACCATTGTGGCAACCCAGTTATTCATTAAATCTTTGTAATCAATTTTACTTAAACTTAATCTCTTAAATTGCTGGGTTTTTAATTAACTTATGACTTGGGCTTTCGTAATCTTATATGAGTTGAGTTTCCATAGGTCGTTTCTAAAATGGGTTAGGCTCGTGGTGCTAGATCATCACAAAATATTAGCATAATTCCATTTTATTTTTCTCGGCCACTGCAACCCTTATACCTTAAATAAAATTTCGTCCTCGAAATTTACCTTATGGTTGGACAAAGAGTGTTGGGTATTTGTCTTTAACTTCTTCTTCTCTTTCCCAAGTAGCTTCTTCTATTCCATGATTATTCCATTGTACCTTGACCAGTTGAATCTCCTTGTTCCGTAATTTATGTACCTTTCTATCCAGTACCTTGATCAGTAATTCCTCATAAGACAAGTCTTTTTGTACTTGTAAGGATTGGTAGTTGACCACATGATCATGATCATGCATATACTTTCTGATCATCGATACATGAAACACCTTGTGAACTGTCGATAGTTCAGGTGGGTCAATCGATAAGCCACATTTCCAACCCTGTCAAGTATTTCAAAAGGTCTGATATAACGAGGTCATAGTTTGCCTTTCTTACCGAACCTAAGTACACCCTTTATTGGTGCCACCTTTAGAAAGACTTTCTCTCCAACTTCAAATCCCAAGTATTTTCTCCTGGTATCTGCATAGTTCTTTTGTCTATCTTACACGGCCTTTATCCTGGTACGGATCTTATCAATGGCTTCAACTGTTCTTTCAATGATCTCTGGTCCCAAAACTCTCTTTTCTTCAACTTCGTCCCAATGAACAGGTGATCTGCATTTTCTACCATAGAGAGCTTCATATGGTGCCATTCCAATAGTTGCTTGAAAACTGTTATTATATGCAAATTCTGCCAGAGGTATATACGATTCCCAACTGTCTCCTAGATCCAGAACACAAGCCCTTAGCATATCTTCCAAAGTTTGAATGGTCCTTTCATACTGACCATCAGATTGAGGGTGATATGCTGTACTGAAATTCAATTTCGTTCCCATAGCTCCTTGTAAGCTTTTCCAAAACTTTGACGTAAATCTCGGATCTCTATCAGATACAATGGACACGGGGACACCATGCAATCTTACAATCTCTATAATGTACAACTACGCCAGCTGATCTAGACTGAATGTCATTTTTACTGGAAGAAAATGAGCGGACTTTGTTAGACGATCCACTGTTATCCATATAGCATTCTGTCCTCTTGCTGACCTTGGAAATCCTACCATAAAGTACATTGCGATATTCTCCAACTTCCATTTAGGTATGTCTAATGGATTTAATAACCCTGCCGGTCTTTGATGTTTCGCTTTAACTTGTTGACATATTATGCATTTTGCCACATATGAACCTATACTTCTTTTCATATTCCTCCACCAAAATGTATTTCAAAGGTCTTGATACATTTTTGTACCACCAGGATGTGCAGCGTACAGGATGGAATGAGCCTCCTCCAATATCTCCTTCCTCAAAACTTCATCATTTGATACACAAATTCTTCCTTTAAGCATTAATACCTGATCCGAAACTATTCCAAAATCCTTTCTCTTATCAGTACCAATCTCGTTCTGGATCTTCTGCAAGAATGGGTCTTTATCCTGTACTTCTATTATCCGATCTCTAAGAGTAGGTCGAACCACCAAAGTTGTTAAATAAGCAGTGACTTGTTCTGGTGTGGTAATAACTTCAATTTGCAACTTTTCCAAGTCTTTGATCAATTCCATCGAAATAGTAGGTAATGATGCCTACTGTCCCATCGACTTTCTGCTTAGAGCATCAGTAACAACATTAGCCTTACTCGGATGATAATGAATACTGCAATCATAATCTTTCACTAGCTCCAACCATCGTCTCTATCTCATATTCAATTCCTTCTATGTGAAGAAATATTTGAGACTCTTATGATCCGTATAAATATCGCACTTCCCTCCATATAAGTAATGGCGCCATATCTTTAATGCATGAACCACCGTCGCAAGTTCTTGATCATGCGTCAGGTATTTCTGCTCATGTTGCTTCAATTGCCTTGAAGCATAAGCAATTACTTTTCTATGCTGCATTAGTACGTATCCCAAACCTTGCTTGGATGCATCACTGTATATAACAAACCCTTCTGAACCTTCAGGTATGGTTAATACACGTGCTGTGATCAATCGTTATTTTAGCTCCTGAAAGCTTTGCTCACACTTATCTGTCCATTGAAATTTCACTCATTTCCTTGTCAATTGTGTCATTGGTCCAGCTATTTTGGAGAGATTTCTATAGATCTCCGATAGTACCCAGCCAGTCCTAGAAAACTTCGAACTTCACCAGCATTAGTCGATGTCTTCCAATTAGTTACTACTTCCACCTTTACTGGTCCACTTCAATTCCTTGGGCAGTAACTACATGACCGAGAAATCCAACTCGTTCGAGGCAAAATTCGCACTTTTCGCATTTGGCGTATGACTTTTCCTTGCGTAGTATCTCTAACGCTATTCTAAGATGTTCCTCATGTTGATCTTTACTCTTGGAGTATATCAAAATGTCATCAATGAAGACTAAAACAAATTGATCCAAATACTGATGAAATACTCGATTCATCAGATCCATGAACACTGTCGGAGCATTTGTCAATCTGAATAGCATAACTATGAACTCGTAATGTCCATAACGAGTTCTGAAAGCTGTCTTAGGTATATCATCTGCCTTAACCTTCAATTGATAATATCCAGATCGTAGATCGATCTTAGAAAATGCCTTAGCCCATTTTAATTGATCAAACAAATCCTCAATTCTAGGGAGAGGATACCTATTCTTGATGGTCAAACGGTTCAACTCCCGATAGTCGATACACATTCTCATACTTCCATCTTTCTTCTTTACAAACAATACTAGTGCGCCCTAAGGTGATACACTTGGTCGAATAAAACCAAGGTCTAACAATTCTTGTAACTGGATTTTCAGCTCCTGAAGTTCCTTTGGACCATTCTGTATGGGGCTTTAGATACTGGTGCCGCTCCGGAAACTAGATCTATTATGAATTTCACTTGTCTATCTAGTGGAATACCAGGTAGATCTTTCGAAAACACATCTATAAATTCTTGTACCACTGGTACATCCTCAATCTTTGTCGTTGCCAATTTTTCTCCAAAAATATTAACTAGAAACCCTTGAGATGTTTCTTTTCTCAACATTTTCTCGGTTTGTAAGGCCGAAACCAGTTGGAGATGGGGTTTGGTCTTTATTCTGAGGTAAGAAAATTGTTCTTCTCCTAGTTTTTGAAAAGACACTTCCCTTTCTCTACAATGAATGGTGGCATAATTACATCCTAACCAATCCATGCCCAAAATCACATCAAAGTCCTTTATATCTATCATATACAAATTAGTTTATAAGGTTTTTCCCTCAGTATCGAATTTCACTGACTTAGCTAACTTGTCTGTGTTCAATGTCCTGCCTGAGGAAAGACTAATTTCTAGTGTACTCTTTGACTTACTACAAGTAATACTAGATTCAGCAATGAAAGAATTGATACAAAAGAGTGAGTAGCTCCTGAATCAAACAGTATATAAGTAGGTGTATTGGCTATAGTAAAATACCTGTTATTACGTTTGAGTTCCCCTCTGCATCTTTTTGAGTCAATGTAAAAACTCGTGCTTTCCCCTTCTTGTTCTGATCATTGTTATCATCCTTCCTCTGAGCAAATGTGGGACAATCCTTGGAAATATGTCCCGATTTGCCACACCAAAAACAGGCATTCTTCCCATACAAGCATTCACCACGATAAGACTTACCACACTTAGGGCATGGCGCTACTGCAGCTACCATGGCTTTACTGGCGCTAGATCCGATATTAACTTTCTTATTTTGCCATTTGCCCTTTCCTTTGTCTTGACCATTCCACTTTCTCTTTCCAATTTGCCCTTTATCCTGCTGGTTGTACAATTGACGATGTTGCTATGCATTAGCCTTTTGATACCAGATAGCGTGAGCTCATTCCCGCATCTCACGGTACGACGTGAAGTGACGTGACATAAGGATCATACTTAGGCTTGGGTTTAACCCTTGCTCGAACCTTCGAGTTTTCTTAATTTTCGTGTCAACCAGATGTGGAGCATACCTTGAGTTGAAGGAATTCGTTCTCCTTGAAATCCCTTAGAGATTGAGGAAAATATTTGTCCATCACTTCCTGCTTGAATTGTTCCCAAGTTATTGCCAATTGCTACTCCGGAGTCCTAGTTCAGGACATCGAATCCCACCAGTGACTTGCATCACTGGTAAACATAAACTCCGCACATTGAACCCTTTAGGCATCAGTGCAGTCTATGAGCCGAAAATTTGTTCTAGCTTACAAAGCTATTCCTCAACTACTAGTGGACCAGATGCTCCATCGAAGGTAGTGGGCTTATGCCTTCGAAATAACTCAACTACCGAGGCATGAGTCGGAAGAGTAATAGGAGCTGGTGGTATAGGTGGAGCGGGATTTTGATTCAACCTGCCAAGATCTTGAACTGCTTGTAGGAGATCCCTTATCAAGTTGTTCTAGTTTGCTCGAGACATTTTCCTAGAGATAAGATATAATATCTCACATTAACTTCGTTTGCCAAAACCAGAATACTTAAAAAAAATAAGGTAGTCCTCAAATTGATCATAATTTCCTTTATTAATAGTACTCATTGCAATCAGGATATACAATAGGTCGACAATTTTTTTTTTCTATTTTTTTAAACATAAAGGAAAAGATATCACAAGGAAATGGAAATCTAAATTTCTAATTCCTATGAATCTTGCGAATCTTCTTCGGTGGAGCCTCATCTTCGGAGGAGTCTTTTGTCTCAGGCCCTGACTCTAGGTTCATCTCAACCTGTGGCTGAGGTTCATGCTCAAGATCATTCTCTAAGTCCAACCCAAAGTTATCCTCATGCTCCCATTCGGGATCTTCCTCTGGGTCTGATTCAAACTGAGGTTCAGGCTCAAGCTCAGGCTCAACCTCATTATTGGGCTCAATTACTATCTTCGGTTGGGGGTTCTAAACTCTCACTCCATCTATCTAGAAAGGTCTGACAATATATGCCAAATTCAATCATATTTAGGTGCTTTGGATGGTTACCCTCTAGTATCTCATCCCTAACAATGACTCCCATGTTTCCACACTGAGGTGGAAGTGAATGTATAAGGTTATTAACAGCCTCGATATGTGTGATCTCCAGTCCCGCATCTATAGCTGCCATACATCTCTCGTAGATGTCATGTATGTGTTCAACAAGTGGACAAGACGGGTCAGTCCCATAGTTCTCATAGGACTGGATGATGGCCCTATGGTTCAACACTACTATACAAACTGGGGCCTTTCTAGCGGTTTGATAAGTTCTAGCCATGTCTGTCACATAAGTGTCCAATTATGTGTTATCTTCATTAGTGATATCAACTTATACATTATGCTCTTGAGGTTCTAATATGATGACCAATCATCATTTCTTCACGTATATTTAAACAAAATATAATGTACTTAGCATATTTCATTCAAAACATCATAAGTATTTTTTTCATAGATTCAAGCATAAATGATTAAAAAAAAAATCAAAATCATGCTCGAAAAAATAATGTGGAACACAATATTTTATTCTAGACCTTGGGTTCGTCGGATGAGATCAACTGATAGACACAAGATGCCATGGAGTGCCTTAAATGTTTCATTTTTTTTTTCATCTCATAAATAAAATACACTAAGTCTACAGAATCGACTAAACTCATGCTTTGATATCACGCTGTAACACCCTGACCCACATGGACGGAAACATCACTCAAACCATTGTACCTTAACCGTAAAGTTAGTTTAATATATTTTTAGTAGAAGGTATAAAGATTAAATTTTAGAATTTAATTAAAAATTTTTTTTTATTTAAACAATAATCCAATTCTAAAAGAAAAAAATTTCAAAAAATGTTTTTAGAATGGGTTTCATGCATGTAACGACCATTGACGTGAAATTTTGGCAAAACTTAAAAAGTAATGTTGCTGTTCTAGTTTTTTGTCTCAAATAGTAATTGTCAAAATAAATTTGTTTTCATAGCTATCGACCTTGAAACTTCATAAAATTTTAATGTAAGGTATAAAAATCCTTTTAATATAACATAGTCAAAAATTAGCTTCCGTTGATATCATATGGGGTACTAAAATATTTTTCAAAACTCAGCAGCGACCCGGTTGAAAGGTAACCGGTGTAGTTCACTTAAAATGGCATATAAAATTCTATCGATGTCAAAACCACATGATTTTAAATCTATTCAGTAGATAATCCATGAAGCTATCAAATCCAATTGGTTTCATCCAAAAATTCCAAGTAATGAGTGAGTTATGAATTTTTGAAAACAAGGGTAGAAGCTGAAAAATAGAGACAGCACCCAGCATAGTTTACTTTATGTAACATATAATCTTTTACCGATATTGGATTGACATGATTCCAATTTTATTCAGTATCTAACTTATTAGACTATCCAATCCAATTGGTTTCGTATAAAAATACCAAGTAACAAAGAGTTATGATTTTTTTTTAAATGAGGCAGAAACTGAAATTTCTGAAGAGACATCAAAACTTTAAGTCGCTAACTTTTTTTGTATACGCTGATTTGTAAATTTATTCCTATGACGCATATCTACTTTCAAACATAATTTATTTATAATGAGTGTTCGTAAAATAGATCCACACAGTAGTCATAGGAATCAAATTTAAAGAAAGTGTAAACATCACAAAATCAACTAAAGATGTAAATCACAGGCTTTTCCATGACATGTTGCATCATCCTTTACCATCATCTACGCCCCAAGGAAAATCCATTCAACCTGTAGGAAGGGAATTAACCCATGAGTTTGAAACTCAATAGATATCATCGGTGTAATTCGTTATCAAATTAGAAATTCCGAACTATAGATTCATACCATCGTACGTAGATGGGTTTCCCGCAAAATTTAGTTACTATAGTATTATCATAACACGTAGAGTCGGAGAATGATCATTCAAACTGTTATAGTGCCGAAGCACTGTACCCGAAGGTACTATTTCATTCAAACATTTATCAAAAAATCAGATTTGAAAACGAATGAACACTTACACCTCTACCTACCTTGAATTTTCTTGGATAAAAGAACAAAAAATATAAAAATCCTTCCTTCTTCTCACCGTTGTTATTCCTTGAGCTTAACTTGATATGAAATATATTTTTTTGAGAGAAAATGAGATGAAATTCGAATTTGAAGAGGAGTGTAGTGAAAAAGTGACCTTCCACTTCTATAACATTTCTTTTTAATGAAAAATTAAGTGGGATAGTTGTATTATCATTAAATTTATTAAACTTAGTCTTTAACTAAGAATTTGAAGAGTCTCTAAGCCATAAAAATAATTCATATGAAAATTTTATAAAAAAACATCTACATGGTGATTCGAACCTGGGTTGCCTATATGATATACCATGTAGATGACCATTGTGGCAACCCAGTTATTCATTAAATTTTTGTAATCAATTTTACTTAAACTTAATCTCTTAAATTGCTGGGCTTTTAATTAACTTATGACTTGGGCTTTCGTAATCTTACATGGATTGAGCTTCCATAGGTCGTTTCTAAAATGGGTTAGGCTCGTGATGCTAGATTATCACAAAATATTAGCATAATTTCATTTTATTTTTCTCAGCTACTACATTACCTCCACTACAAAGTCTAGTTATGGGCGTTAAATTAAGTGCTTATTGGACGTAACCCAATCTTCTTTCATTTATTATGCTTTAAAGTGTTTGTATTGCATGTAGTTTGATAGGTTGCATTAGAATAGGCATGTTTTGTTTACAATAAAATGGTTATCATGTCAATGTTGGATCTAGAAAAAAAAAAGAACCTTATTCGAGTCAAATGTAGTAAAAGAAGCACGTGGCACATTTTCGAAAGCACCAGGTGTGTCAAAAAAAATGTTTTTCTTTGCATATGCACCACATTGTAGCTTCCATATTAATTCTTAACTCTTATAATTGTTTTCATTAATTCATATACATCCCATCCCGTGTTGGTGTCATTGTGTACTTCTAAGAATCTTGATTTTTCTCCTAACATGAAGGTACAATTAAATTGAGTAGGAGACAACTTAATAAGATGGAGAATGGAATGGACCGATTCAAAAATCTTTCCAACAATATTAGACACAAATCAGGTCTCTCCCTTTTTGTTGTCTAATTGATAGTACATTGAGGACAATGTCTAATTTAAATTTGGAGGTAGGAAAATATTGAGTATTTATTGTTGTTGTGTAATTGTGTGTTTTTATTACTTTATTAGAGATGAAAAGGTAGAAAAAATTAAAACTTTTAAGAAAAATTTCAAAAAGATTTTCTTTTTAGTTGCTTGCTTGTGTGTATTAGGTAACATTTCTAGAAGCCCGAGGAATAAAATAAAATTAGGCTATTATTTTGTGATGATCTAGCACCACGAGTCTAGCCCATTTAAAAAACGAGTTATGGAACTTCAACCCATTTAAGTTTATGAACGCTCAAGCCATAAGTTAATTAAAAGTCCAACAATTTAAGAGATTAAGTTAAAGTAAATTTGATTACAAAGATTTGATGAATAACTGGGTTGCCTCAATGGCTATATGGTATTTCATATAGGTAAAACCAGCTTCGAATCACCATGTATATGTTTTTATACAACTTTTTATATGTATTATTTTTTTTATGACTTAGAAACTCTTCAAATTCTTAGTTAAAGACAAAATTTAACAAATTTAATGATAATATAACTTCCCCATTTAGTTTATCATTAAAAAAGAAGGTCACTTTTTCACTACACCCATCCTCAAATTCGAATTTACTCTTATTTTCTCTCAAAAAATATATTTCATGTCAAATTAAGTTTAAGGGAATAGCAAGGGTGAGAGGAAGAGACACTTTACACATTTTGTTCTTTTATATCCAAGAAAATTCAAGGTAGGTAAAGGTGCAAGTGTTTATTTCGTTTTCAAATTATGATTTTTCGATAAATGTTTGAATGAAATAGTAACTCCGGGTACGGTGCTTCAGCAGTACAACAGTTTGAATAATCATTCTTTGGCTCTACATGTTATGATAATGTTAAAGTGATTGAATTTTGCAGAAAATTCATCTACGTGTGACGGTTTGAATCTATAGTTCAAAATTTCTAATTTAATAACGAAATGCACCGATGATGTCTATTGAGTTTCAAACTCATGGGTTAATTCCCTTCTGATAAGAGTGTAAAATATGATATTTTTCCCTCTTAATTATTGCATTCATATGATTATTTAATGTCAAAATTCACTCATTACTCTTATATTTTGTTCTAGGTCGCAATTTGGTGGAAAATATTGAAATTTGGAAGAAATGAGTAAAAGGGGGAAAGTGGAAGAAAGTGAAATTTCGGGGACCAAGTTGTAAATAATTCATAGATGAGACAGGTGATGGAATGATGATTCAAGAATACTAAGGGTCAATTGAGTGTAATTAAAAGTCAAAGGAAGTGAGAATGATCATAACATCTTGACAAATCAATTCCCAATCGAAACAGTTATGCATTGGTTTTTAGCCTCATATTTGGATCCCTTTTTGACATGGAAGATGATTGAATTGGTAGATGATTCTGAAGCAAATTCATGTTAGCTTTGCAACGCAACTTGAATCACCTCAATCGAACATCGGATGAGAAAGTTATGACCAAAATATTGAAAGTTGTCCACCGAAAGAAATGGTGACAACCATGCAGTCGTGTGGCTACCTTCCGAGAACTTCTGGGGCCATTTTGGTGAACCCAGGCGGTCTCATGGCTTATAACCATGTGGCCGCATGGGTATTTTTCGAGGGCAAGATCCTAGATTCCAATTTTGAAGTGGACACTTATGGAAACTTATTTAACACACGTTTTTAAGCCCTAATCTTGACCCAGAACACGATTCTTCCTCTCCACATCAATTTTCTCTTATCTTGGGTGAAGAAACTCTATGGAAGGCTAGAAATCCTTGGTGAAGCAAGGGAGGAACTCGATTGGTATCGATTATTTCAACATTTCTCATGCTTGTAATATGTTTTTCATTGCTAAACAATTCTAGATTTGGATTTCTTGTTCTTTGAATATGTTTTGAGATTGGTTTAATATATATTAGATTTTCATGGATTTAATCATGGTCTTTCCATCGAATAATTGAAGCATGTATTGAATTTCAATTTCAAGCATAGTTGTGAGATTGATTTAACTTTTACTATATTTCGCATAGATTTAATCATGTTTTATCTATTGTGAAATTAACCTAATTACTTAATTTCATTTTCAATTATCTATTGGTGTGATTCTCTACGATTTTATGCTTGATGTGTAAGGTAGATTTAGAATATGATTTCAATAGATTAAAGTGGGTATATGTTATAGGAAATCTATATGTTAGAATTACCGTAGAATAAAATTGGGCCTTAATGTTAAATTTCCCAATTAAAGTTTGATGAAAAATCTTTAATTGAGTACAAGAATGCATGATTGACGTTGAATAATCTGAACCAATCGAGGAAATTCCGACGCTTCACTATTTCATACTTTCATTCAAATCCCGTAGATTCACATATTAACATTTGAAGACATTTCAAATTGATATATTATCTGTTACACAACTCACAACGAAAATCCTAGTTTGTTGAACCTTTTAATTAATTTTCCATCTCTCTGTGGATACGACACCCCAAAACTATACTAGAATAAGCATGTTACATTTTGGGCGTAATCAAAATTTGGCGCCGTTGCCGGGGAGACGGTACAAATACTTGAAGGATTCTCGAGCAAAAGGATAACTTTGTTTCCTTTTTTATATTCTTTTAATTAGTTTAGTTTATTTTCTTAATTATTTTGTTATTTATCATTTAGTTTCATTTTTTTTTTGTGTTTCATGAACAAGCTTTGAGACGAGCGAGGGCGATTTGTTGCAAAGCCTCAACCAGTGTTTGAATCACTTTCTATCCCTCTTTTTGATACTGCATCTGTTGGCATGAATATCACACTACACAACATAATGTCTGATAGTGAGCATGGCGATGCGCCCTATAAGCATGATTACCTTCACCCCACATGCACATCTACACCGTCATGCATCATGTTTTCACCTAAGATGCCATGTATTGACCTAAAATCGGGAATGATTCAACTTCTTCCAATTTTCATAGTCTTGAAAGTGAAAATCTGTACTTGCATATTAGGGAGTTTGAGGAGGTGGTGGCAACATTCCGCAGTCAACATGGTACATTGGATGCAGCCAGGCTAAAATTTTTCCTATTTTCACTCAAAGAACGAGCAAAAAGATGGCTGTATTCACCGCGACCACGTTCGATTGAGACTTGGGCTGAAATGACCTAAGCATTCTTTGGAAAATATTTTCCCCATCATAAAATAACTGCTTTATAAAAACAAATTTTCTTTTTTGTCCAAAAGGACAACGAAACTTGATATTAAGCATTAGAAAGATATAAAGAATTGCAAACCATTTGCACCCACCACGGTTATGAAAGTTGGCGTGTTGTGAGTTACTTTTATGAGGGATTATTACCTAGGAAGCGCCAATTTGGGAAATGACGTGTAATGGTGAATTTCTAAAAAAAGATTTCAAATTATAAGATGTTCCCCTACTTTTCCTTAAAATTTTATGTAATTTCGACATTGATAACTATGCAAACGAGTTTATTTTAAAACTTACTGTACGAAAATGGGAAATCAAAATAGATTACTCTCTTTCTTACTTCCTAAAGTAATTCACACATGGAAAACTATCATACCTTTTATTTGTTTGGTAGATGATTAGTGTCTAAAAGTGCTTCAAAGATATTTCATTTACAAGGCATTTTACATCCACTTTGTTTAAATTCACTAATGTTAGTCTCTAATTTCAATTCTCTTGTCGTAAATTCAACTTTCATAAATACATGGTTAAAAGTGCAATTAATCGAAATACGTATTTAAATACATGTCGGCATGAGTATTATATTTTTGAAAGAGTATTTATTTGATGTATTTCACATGTATTTCTAAGGTAGAACAAGTGGAGCAAGTGGAGAAAAAATATTGAAAAGTCAAGAATGATGAGTTGTCTCCAGTAAAGATGCAGGTATCTCGGTAAAATGGCCATAACTCAACCTGTAGTTATCAAAACAAGGTTAGAAAGATAAGATGTGTATCTACAACTTTCATGCTTACTAGAAAGTCAAATTCGCATCATAATGTAGCCAAAATTACCGTGCAAAGTCTAGCTTGTTACCTGCCGAATACAGCTTTTCTACCTGTGAAGTAGCACTCATTGTTTTGGCCATATCTGGAGTTATAGAGATCCAATGGACCTGATATTTGCACCAATGGAAAGCGAGGTCAAGTGAAAACAATTTAACTTGTGATCATAAATCCAAATTCACTGTACAAACATCTAAAAATTGGCATCAATTTGAATGTTCCAGCTGTTTTGAAGTTGGACAGAAACAAGTTGCATTGTCCACTAGCATTATAAATGTTCCTTTACCTATAAAAGGGGACCTTGGCCAAGATTTTGAGAGCATCGATTCATCTTCATCATAATCTAACTTCCTTTACTTTCTTTATAATATTTCATTATGTATTTCTAAACAATTAGCTAGAGCTAGGGGTGAAACTTTGGTGAATACGTAGTATTGTCTTTGATTTAAGTGTATGTTTTACAAATGATTTTGGTTTGTTAAAAACTTTGATTTATTGTTGACAAATTTTGGCACAATAAATGCTTAGGTAATCTTTACATACCAACAACTTATTTTAACATATTCCTTCAATCAATTATCAAGATCTATCTTTTAGTATATTTGCGATCAATATTTTGTCTTCCATATGAGATCACTTCCTAGTTGATTTTCATATGAGTTAAATAAAATATCAAGGGTAATTTCTACTCATTTATTCGAAGTGAATCCCTAATGCTTTAATGTTCTTGTTCATTGTATTTCCACCAACCATTTACCAATTGTAGAATAATTTATTTCCTTCCAATTCCCTGTGGTTCAACCTCAAACTTCTGAGTTTACTACTTGAGACAACGTGCACTTGGGTTTGCATCCTTAAAGTTGTAGCAGAAGATATTTACTTTCCACTATTCACATAATAAAATAGGCATATACATGAATTTGCTTGATTCCTTTCTTCTTTAATAAATGCTTTTGAAATTATGTTGATATTATGTTACTATCTAAAAGTAGATTTTAATGGAAAATTCATTGGTAGTTATTTAAAAAAAATATATATAGTTCTTAAGAATTTTTTTTAGCTTAAATTATTATTTTAAATAATTTCTAAGTCTAAAGTTAAGGTACAATTTTTTGAGTGATGCTTGCGTACCGACGGGTCGGGGCGTTACAACATTGCCAGCTATGAGAAATATAATTGGAATTACATGCTGATTTATGAATTATGATTAATTTACATGCTTCGGATATTGATGTTTATTTATGTAGAATTTGATATTATTTGTACATATGAATTAAGTTTAACATTTTGAAGTAATGAGTTAATTCATATGCTTGATAGGTTGAAATAGTAGATCTTAAATGATAAAATTCAAAGATTACTATATTATACATCCTTAGATCCTTTTAAGTATAGTTTGGAGCAATTGCACTACTGTAGGAAAATATTGAGATAAATGAGGATTCAATGTGAGTAAATTCTTATTTGGGTTGTCTAAGACCAATAAAATAAAAATTAGGTGAAAATCTTAAGTTAGATGTTGATTTTTGATAATGAGTGCTTAATGAGAGTCGTTGGACCAATCATTGCATAAAAAGGAAAAATATTGCTATGATTCACAAGTGAAGTTACCGCATAAAGGGTCTTAATGAGAACACTTGTTGATAATTCCAAAATGAAAACTCAAAAAGGGAATTAAGCTAGTACATGGAACAGAATAAGCACGACAAATATGAAAAAAGCATGTGTATAAAATAGAAGTACTATATGAATGGACTAAGTCCTTACATAAAAATGGAAAAGTTACCATGATTCATGAGCGAGGTTATCCTATAAAAGATCCCAACGAGAATAGTTATTGAAATCCCAAATAGAAAACTAAAAAAAGGAGATCAAGCTAGTGCATGAAACAAAATATGCACAACAAATTTGAAATGTATGTTCATGAAATGGAAGACTTACTGTATGCTTTGATTAAGCCTCAAACATTTATTTGAGAATATTAAACTTTTCATAATGAATTATTAACCTAATTGAGTCTTAAAAGTTGAAGCAATCAAAATTAGGAGAATCCTTATTGGTTGAAGTAATGACTTACAATTAGTGAAATCCATCTAGACCAGATAGAGTGAGCAGTAGTATAAAAATTCAACCATAGATCATAAATTTGGTCTATGTTCCATAATTTAAAGATGGTTTCTTTTTAATTTTGTAATGCTCATCTAGATTTTCATTTACTAAGGCATAGATGAACCCTTATTATAAAGTTGTAATATAACTTCAATATCTTGACGTCCAGTATGTGTTTAATCTTGAATAATTATTAAACTACTTAATGTTTTTCAATTAATTAGCTACTAATAGAATCGATGCATGAATTTTATTGTAATCAAGAAGGAAGATAAGATGGATATCACATCATAATAATTGTTGTAAGGTCCAATAGAGTATGGAGTTATACCTCTAAGCCTTGTATGATTTCTATAGATGTTTTAATATTTTAATACATGCTTTCATATTTGCATATGTCATAGAGATATAGGAATGTCACATGAAATGATAGGTTTAGTTCTAATCGAGAGAGATTATTAAATAACTTAGAAATATTGATCAATAAGAATGCATTCATATTGTCATGGTTTTGAATTGCATTAAAATGGATTAGTAAGGGCATTTGAAGTCTCAGTATTTATTCCACATAGTTTAAAAATGCTATCATAATTTGCTCATTAAAATAGGTAGTTAGTTAAATTAGAATAAAATTGGTAATCAAACTTGTCTATTCAATTACAGTTAACATTAATTGACAATCTATTAAATACACAATTCCATGGGATGATATCTTATTCGTCACTTTATTACTTGTTACGGTCATGAATCTTGATCTACCTTGGTCTTTTCACATTAAACCCGTCCAATTGTTCTTCCTCCAATGGTAATTCACACAAGAGAGTAAGAATAGGATATTAGGGTTTCTCTTTCTTGTGTTGCAAGCTATGATATTGTAATATGAGTTATGATTTGTTGTTATGTAATTGCAATCTCAATTGCTATTGTAAAAAATATTAAAAACCTAAACCCTAATTGTTTATTTATAAATGTTTAAATGGGCTTGACTCAAGCATTAAACATAAGTCGGCTCATTGTTTAATTAATTTAATTAATTAAATTTAGACCATAAATAAACAATCTAATTAACTAATTCTACAAATGTCTCACACTTGTCAATTAATTAATTATTAATATCATTATCCTAATTCTCTTTTTGTGTGTGACCCATTAGGATCTCGATTACGATATTTGACAATGCACGTGTTAGGTCAATACACGTGATGAAAAATGTCAAGTAAAAATTGTTCGTTTATAGTGAAACTATAATCCATTATATTCTTCAATATGATCTGATCAATTACGAGAAAATGGAGATGTGTCAATCTCAATTAATCGATCATATATTTCATCTTGGTCTTAAGTCAATAATCATTGAAACTCTTTTCGACTTACGTACTTACCTTAGTCAAGGATTTCGATATCAACTTAAGTGGATGAAACAAAGTTCATAATATCTTACTATCATAGAGTAATGAATCCTTTATTGATCATTCGCAAATTTTATATGATTCTTGACATATCAAACGATACCGTATTAGCAACTTTTGAAAGAAAAACATTCAATATCACCAAAGTATGATTGTTCTTATATAAGACACTATAATGATCTCAAGTCGAAAGATAGATAGTTATCCATATGGAATTTCTACAATGGATCTACAATATTTTTCACTTTCAATAAAATATCCACGTTTCCATTTAAAGGTTACTATATTTTAATTATTGAGATAAGTTACTCACTTCATGAGCAAGAAAATACCACACGTTTTAAGTGAATTTTAAAGTAAGAAAAATTTAATTACACATCAGTAAATTTAAAATAAATAATTTTTTACTTATGAATAAGAATTTACTAACAAGTAAAATACTTAATTATAAGTAAAATAATATATTTCAAATTAAAAGTTAAGTAAAAAAATAAAGTATAAATAAAAATATTCTTATAAGTAAACAATCACTTATAAATAAAATACATACATCTACTAGATATGGCATATTTTACTAAGTCCATGTTTGGTATGATTAAAATCAATATTTTAATTTAAATCAGAATTGACAATTAATTTTAATCACATATTTTATAGACAACCATGAGCTTGATTTCTACACTGGTGAGATGACAAACATATTTGGCTCTACTCACGTCCACACAATGTATCTTCTGTACACTTGGACAAATTGCTATAAATGCATGACCTTTTTTGGAGGTGAGGGAGGCTTGTATAAATATATTTGCATGTGAGACATGGAGGAGACATAAGCCACAATAGTATTAGGACACCAGAGGTTTATTAGAGAGTAAAATGAGAGAAATATTAGTAATAGTTGTAAAATTGCATTACCCTCAAAATGGTACTAAGTGTGAGCTTTTAAAATAGAAGAGGTGCAATGGCTTCAATTGGATTAAGAGACATGGACTCATATGATGGTCGAGCCGCCTTGCTATAGTTGTTGTTCTATCAAATCCTAAACCTTCGCTTTTCAACATAGCTTTTGAACCTTTTAAAAATCTCAAATACTTGGAATTTTTTACGTAAGAAATATACCCATGTCATTCTCGTGTAGTCATCAATGAAGATAATGAAGTATCTACTTTGCTCATGTAATGGAGTACGTATCGGACCGTATACATTTGTATGTATAAACTATAATGGCTTTTTAGGTCTCCAAGATTTTTCAGATGAAAATGGTTGGCCGTGTTGTTTCTCGAGCAAACATCCTTTGCAGACTGCATCAATCTCTTTTATGACTAGCAAGTCTTTCATCATACTCTTTCGCTATAGGATCTTCAACCTATTTAAGTGGAAATATCAAAATCTTTTGTGCCACAGCCATGACTCATCCACTTATGCCATCATTGCCGCATTGTTTGCGTATCTTCATTGAATTGGAAAGCATCTGCTCTCTCACTTTTTTACTCTTGCAATTATAAGAGATTTATCTTTCTTGTCATAGATCATGCAAAAATCTCATTCAAAGTGTAAAGTATATCCTTTCTTCATCATCTGACATACACTTAGTAGATTTGCTCTATTGTAGGAACTAAGAGAACTTCATTATGTATCTCTTGCCCTTTTTTTTATTAATGGCAATAGTACCTTTACTTGTTGTCTCTATGAAATTTCCATTGCCAATCTTGATTTTTGCATTGGTTTTATCAAGACAGCAGAAAATACCTTCATCATTTGTCATATGATTACTACAACCACTATCTAGATATCATGTATCCAGTTTGTCATCAAATGCATCCTTGCTAGTGGCATAAAATAAACTTCCTTTTATATACTCTTCTTCGCAGAAATTAGCTTGATGATTTTGTTTAAAACGATAAAAATTTTCTTCATGACCAAATTTTTTACAATAAAGACACTGTGGTTTTCCTTTAAATCAACATTCTTTCTCTTAATGAGTTTTTCTTTTACATTTACCATATGAAGGATACTTGCTGATTTTATCAAATTCTATTCTTTGAGTTTCTTTATTTTTACAATTTTCTTTAAATTTTCTCCCACCTTCTTTAGATTTCTGAAACCGCATATTGATTTAGATTGAAATGCATTTTCTGTGATAACTTCATAACGCTTTTCTAATTTTTTTTTTCATGTGCTTCTACTGAACCTATTAATTCTGCAATTATCAATTTATCTATATTTTTTGACTCCTCAATAGCTGCAATAATGGATCATATTTTTCTGTACAAGTAATCAAAAATTTTCCAAGAACTTTCTTTTGAGGAACATCATTTCCATAAGATCTTAGTTGATTACCTATTTCATCTATTCTTGAATAATAATCCTTCGTAATTCCAGAATCTTTCATTTTTAAATTTTCAAAATTCCTTCTTAAAGTTTGAAGATGGCAAATACGTACCTTGTCACTATCATGGAACTCTTCCTTCAGTTTAGCCCAAGCTTCTTTTACTGTTTTGGCTCCCATGATTCTTGGAAAATAAGTGTCCGTCAGACTCATTTGTAGAGCAAGTAGTGCTAGAGAATCTTTTTGTTGATTTTCTTTAAGTTCCTTCTTTTATGCGGTAGATAGAGTGAAAATGTCATCTGGGTTAGTATACCCATCATTGACGATATCCCATAAATTGTGCGCACAAAAGTTGGTCTTCATTTTGATGGACCAAAAATCATAGTTGTTTCTATTAAATGTTTGAATTGGAATGGATGAACGGAAAGCGTTTGCCATAGTATTTATCAATCGAACATAATTCTTATACCACTAGAGGTTTTGTATAGTGAATAGATTAGATGATTTAGTAGGTTTTGTATGGGATAATTTTTTTTTTTATAGAATGAAAATAGTAGGGTTAAACTTTAATGGACTAAATAGTGAAAGAATGAGATTGTAATTTGCTAGAATAGAATTTTACAAAGTGGGTATATTACAATGAGAGGCTTGTGGCTTTTTCTTTCTATTTTAATTAGCAACGAAATTTACAAAGTCCCGGTCTCCTTTTATAAATACACAATGATGGTGGAAGTAATTTTACTTAATTGCTAAGGAAATCTAGAAATTTCTTATTTCATATATTTTATTTTATTTTATTTTTTACTTGCTCATCAAAAAATTCTAGGGACTTCTATTTATTATTTATTTTCTTCCTCCCCAAGGAAATTGTAGTGAATTCTAGATTAACCTCAAAATATGCAACAACCATTAATAGTAGCCTAATGATAATTGGGGCACAGAGAATGACATAAATTTTATCTGTAAGGCCAAAAGCACCTACCCAATACCAACCCTTTTCCATGATATAAATTTAGCTACATTCCTGCCTTATTATTCACATATAAAAGAACAATGAACGTACAAAAGCATAACTAGATAAGAGCCACGTGGATTGTTGACTAACCTATCAAGAAACTAAAAATCGGCATTTCCAGATAAGGAGACATGTGGATGGTAACTAACTTATATTCATGTCTTATACAGTTAACATTCGCATATAAAATGAACAAGGAATGTACAAACGCATAAGTGGAAAGGGGGTGGTATTTGGAGATACCCCTTTAGAAATCACTACTGTTTCTGTAGAAGAAATGCTGCATAAGAAACAACAAGAGCATTGATTCATGGTATGTGCCCAAAGTAAAAATTGGCCTTCAAAGGGATGCAAGATAATACTCTCTTGAGACATTTTGCATCTTTTCAAGGTCACTCGTACAAATTTTCACCTACATACCCCAATGAGCTTTATTGATACATGCAAAGAAAACTAAATGGGATGACTACAAATTAAAGGGCTAACCTCTGAATAATTTCATTTAACCTGTCAGATTATAGACTAAAGAACTTAAAACACAAAGATTGGAGACTCTTATGATTGTTAAAGAGTCTGTTGGACATATTGTTGTCAAACGACCACCCGGCGATGATTTAAACCGACTATTATCAGTCAGCGATTGCGATATGACTGAGCAATAAATCAATACCAAATTGGAACGACCAGACCCAAAAAGAGATTGGACCATTTGAAGCAACCAATTAAATTGTGTTGCTCATGGGCTATGTTTTCATCTACTTGGATGGCTAACTAGTTTTGAGGCCCACTCTATTGTCCACTTATATGCTATTGGACCTTGACCCATTACCGACCTAACTTACCTTATTTTGTGACTTCGCCCAATATATATTCTTTGGTCTTGCACGCGACTTTGAAGAATAAGACTTGGCGTCTCTCTTTTCTTCTTCATGCATGCTCTCTCTCGGCTTTTAGCACTTCTACCTTCTACCATTTTCTTTAGTTCATATATCTTGGTGATATTTCTTTCCTTTGTGGTGGTCTCTAAGTGGCAAAACGTTTAACAACCGTAGGTGAAACCTTTGTGGTGTTCTTGGGTCGTTTGTTTCAATATTGATTCGGATTTAGTAAACTTAGCCAGTATATCGCCTTGGTGGTTGATGATTTCACTTTCTTACAACTGGTATTAGAGCGTAGGGCTTCAATTTCTATCAAAACCGATCCAAAATCGAGAGAGAGAGGCGCTAATCTCCAAACTGACTAAACCCTAATATGCCAATTACTCCCAAACTCGACCTCATTTGGACAAATGGAGGTCGAATCCATCATCAGCAGGCCGGGGCGTCCCTTGTGAGGTGGCACATGGTGATGCCGGTGATCGACGACTGGTGGCACGTGGGCTGCCCTGCGATTGTTTCATGTTGCACAGGAAAGTTTGGACGATTTTGCCCTTGACCACCATCTGCATTTGTTGCTGAATGAAACTGCTATATTTGCTGAATCTTTAGGACGAATAGTGGTGGCCCTAAAGCAGCGAATTCGCATCTCTCCATGTTATGGACTCAGATAGGTTTGCTCTGGTAAATTGACTGAAACCTTTAAATTTTTGCACTAGTAGATCATTGTGTGGGGGTGATCGTTAGGATTAGGGGTTGTCATTGCTTGGCAACCATTGCTTGTGCAAGAAACTATGATTACGTGCTATTAATTGGTTGATTGAATACTTGTATTTTGATTAGATTAGTATTTAACTCTTAGTGTCATAATTGCCGTGAAATTGATTATTTGTTAGACGTACCTTTTATTGCATTGTTATGTCTACTGCGTATTAATTTCGTTAGAATTACCGTGACCTTACCTGTTTGAAAGTTCTCTTGATCTAAGACAAAGAGTCTTATGAAACCCTAAGAATCTAGAATGACGTATACTGTCTGTGACCCTAGGGCTGCTTTGTGTGGTTTAATTGTGTTTTGTGGATCCTTTGACTGTTGTGTGAAGATGAAAACTCACAACTTTGATTTGGAAATTTTTAACGAAAATGGTGATTTTTCTATTTGGCAACAAAAAATGAAGGGTATTTTAGTCCAATAAAAAGTTTCAAAAGTCATTGAAGGCAATTTTTTAACTGATTTTTCAAAGGAACAAAGAGAAGAAGTCGACGAGCTTGCTTACACCTCAATCATTTTACACTTGTCTGATACCGTTTTAAAAAAAAAGTGGGTAAATTGAAAACCATCAAAGAACTTTGGAAAAAATTGAAAGACTTGTATTTGCTTAAATCTACACCAAATAAACTTTACCTACTTGAATTTTTTCAATTTTAAAATGGACCCATCAAAGGATCTCGATGACAATTTAGACGTCTTTAACAAATTGGTGCAAGATATAGTTAATTGTGATGAGGTTGTGTCTAAAACTTATAAGGCTATAATTTTGCTCAATGCAATCCCTGATTTTTATAAGAAAGTTAAAAATGCCATTAAGTATGGTAGGGATATGTTGACACCTAAAATTGTTATAAATTCCCTTAGAAGTAAAGAGATGGAAATCAGGGCTGAAAATAACGATAAGAGGAGCGGTGAGTTACATATGATGTGGGGTAGAACTCAATTTAGGCAAAATAGTCATGACGGGTATCAAAGTGATGGCGAGTCAAGTGGTAATGGATGGAAAAAGAAGGACAAGGGTAGGTCTAGATTAAAATCTAGGACTAATGCTAGAAAATGCTATGGTTGTGGAAAAACATGATATTTTATAAAGGATTGCCATAAAGAGAAGGGTAAGTTAAAGATTAAGGAGAGAGACGATGTAAATGTGTTATCCTATACATCTGAGATAGATAGCGGTGAGGTCTACATGATTACAAGTCCTATTACATACACTACTGAATTGAACCTAACTGCTAATTCTTGCATGCATGAGTGGATACTTGATTCTGGTGCATCTTTTCATGTGATATCTGAAAAGAATTGATTTGATAACTTGCATGAATCTAATGCTTGGCATGTTGTGCTGTGTAATAACTTTGCCTATACTATTACTGGAATTGGTGACATAAACATAAAATTTGACACGAGTTTTGTGTACACATTAAAGGATGTTAGATATATTCTTGAATTGTCTAGGATTTGATTTCAGTAGGGAGACTTGAAAAGGATGACTTCACTGGTCAAATTGGAAATGGTACGCTAAAAATGATTAAGGGTGCTTTAGTTTCCATGAAGGGAACTAAGAAAAACAACATCTAGTAGTGGAAGTCATTAGAAGTTTGAATTTCTCTATCTCTTCTGCCAAAATTGATCAACACACACATGGTATAATAGACTTGCACATGTAGGCATTAAGGAACTTAAACTACTTAATGAAAAATGTGCATTTGGTAATGACTGTATGTCAGATTTGTCATTGTGTGATCACTATGTGCTTGGTAAACAACATAAAATATCGTTCTCCTCTAGTGTTCATAAGGCTAAGGCATGCTTGAATATGTGTATTCTGATATGTGGGTCTTGCTAATAATCCCATATCGGGTGAAAATAGGTATTTCTTGTTTATTATCGATGACTATACTAGGAAAGTGTAGGTCTATCTATTGAAAGATAAATCTGAGATTTTTCATAATTTTAATAACTGGAAGAGACAAATGGAAAATCAAACTGGCAAGAAGAACAAATTTTTAAGGATAGATAACAACCTAGAATTTTGCAACACGAAATTTGATAGTATGTGTAAAGAAAATGGCATAATTAGACATAAGACTGATCCTTACACTCCCCAGCAAAACGGGGTAGCGAAAATGATGAATACGACCATACTTGATAAAGTGTGTTGCATGATGTTAAGTTCTAGTGTCCCCAAATCATATTGGGGTGAGGTCGTTATGACTGTTTGTTATTTGATTAATTTAATTCCATCTACTGCATTGAATCGTGAAACTCTGCATGAGAGATGGTCAGGTAAACTGAGTGATTATTCTATGCTTAAAACTTTTGGTTGTACTGCATTTTCTCATCAGAGTGAGGGAAAGCTGGAACCTAGAGCTAAAAAGTGTGTCTTTCTAGGGTATCCTGAGGGTGCTAAGGGATACATGTTATGGGATAGAACTCAAAAAGGGATTAAAATCATCATGAGTAGGGATGCACATTTAAAGAGAATGAGATGTCGTGTATTATAGGAGAAATCGAACCTGTTAGTGAAACTGAACCAAGTAAAGAGAGAGATTGGTTTAAGGCGGAGTTAGGAAAACTTAGTACACCTATCCCTACTACCCCTAATAAGGTGGAGATTCAGGTTTAGCAACCTGAAGTGGAGAACGATAATGAAGTATTGATAGAAGATCACCTAAAGGAAGAAAATCTCTTAGCTAATTATAATCCAGTTAGGGAAAGAGAGAGGTGACAAACGAGAGAACCTAGAAGGTTCGGTTTTGATTCAGAGTTAGCTTTTGCCCATGCTAGTTACGAAGAACTAGTCGTTAGAGAGCTAAAAACCTTTAAAGAAGCGTTAGGTAATGATCAATCTAAGAGTGGCTTAAAGCGATTAATGAAAAGATGAGTTCTCTATAAAAGAATCAGACTTGGAAGCTAGTACCTAGGTCTAAGAACAAATTGATCGTCAATTTCAAATGGGGTTTTAAGGTTAAGGAAGGTACTAATAGCTCAGAACCCTTAAGGTTTACGGCTAGGTTGGTGGCTAAGGGTTACCCACAGAAGGAGGGCGTTGATTATAATGAGATTTTCTCACCTGTTGTCAAGTACACCACTATTAGGGTCATACTTGCTTTGGTTGTGCATTTTGTTTGGGAACTTGAACAACTTGTTGTAAAAACTGCATTTTTATCTGATGAACTTGACAAACAAATCTTCATGAACCAATCCAAAGGTTTTAAGAACAAGTTAAAACTTAATTATGTGTGTTTTCTGAAAAGATCCCTCTATGTCTTAAAGCAATCACCTAGACAGTGGTACAAGAGGTTTCATTCATTTGTACTCACTATAGGGTTTCAAAGAAGTAAATTTGATCCATGTTTTTATTCTCAACACAATGACACTGATAATAATTATTTTTTTTTGCTCTATGTGAACGACATGCTCTTGATTGGTTCTTCTTCTAAATGGATAAATAATATTAAAAAATAAATAAATTAAGTGGTGAATTTGACATGAAAGACCTAGGTAAGGCTAAGAGAATTCTAGGCATGAAAATAGAAAGAGATAGGTCAAATTTCGTTTTGTTCTTGCATCAATCTCCATATATATCTAAAGTATTGAAGAAATTTAATATGAGTGATTGCAAACCCGTCACCTTGCCTCTTGCTAATTATTTTGTTTTATCGAAAGAACAATCTCCTTGTAATGAATGTGAAGTAGAATATATGAGTAGAGTTCATTATTCTAATGTGTTTGGTTCCATAATATATTTGATGGTTTGCACTAGACTGGATTTAGGTTTTGCTATTAGTACTCTTAGTAGATACATGGCTAATCCAGGTCCTGAATATTGGGAAGCGTTAAAGTGGTTATTAAGGTATTTGAAGGGTACGAGTGACATAGGTTTAAAGTTCAGTGCTAATAAAGAAGGTGTGAAATTGAAGGGTTTTGTATATGCTGATTATGCGAGAGATAGGGATGGTAGGAAATCGACTACATCTTACGTGTCTACCTTATCTAGTTCATGTGTTAGTTGGAAATCACAGTTACAACACATTGTTGCAC
>NC_036246.1:19909091-19917176 GCF_002742605.1 Olea europaea var. sylvestris
AAGAGGTGGTAAGACTTGAAAAGGTCCACACACATTACAACCCTTCTGATATGAGCACGAAGGTGTTGCCACTGGCAAAGTTTAGAAGTTGCAAGGAACTTCTAAACATTGATACAGGTAAATGATTTCCAATTTTATTTGTTTTTCGTTAGAGGTGTCACTAATGGGAAACATTTCTTTTGTAGGTCTTTTGACACAAGGGTGGAGGTTGTTGGACATATTGTTGTCAAACGACCTCCCGGGCGATTATGTAAACTGTTATTAATTATCAGTCAGCGATTGCGATATCACTGAGCGATAAATCAATACCAAATTGGAACAACCCGACCCAAGAGGAGATTGGACCATTTGAAGCAACCAATTAAATTGTGTTGCTAATGGACCATGTTTTCACCTACTTGGATGGCTAACTAGTTTTGAGGCCCACTCTATTGTCCACTTATATACTATTGGACCTTGACCCATTACCTAGACCTAACTTACCTTATTTTGTGACTTGGCCTAATATATATTCTTTGGTCTTGTACGCCACTTTCAAGAATAAGACTTGGCGTCTCTCTTTTTTCTTCCTGCGTGCTCTCTCTCAGCTTCATCACTTCTACCTTCTACCATTTTCTTTAGTTCATATATCTTGGTGATATTTCTCTCCTTTGTGGTGGTCTCTAAGTGGCAAAAGGTTTAGCAACCGTAGGTGAAACCTTTGTGGTGTTCTTGGGTCGTTTGTTTTGGTATTGATTCGGATTTGGTAAACTGAGCGTGTATATCGCCTTGGTGGTTGATGATTTCACTTCCTTATAGAGTGAGAATTTTAGTCTTCAATGTCTTACAGGAAAATTTATGAGTGTTCCAAGGCCCTAATGCCGAATTGAGATGATCAGCAAGATATTCGCCATTTTCTAGAGAGCTCCATCATTTCTTGCTTTTACTCATGGGGTATTTATTTTATTTACTTTTTCTTTTTGTGTAAGTTGCTTGTTAGAGATATAAATATAAATAAATTTATTCCCCTCAATAATTTAAACTTTTGAGTAAGATGATTTAGTATTTTACTTATAAGTAACTAAGTTTAATCAAAATGTTCTTTCTATGATTTAAGAAATAAGTTACTTATTTTGAGAATAACATACAGCTACTAAAAGTTACCTAAACATGCTTTTAGCCTTATTTTAGTGTTATCTCTGTTATGATCAATAAAGCACCATCTGCTTATGAGAATGCGGTCTTAGCAGCAGCATTAGATATAGATATGTCTCTCATAAAAACTCAACTCAGAACGATTAAACAAATTCACTTTCTAGAAAAATGAGGCATTAGTCTACAGAGTTTTGAAGGTTATGGTATGCTGAAATTCTAACCTTATAGTTGTCGTAGAATCGCTCCAACATACGCCGGTAGTTCCTTCTGCTTTCTGGTACACTGTGTAGTTTCTTCTTTCTTATACAATAGACTGGATGGATATCGGTTCAGCTTGCACAGTGTAATTACATCTTAATAAAGGTTAAACTGTGAAAGTAAATTGAAAATGCGCAATAAGAAAAATTGTGTAAGCATGGTTCCGATGAAAATGACTTACAGCATCATCCATTGAATAGGATAAACTATCAAAGGACAATATATCTTATAGTTATGTACATTTCAGGGAGGATACACTACAAAAAATGAGCACTTTTCGGTTTATCGAATAAGGACAATTTACGATAGAATAATCATTAATTAATAGGAACAAAACAATTTACATAATCACTCCAATGACAATGATAATCGACAGTTTACATAACAAAGAAAGATGACAACTTTTGTAACAATCCCAAAATCGACAAACAATGAGTGATCCTCGACACTGCCAACTAAGTACAAAAAAAGGTTTCCAAATGTTCGAGAAAATTAATATTTACAAAAGCTTTATTATCTTTCACTTGATATTTACAACTTACAAGTGCCTGTGAGATATCTAGGAGGTTTCTTCCTGATCATTCAATCCCTTTAGAAGTGGGATAAAATTGTCAATACATTTATTGTTACTTTTGTAAAAGCATAAATCAGAGAATAATATAAACAGAAACATATACACAATTGCACTACTTATTGAAGCTTCACTCATTCACACTTTGTGCAACTTGATGCGACCATGATGTGGGCGTAGACTTGATAGCAGAAATCTGAACATTCAAGACTTGATGAATGTCACCTCGATGAAGCACCCTGAGGACTTCTTCATTAGATGCTGCTAAGTCTCCCAAAGAGACATTACGAGAATGAAATTCATTACGTAAGCGAAACCCATAGAACCATCTGCCGAGCTCCTACCACTGGACTCATACTTGCCTCTTTGTAATCTTGTTGCTATGGAGAGCTTCCATGACATATTTGGACTACAAGAATAATGTTAAAACATTAATGGCATGTTTGGTAGGGAGGACATTAAATAGTATTAATAAAGAAAGAGACATTTATATTATTTTCTATACTAACAAATATGCACCAAAGAACTCGATCAAATTTGAATATAAAAATAAAAAAAATTCAGCAAGATAACATGATTAGTTTTGAATGAATGGTGATATAAGAAGACAACCTTTAATCCTTGAATGCATGAATCAAATACTTCATAGATTATCAAAGCTTAATACCTAATCGAGTACAACAATATTTGTTTTAACAAAAAGAAAAAAATGATTAGTTTCATCAAAATCGAGCGAGAATCAACTTCGCGTGAGTCCACATGTGTGAAGTGGTAATTATCGGGCGTAAAATCAAAGGATTTCTCAAGGGAATCTTTAGACATAAGTCAGCAGAACTATTAATGAAATGGTCTACCAAACCCAAGCAACGCCTGCCTCATACAGGTTAATATTGGGATTCGGTTATACCACTTATATGGAGCTCAATGGATCTCTTTTAAAATTAGTCAAGTTGACTCTATATCAATAAGATCTGCTAAGCCTTTTTTGCCCATCCTAGAGCAATTGTTCATGGCCATTATGGGCAAATCTTGATCCCTATTATGCAAATTATCATCAAATGTCTAAAACAGACAAGTGGCTTTTAGTTATATTAGCAACTACAGGCACATCAAGCCATATGATGTAGAAGTGCAAGCGATCACGCTGCACATTGAGCTTCAGTTTCATAAAGAACATTTGGACATCTTCGAATCCAAACTGCATCGACTTCATGAATTCGGCCGCTTTCAAATAATTCCCACCTGCAGTTGACTCGTAAGATAAAGTATGTTCCACAGAATTCATAAACAAAGATGGCTTTTCAGCCATCTCATTATGCTTGATTTATATAACACCCTCCATCCCTACAGCCATCACAAAAGATTCAAATTTATAATTATCATTCACGAAATAAACTCAAGGTATCAATATAAGATCTAAAATTTCGTAAAGAAACTGAATTCATAGACAATGTGGTTATCATTATCAAAACAATAGCATTTGAGGTATAATTTAGCTATTGTTTGAGAAGCATTACCTCCAAACTTATTTTCCTCAAAACTCAATTTTAACCACATATTTTCAAAAAAAATCATTATTCAAGACATCATTTTTCCAGAAAAATAGGACTTAAACGAGGGCTTAATGCCGTTGGTATAATTTATATATCCACATCAATTACTCAACTACGAAGATAGCATTATGAAATTGAAAATCTTGTAAATATATTTAGTTAGGTTCAAGTTAATATAGCCAAATTCAAGGATTCCAGAAAATTTCTTCAAACCCGATAAGATAAACTACAAAAGGGGATCTTATTGCTAATTTTTTTCGCCACACATCTAAAACTTAAAAACATAACATAAAATCTTAATTACAATAAAATAATAATTCACTCACCCAAAGAACAAGAATATATACTGGAATAGAGAAAGTAAAATTACCCTAACATAATACAAAACCCAAATTATAGAAATAGATAAAAGGCCTTTAAATTGGAATCCATTGGTTGACCAAGTTTGAAAATTTGATCTTGAAAAGCTGAAGAACTTTTAATTAAAATCACATGCAGGCCACTGTCTTTGCATAGAGCTTTCTACACACAATCAGATCAACATAACTCCCTCCAAAACCTAGACCAACTCCTAAACACATAAAAAACCTGAAAAGAGATCAATATTTTTAGAACCCACATTCTAAAAAGATTTAGAATACCCAAATTAGAAACGAGTTCCAAAAAACAAAGAAAAATATTCTTTCTATAATGTGTTTCTTCTATTGTGTCACTTGTGAACAGTCGCGCTTGAGCTCCTCATCCAACGCACTTCTTCGTTGTCTACATCATCTTCAGTAGGATCATCGCCAGTGGGATGAATATAGTCAGTTTCATTTTTTCTAGTTTAATACATAGAGAAGAGATTGGACGAAAAAATATGCATGAAGCGAATTAATTGTTTCAATGGTCACCGAAATTAGGTTCATGTTTATTATTGGTCACTAAAATTTAAAATGTCGAGTTTTGATCACTGAATTTAGGTCCATGTCTTATATTGCTCATCGAAGTTCAAAATATCGAGTTTTGGCCACTGAACTTTAAAAATGCCGTACATTACTCATTATCATAACTATTGAACTTTGAAAAGTATCAAATTTACAGTGAGTAATGTACAATATTTTTTTAAAGTTCAGTGGCCAAAATTCAATATTTGAACTTCAACGAGCAATCGAAGATATGGACCTAAATATTTAAACGATGTAAGATCACTCCACGACTACAAATGCCAACATCCTTATCGACATGGATCCCCATCCTCCAATTAATGTGGTAGTATGTAGTATAAGCTTATCACTAAATGTGATAAAAAAAAAAAAAACTGTGCTAATTTATATCATTCCTCGTAATACTTCAAATCAAAATAAAGTCACAAATCTCTAAAAGAGACTTATTTTATGTCTTTATCTGCTATATCTCGAGATCATAATAATATCATAATAAAAAGATATAAATCAAATGCATACTCAAAATAATTTATGGATAGGAAATATATATTTTATTATTGGGAGGGGCTATACTTGAGAAACATATGGGTTACTCAAAATAGCTCTTTTACATAAACAACTCCCACTAACCAAAAAATCAAAGGTTTCCACAATACCCATATTAACAACACGTGTCTTAAAAACTTTGAAGTAAATCCTTTAGAGCGCTTAATAATTTTCAAACAAAGTTTGTTGGCCCTTTCCCACATTTTATATTTAGCCACACATTCAAGAGTGCTCTTATTTTTCGGTTTCGAAAATTACTTCTCAATTGCAAAATCCAAGCCTAAAAGATCAAATGCTATTGTTATGTCTTGTTTCCATCTCACATAATTATTCCCAGTCAAGGTTTCAGCATCATACAATTGAATTGAAAGACATGAGGCATTTAAAATTGTGGAAACATAAAATATCTTATTTAATATCATCCAAACATAATNTAAACAAATATATCTTCTTCTTCCTTTACAAACCCAAATTTTTCTCATCTTCTTCTTTTTCATTGATCAAGAAGATTTTTCTCTTACATTCATAATTCATTTTGAGAGGTTAGCTATTAAAAAAATATTTATATTTTACTTCTACAGTTTACTGTTTTGTAAATATTAAATACAACTTGGACATATTTACTTAAAATTTTTGAAATTATTATTCATTGATTTCTTTATTTTTGAATCCTTCACAAATGTGATTATCACCATTAAGGTTTTGAGTACTTTCGTCCATTCAAACCAAATAATGTTTTCCTTAAATGTCTCTTCAATGACAAGTCCAATCTGACATTTTTCATCTAACTCAATAGTAATGATCACACTGAATGTGTTGTGCTAAAGAATCTGTTCCACTCACTATTGTCTGTTTCTCGACATTTTTGACGGTCCAACTATCGAATTTGACATTTACAAACCGTCGGGTTAGACGTTTGAAATGTAGAACCCGATATTTACAAACTATCGGGATATATAGTTTTACTGTTAAATTGAATACTTAAAAACGATGGAAAGCATTGATTTAACCTTTTACTACTATACGAATTTACGTATTATGCAATGCCACTTTCATGCTATTAAATGCCAACACATTGATTCTGTAGAATTCTTATCGTTGTAATCCCAATATTTTAGGTATGAATAATTATTTGAGATTCATCATGTCGTATGGGGGAAAGTTTGTTCATGCTGATGACGAATAGAAGTGGAGAGAGGACAAAACCACTTATATTCTGGTTCCGACAAGTAATACCGTAACCGGACTTTTGTAAATGTTGAAGGACAAACCTGATATTCTTGATCTCCATACTCAAATTTAATTGAAGTTCAAGGTCTTTAACTTGAATATACCTCTGACTGAAATACGCAATGATGAAAACTTATTTTCATCACATCTCAAATTGAATTTGAAAGACAATTAGTGTGATGCTTTTAAAGTCTAAGTGTGCTTATATCACTCACACTTGGTCCATCATTTATGAAAATTGTCTACATTAAATCATGTGTACCATCTCATCTTGATTGAAACATGCTACGCACAACATTTTAATACAAACGAAGAAGTGCTCATTATGTTTTGTAAGAAAATGATGTCTAGTGCTATTACCATGATTCACGAACGTTTTCGATTGAAACAAATCATAATATTCATTTCAATCATACTTATTTTCAATTGGATACCAGTTTTAATCGACAAAGCAAACAAGTTCCAAAAGCAAGAAAACGTACCAAAAATCATTTTTATGTACACAACCTTGCTCAAGTACCGATCATGATATGACCATTGTTTTGTACCGTGGAGTAGCTCCATGACCCTATTTAAAAAATAATCTACTACTCTTTGCTATCTACTATTCCTTACTATAAATATTTTCTGTATGAAACACAAACAGTTTCCTTTGTCAATATTAGATAAAGAGAACCAATGAACGCAAAATTATATACATAAATAGAAAACAAAATGTTCTTTCGTGCAATTGCCAAAGTCATTAGAAGTAGAGCATTGTGAAGGTTGCTCTTTCTTTGACACTGAAATCGATTAGTTCCACGTCCAATTATAACAGGAATGTGTGCACCAACACTTTGAGGATCATTCAGGTCATGAGTATGAATCTACTCATATGTCATCATACATTGGTAAAATTAGTATTCCGAGATAAAGCATGTAAAAAACAATGTGAAGAAATGCAATAACCTTTACCTTGTGTGCAAAAACAATCCGATCACAGTACATAATATGACTCAATTGATTCATGCAATCTATCGAAATCTGAATTCATCCGTATTTTTCAAACAAGCAACTTCCACAAAAACAAATTTGAATTGCATGTGATCCGAAAATTATGAAGAATGAATTGTGACGGTGGTGGCATCGTTATACAAATGAAAATGTGAAGTACAAAAATATAACCACATATGGACAAATCAATCACATGTGAGACGTTCGGATGAAAAAATCTAATCACATACGGATAAATCAATCAAAAAATCATGAGATCATAGCATTTCATATATGTTCATGCAAAACACTCGTGCAATGTTAGAATGAACCAAAGTTTGACTTGTGGAACTGAGCGGAGGGAAGGACTGAATTGTTGTTCTCGATAGTTCATCTGTCGAGAATTACTGAGGCTAACTGTCGGGAATGACAGTTAGGCACGATAGCATTTCTCTACATTAGTAACTGTCGACAGATTAACTATCAGGAAATCTACTTTTCACCTCTAAGAAAATAGGTATTATTGAAAATTATTTCACTCCATATTCGAGCATAACAAAACATTAAAATCACAGGTATGCTATCAACTGTCTAGCAAGAGTTCAACCCAATACAAGTACCGCCCACAACAAATGGATTCCAAGTGATAGCAATGTTATTTCCACATCACACAAGTACCAAAAACATTGAAACGAAAGATATGTAAAGTGTCAATCCAGATTTTCACCCAACATTGAAACATTCAAAATACTTGAAATCTGAACTTTGAAAGCAAAGGAAGAGGATAAATATTAAACTAGAACCCTAGATAATTTTTTCCCTCAACATTAGTGCTAGCACATGTAACATGTGCATATGTGCATCACTAATAGAAGATGTATACAAAAGAGAAAAT
>NC_036246.1:19921539-19936227 GCF_002742605.1 Olea europaea var. sylvestris
CAGTTACTTAAATTTTAAGTAGACTGAGTTAAAAATTTTATACGAATAACTTGTAACGTGTATAATTTTTTAAAGAAAATTAAAAACATTATTATAAAATAACAAATTTTGATTAAAAGTGTAACTAAATATCACTTACCTGACGACATTTAATTTCGGTATATTTATCTTGTAGTCGAAAATGAGCATCCTATCAATCATTCAAGTACATTAATGTTTTCATAATATCTTCTTTCAGTTGGTTTTTGACCTCGGACAAAACCCTCTTACATGCACTAAAAGTAGACTTCGATGCTAAAATGCTAATCGGAGGGGTCAGTAAATCTTTTACAATTGCAAAAATTACTGACCATCGTGGTTCGTACCTCTGCTAGAATTCTATAACCTCTTCGAAACTTTTTTAAATTGTTTGATAGCATATTATAATTAAAGTAATCAATTAATTCAATAGACAATGTATTTGCACTTCCCTCCGATGTTTGGTTAGATGCAGAAGGCAAAGTATTACTAGATGAACCTATTGCATTTGCATCATACCTATACGTGTTAATGCCTTCAAATAAATTTAATATTTCAGCGTCATCTTTTTCAATTTTGCTGAAAGAGTGCGCACAAAGGATACTCGATTAATATTTGTACCAATTCGTTCTACATATAATTCATACATTTCACACAAAATTTATTCTAAATTTTTATACGTGGTAGGTGTACAATAAGTTAAAGCTCTTGAAATTTGATCAATTACATATTTAGTTCCTAATAAATCATAACAGGGTCCATGATGCATGCTAAAGAAAATAACATAGGTAAATCTTCTCAACATTTTCTAAACTTCAATTCCATAGAGTATATAATTGTTTTAAAATCGAGGTCATTTTCGTATTTATGAAATGTCCTTACAATTATATAAAGATGTTTGAACACTATACAGTTAGTGAGATAGTAAATTTCAGATAAAATATTTGTACTATCATAAAAATTGTCAAATTTTTTTTAACTTTTAAAACTAAAAGCCAATTGAATTCATTCACAATAGTTTTGTTATTGTTTTTAATATGCCTATTGTTATAAAACTCAGTTATTAAATGTTCAAAACCTTTGCATGACTTTGATAATAAGTAAGTGGAGTTCCATCTATGACCTACGTCGCTAACAAATGTTTTAGCATTTGTCACTCTAAATTCGACACAAAATTCCTCAAATACTTGTTGTTTGCTAAGGAAATCGTGATATATATTAATTCATTCCTAATTCTTTGGATTTCATTTTTAATATGTCTCAAACCTTCTTGCACAATTAAATTTAAAATATAGCACACACAACAAATATAAAACAAATAACCATTGAAATTAGGTTGCAATCCTATATAATTTATTGATAACTACTTTATTAACACTATTGTTGTCGAATGTAAAAGAATGAATTTTACTTTCGCAATGATATTCTCTAATAACAGTCTTAATCGTATTATATATATTGTTAAAGTTATGAGGGAATTCAATAATTTAAAAGCAACACTTTTTTTATGCCTTCACCAAAGTATATGTAGTGTGCAGTTGCAGTTATATATGCTATTTTATTAATCCCCTCCCATATATCCGAAGTAAAGATATATCACCCTCATATTTTTACAAATCCAAAATCAATTGTAGTTTTATTTGAAGAAAAAATTCTATTGTATCTGAATGAAGAGTGTTTTGACTTATCCTAATGTACCTTAGTTGAAGATATTCTTTCAAGTATGAGACAAAATATTAGTTGTCCGTTATTACAAGAGGCAACTCAACATTAGCAACAAGTTTCACCATTTCCATTCAAGCATTCTCTCTTAATACATCCACATGGTGAGGAGCGAAGTCGTAGAATTGGTGCCTAGACTACCAAATTACAGTTGTGTTTGACCGATTTGAAAAAGTCCATGTTTTATTGCACACGCTTAATAGTGATAGTTGAGGTGGGTAGTACCAATGCCTTTTTGCCATGCCAATTGTTATTGGTAGTATTTACATATTGCTTTGGAATCTGGGACTCCATCGATAACACGACCCATTAAAATCAATTTGAAGTGATCCCAATGTTTTGCCTTTTTTCCCTTTCGATTCCCTCTAGCATTGGAAATGTCTAATTTGATTTCCTTTTCTTGTTCCGCTTCAGTTTCAGGAACATCAACGTCATCCAAATCAATTGGAGTATTGCTTCCTTACGCACCCAAATTTGAACTATCTTTAGGAATTGGTACTTCATTTAGACTGAGAAATTGATTCCGATATTGACTTTGTGGCGTTATAGGTGATTCACCTCCGACAGTGAACAAGCCCTCGATAAACGAGTGTGGATCTATTTTAATTCGTGAATTGTGATGATATAGTATATATAATATAGTAAGACGTAAGTACCAAGACTTGAGTAAAGAGTGTGAAATTAAAATTATGAATTTGTAGTGTGAGAAATGAGAATTGAATGAATTGAAACTGAATAATTGAAATGTAAAAATGAATGTATATTGTATAATTATAGATAATTGACTAATTTAGGCTATTGAGCACATGAGAGATTCAGAGAATTGTTAAAAAAATTGGGAGAATTAGACTATTTATAGAGAAGAGATTCAGGGGAAAACAAAAACAAATATTCAGTGACCGTTCACTGAACCAAGAAAAAGTGACCAAAATTGTCACTCAAAACACGAGCCAGGAGTGGCTTGCCTCAAGCTTTTGATGAGCATGTCATCCACATAGACCTCCATTGCTTTTTCCGATGAGGTTGACGAATATCTTGTTAGCAAACCTTTGATAGGTGGCCCCGACATTTTTTAGCCTAAAGGGCATCATTTTGTAATAGTAAAGACCCCTATAGGTGATGAAAGATGTGCTTTCCTCGTCTATTGGGTATTTGGGAATTTGATTATAGCTCAAGTAGGCATCCATGAAACTTAGCAATTCATATCCAGCCATGGAGTCTACCAATTGTTCTATACGTGGACAGTGGAAACTGTCCTTAGGGCAAACCTTATTGAGATTAGAAAAATCAATGCTCACCATCCACTTTTCATTGTGTTTCTTCACCAAAATCGGGTTGGATACCCACTTCAGGAACATGGCCTTTCTGATAAAGGCATTTTTTATTAAATTTTTCACCTTTTATTTTAGGGCCTCATATCTTTTGAGTCAGGAGCCCTTCTCTTTTGTCTATGCAAGGTGACTGTAGGGTAAATTTTCAGGTGGTGGTAGCTTACCTTGGGGTCAATGTCCACCATATCCTCATTGTCCAAGCAAAGACGCCAAGATTCCTTTGTAGAAAGTCCTTGAGCTCCTTTTTGATCTCTAGGAATATGCCTCTTCCTACTTGGAGCACCTTTCCAGAAAACTTTCTAGTTTTTCCACGGGGTCTGCTTAGGACTCGTGCTTGATGGCATGGGGTCTAATTTATCAAGAATGGACGCTTTCTCAGAGACGTCCACCATGTCAACGTCTTCTTGCTTGAGACCTTGCTAGCTTGGGATGTCTAACATTTTCATGCCTTTAGTTATCACGTTGACATCCCTAGGTTCTGCATTTCTAATCGAGTTCAAATAACACTCACAGGATCTTCTTTAATCACCTATAACCATCGCTATTCCTTGCTCAGTCGAGAATTTTATGCATACGTGGTAGATAGAGATCACAGCTACCAAATCCTTTAGAACAGGCCTTCATATGACCCCATGATAGGTGGACCTACTGTCCGCTATCAAGAATTCCATTAAGTTCAAACTTGTTTGAGGTGACCCTTCCATTTCAACCATTTGTGCTTTTTTTCCTCGGAGTGATACTGCCTCCGGTGAAGCAGTGTATGGGATGGTGATGAGAGTTAAGTCATGGTTCACAATCATTTTGTTAAAGATAGCTTCAAAGAAAATGTTAATGAAGCTGCCATTATCTACTAACATTCATTTTAGCCCATTTCAGGCCACCATGGCCCTTATAACAAGGACATCGCAATGTAGGAAGTCGATACCCTGTACGTCTTTCTGGGTGAATACAATTTGTGGTACTTGACTCCTTCAGGAACTACCATCCTCTATGTTGCTGGTCAGTGGGCAGCTTTTAGCCTCTCTCGTTCATTCTTCTGTGAATTTTTTGTTTCGCCTGCAACATAGGGGCCTTCAAAGATGGTGTCGATTTCATGGATTGGGGCATCTTCAACATTAGCTTGGTTCTCAATATGTTGTCGTTGATCTCTCAACTTTTTATCTTCAAGTTTTCACTTTCACAGAGGACACTTCTCAATGGCAAAGCATGGCCTCCTCAAGCTTAGCAAGCTAATCGTGCCTTGGTTGGGACTTGTTCCCTCGAGGGGAATCATATCTTCTTTCATCTCGATAACTCACTGCCTGGGTTGTTGGGCGATATCCCTACAATCTGCCTTATCATGGCTATAGAAATGATTGTAAATACAGTATTTGAGGGGATTTAGCTTACCTATAGGTCCCAAACCTCACCATTGACCTCTTTTCCTTTGAGGGGCCTATTGTCTTGCTTCTATTTATTGTACATTGGTCCTGAGAGTGACTTCTTCATTGGCTAATGTAGGTACAGTGTTCGAAGCGGTTGTAGCAAGTGCCTGTCCCGAGTTGGGAGCAATCTCATTACCAACTTGGTTTAACTGGTGATCTATTAAATGGAAGGTAGGTCCTCTCCCACACTTTCTTTGTTGAGGTTCAAAACCTCTCCTGGCTCTGTTTATATGGTCAACTAACTCCTTGTTGATGATCTCACGCCTTATCATTTCCAACAATACGTTGTATGTTGTCAGGTCTTGACTTTGTTCATCCCTCTAAAATAGGGTGTTCATGGTCAAACCTCCTTGCAGTGTCGATAAGGCCTCGCGGTTAGTAACTTACACACAATACATCATCTCATCAATTAATCAAGATAAAAAGCTTTTCAAACTTTTCCATGTTACCGTCTCTTATCTTGGAGACATTGAATGGGAACATCTCTCTCTTTGGTCACTGTAAACCTCTTCAAGAACATGGTTTTGAACTCTGGAAAATACCTAATACTATACCAAATTTCTACCGCCCTACTCAAGGTCAGGTGGAAAGCTCTGTATTTTACAATTGGGAAGGAACCTCATAGGCTCATGTGAGTTATGTAGTTGTTCAGATCTTTAGTTGGGTCCCCTCTCCCATTATACTTAGGCATTTTCAGCATCACATATTTGCTTGGCACTAGTGCATTTCTCAATTCTTGTAATAAGGGAAAATTTTCATTATCATCATCATCCAGTTCACAAGATTGCTGGGTTCATCTTAATTATTGTTGTCATCAGCTTGATACCTTGGTGGTGGATTGGATGGGCCCGCTTGATTCTCAAACCCTCTTTCTTCATTTGACGCTTATTTCGAGATTGGCCAACACGGGAGGCATGTTTTTGCATTTTCTCTAGTTGCCAAGCCGAAGGAGGTGGGTCTGTGGCTTGTTTCGAGGCACTGGAGATTACTGAGGCTGACTGTGGCTTGATTCTACTGGGCTGATTTTGTCAAATATACTACTAGACCTTCTAGGCCCATTTTTGGTTCATATTTGGCTTCCTTGCCAAATGAGGCCTCACTGGGTTGACCTGAAACATAATTGTAAGAAAAAAATCAACTCCTACTTCTCTTTCCATGGGACTGATTTTCCTGGCATTCTTTAAAGATGAGGCCATTTGGCTCTACACCTCATCTTCCTATGGATATGGCTTTGAATTGCTGGGTTCATCTTAATTATTGTTGTCATCAGCTTGATACCTTGGTGGTGGATTGGATGGGCCCGCTTGATTCTCAAACCCTCTTTCTTCATTTGACGCTTATTTCGAGATTGGCCAACACGGGAGGCATGTTTTTACATTTTCTCTAGTTGCCAAGCCGAAGGAGGTGGGTCTGTGGCTTGTTTCGAGGCACTGGAGATTGCTGAGGCTGACTGTGGCTTGATTCTACTGGGCTGATTTTGTCAAATATACTACTAGACCTTCTAGGCCCATTTTTGGTTCATATTTGGCTTCCTTGCCAAATGAGGCCTCACTGGGTCGACCTGAAACATAATTGTAAGAAAAAAATCAACTCCTACTTCTCTTTCCATGGGACTGATTTTCCTGGCATTCTTTAAAGATGAGGCCATTTGGCTCTACACCTCATCTTCCTATGGATATGGCTTTGAAGGCACATAAGGGGGGATTGGATGACCCCATGGTCTTATATCAGCACCAGTAGTTCTTGCATAGCTAAATTTATGTTGGTATTGCTTTACATATTGGCTGCTATAGTGGACATCTCCCCAATAAGTTGAGCAGCCATTCGCATCCCACCATGCATGTAATGGTAGTGGGGTCGACGCTGAGGTACTTAAACAGCTACTAGCAGAGCTTAGTTAGCATTTTCTCTTACTCTCCTAGGAGGAATGTCACGGTCAGAACTCATATTTTGTTAACCCAAAATACTTAATTTTTCAAACTTTCGGGGCTTCTTCTTGTCCTTTTGTAAGAACAAATCATTTTTCAAAGGATGCCTAACCTTCTAACAACAAGCATTTCCCATGAGGATGCTCATGGTTGTAGTGTGACTTCTCATAGTTGGCGCTAATTTGTTGACCTCTTTTTCTGTTGGGACAACGTAGATAATGTGAGTGTTATGCCCTAGATCCAATCGATTTAAGTTGTAAACACTTTTAATATGATTAATGCATTTATTTTTGGCAAGATTAATATTCTGATAAATAATATTAAATAAGATAGAGTTCGAAGATTCAAGTTTAAGTAATTTGTTAATCAGAAGGAGTTATGATTGTGATATGCAAATTATGTATGATTGGATCTTGAATAATCCATCGTCGTAAGTAATAACGAGATACAGATATTGTTATTATCGTTATTACAAATAGACCATCAAGTGTGGCGTTTCTTACTTGTGATTTAAGTAACTGATCTCACAAGCTAAAGTGTGAAGTCACTTAAATGAATACGTGGATGTTTTGTTATAGAACAAAACATTGGAGACCCGCTAAAAAGATTCCACATGGATAACTATCTGAGTGTCAGTGGTTAATCTCTAACGTTCCGTAGTGGAATTGGTCCTTTGACTTGAGGTCGTCATAGTACCTTGTATGAGAATAGTCATACTTTGACGGTGTTGGATGTTGCTCTGCCAAGAGTCGCTAATACGATATCGTTCAGGTATGTCAAGAGCCATATGGAGGTTGTGAATGACCAATAGAGAATTCGTCACTCTTAGATAGTAAGAGATTGTGATCTTTATTTTGTTCAATTAGTCAATAACGAAATCCTTGGCAAATGTATACTCATAAGTTGAAAAGGAGTTTTCAACTCATATTGACTTAATTGTAGAATGAAAGATATGATCGATAATCGAGATTGACACACTTCAATATCTCATAATTGATTGGATCATATTGACGAAATGATTATAGCTTCATGATAAATGAACAAGTTTGGTTTTATCATATCACGTGACATTTCTCGTCACGTGTATTGCCCTGACATATTGCTAGATGTCAATATGGGATGGCGAGTGTGAATTTGTGACAAATTAAAAGGGTGTTTTAACTTATCGATTTTGATTAGATCAAAATAATATTTCACGTCGTTAGGCATCGTGATTAGGAACCTGATGGGTCGCATACAAAAGAGAATTGGAATATTATAATTTGTCAATTAATTAATTTAACAATCGTTGGATATATTAATTAATTGAGTTGGTTATTTATATGCCCGAATTAATTAATTCACGGATCAGATTTAATCAAATGAGTTAATCAAATATTGGACCAAGTCAAGCCAAGTACGTGTAGGCTAATATAAATACGTGACTAAGGTTTTCAATTCGTAGAGATTTTCTCATAATTATTTCTAGCACAAGAGGAGAAAACTCTAGTGGCTGCAATCTGTTCTCTGTGTGGAATTTATTGAAGACTGGACAATTGGACAGCTGTGGGAGGCAGATCCAAGTTGCTAGAACAAAGATAAAGCAAAGGAGTTCGCATATTCAATAGAATGTACAACTTTTATCACAATTCCTATCTAAATAGAAAGATGAATTCTTGTGGAAATTGAAATTATTTTTATTTCCGCTGCGCATGTTTAAGTAAATTCTCAAAAGTGGTATCAGAGCCAACTTTGTATTTGTTAGGAATTGATTTACATGTTGATTAAATCAAAAGTTGATTTATTCATGTTTATTCCTGAATCTAGCAATTGTAGCATTTAATTTTATATTCAAAATTGGTTTTGAAATTTTTTTTTTAAACTGGATCTACTAGTGGGCGACAGCGACCATCGCGGTGATGGCTGCTACATTGTTGGCAGCGGCAAGCGCAGCCTGCAATGCCGCTGCTAGATGTGGGGCCACAAGAGCCCGTCGTTTTGGTTGTGTGGCCAACCAAATAAATAAATAAATAATTTAGGTTGAGGGTTTGAAGTGGGATGGGGCCTCTTTTGAAACTTATGAAATTTTGGGGAGCCTCCTGCAATTATGAAAATGGGGTCAAATTTGCAATTTTAAATCATGGACTTGTTCTGCAATTTGTTAAATTAGTAGGGTCAAGCTTTTAATTTTAAATTTGGGTCAATGTGTAAATTTCAAAAAGGTGTTTTGAATTTAAATTTTAAAATGGGTTTTAAACTTGTGTTTTTAATTGCGCTTGACCCATATTTTAAATTGATCCAATGTTAAAATTATATTTAAAATTAACGACTTTATATTTTGTTAAAATTAGATTTTAACTTAAATATTTAATTTTAATTCCATTTAATTAGAGTTGGACTCTAATATTTTGTTAATTAAATTTTGATTTTCATTAACATTACCTCCCCAATACATATTGAAATTAGAGTGTGACTCTAATTTAATAATTAATTAAAATTTGATTTTAATTAAATTATCACACCCTAAATTTTTATAGAATTAGAGTTGGACTCTAATCCCGAATTTAATTAAAATTTGATTTTGATTAAATAACTTCACCCTATTATCATGGAATTAGAGTTGGACTCTAATCCGGAATTTAATTAAAATATGATTTTAATTAAATAGGCCCGTCAATTATGTTATATAATTAATTATTTCAATTCAAATTTTAAATGAGTTTTGACGACTATAATTGCTAGATTCTTGAGATATTGCATATAATATTAGATATTATATAGGAAACATTTATGTGATGAATGTCTATTTATGGATGATTATGGACTCGACCATATGGATGTGTTGAATGGTGGATTTAATTATTGTCGTTTTATGGGCCTGTGGGCTCTTAATTGTTTTGGACCTACGAGTCCATTATTATTATTGTTGTTATGGGCCTATGAGCTCTTTATTATTTTGGACCTACGAGTCCGTTGTTGTTATTATTATTATGGACTTGCGAATCCAATTTCATTTAGGTCTGCGTGCCAACTAGTATAGGATACATGTTGCAACTGGACTCATTGAAGGTGCAAAAAAAGGAGGGAACCATGGAGATGGTGCATTGACAAAGGGTTGTTAGCTTAATGATCTGGGAGTTGTATAGAGATACAATTGATAATAATATCTACCTAGATGTTTTATTAATGTTTGTCTTAATATAACGAATGAGATCCTACCCTACTGGGAATCAAATGTTGATTCCAATCATTTATATATGAGGGTCATGAATTCATTTTAAACAGTGAGAGCACATTTAATTGAAGTCCATATTAAATTTGTGCAATGCATTACAGTACAGATTAATTCTTTATTTTTCGTCATTTACAGTTTTTTAAATTATGAGTAATCATATGAATTTGAGAGGCATACTGGATGCCAACAAATTGATCGAACCAAATTTTCTCAATTGGCACTGTAATTTGAGAATAGTTCTCAAACATGAGAAAATTGGGTATGTCCTTGAGCAGCCCCTTTCAGAGTTACCTACTGAAAATTCCACTAAGGAAGCGGTGGCTGCTTACAACAAACACAGTGATGACGATAACACTAAAACATGTGTGATATTTGCAGCTATGTCACCTGAATTGTAGAAGCAACATGAGGGTATTGGATGCTTACACTATGATTTTTTTTATCTAAAGGTGTTGTATGATGAACAATCTCGTGTGGAGAGGTATGAGACCTCCAAACAATTGTACCAGAGCAAAATGGTAAAGGGATCTTTAGTCACTGCTCATGTGCTAAAGACGATTGGTTTCATTGAGAAATTGGCTCAATTGGGTTTTATCATGGATAACAAACTAAGTATTGACTTGGTTCTACAATCTCTACGAGATATTTATGTACAGTTCATCATGAACTTCAATATGAATAAGATCGAATGAACACTCCTTAGTTGCTTAATATGCTTAAAACTATGAAGCCCAATATCAAGGCTAGCACTGGGCATGTCTTAGTCATTCAATCCTCCAAGGGCACTAAGTGGAAAATCAAAGGAAATTTTAAGACAACATCCAAAAAGGCTAAGGGCAATAACAATGCAATCAAAGCAAGTAAGGACAAACCAAATCTGATGAGCCGCACTATCACTTTGGAGTGAAAGGTCATTGGAAGAGGAACTGTAAGGCTTACCTCGCTAGCTTGAAGGGAAAGAAGTCTTCTGAAACTTCTACTTCACGTATTTTTGTTATCGAGGTTAATATGTCTATTTCATTAGCTTCTTAGGTATTAGATACCGGATGTAGATCTCATATTTGTATAAATATGCAGGGACTAAAGAAAAATAGATCACTGTAGAAAATAGAAGTTGACCTGCACGTGGAGAATAGAGCAAGAGTTGCTACATTAGATGTAGGGACATACTTCTTACCACTACCTTCGGGCTTAGTATTAGAATTAGAAAATTGTTATTTTGTTCCCGTCACTACTAAAAACATTATTTCTATTTCGTGTTTGGACATGAATAGTTTTTCAATTAATGTTAAGAACAATCGTTGTTCGTTTTATAAAGATGAGATAAAATAAAAGACATAAAAGTGATAATCTAAATAATACTTATCACTGACATTGCAGATTGGGTCATATCAACGACAAATGCATTTCCAAGTTACACAAAGATGGATAATTGGGGTCAACTGATTTTGAATCATTTGACAAATGCGATTCATGCCTATTAGACAAAATGACCAAATTTCCTTTTATTGGAAAAGGAGAAAGACCTGCAAAACTACTAGGAATAATACATACTGATGTATATGGACTCATGTCAATCACCACTGGAAGTGGTTTCTCTTACTTCATCACATTTATTGATGATCATTCTAGATATGGTTATGTATATCTGATGATATTCAAGCATGAAGCACTTGAAAAGTTCAAGGAATTCAAACTTGATGTAGAGAAACAGACAGGTAAAGATATTCTCACACTGAGATCAGATCGAGGTGGAAATATTTAAAGGGAGAATTTTTAGATTATCGAAAAGAGAATGAGATTCTTTCGCAGTGGACTCCTCCTTATACACCGCAACATAATGGTGTATCTGAACGAAGGAATCGCACATTGTTAGACATTGTGCGATCAATGATAAGCCACGCAAACATCTCAAAATTATTTTGGAGTCATGAACTAATTGCTGCGTGCTACACACACTACAACAAAACTATGATTTTGCGATAAGATTTTTTGCGACATACAAAAAGTTGTTGCAATAAGTGACTTAACGCGACACATTTTTAAAGTTTGACACAAAGATTGTGATGAAAAAAATAAGTACCAAAAAATATAAGATGACATAAAAAGTAGTCGTGAAATGTGAGAAGCTGCAACAAATAATAAAGAATATCGCCAAAAATATGAGGGAAGCAAGGCGCCAAAATATTTTTGACGGGAAATTTATGGCGACAAACCTTTTTTCTTGCAACAAAATGCTTGTGATACAATAGGGTCTCCTTTTAGCGATAAAAAATATTTTTTGCTAAAAATTCTATAATTGGAGGGAAAAAATGCTACAAGAAAATAATTTTTTTGCAACAGACAAAAAATATTCTAGTAGATTTTTTACAATGCTCACCCATATGTTGTAGACTCTAATATTATCGTAGAGTTGAAGGATACTGCAACATGCAATGCATGCTGCAAAAGCCCTCAAATGTAGTTGTTGTAAAGTTTTTACGATGTACCTCATCCGTTGATTTTATTTTTATTTTGTAACATTCTTTGCTTACTGTCTTAACTTTTTTCTAATGTAAATTTTTTTTTAATAAGTGTTTTTTTTTTGTCTGGCTAAATTTTTATATGTAATACAATTTTTTTTAAAAAATTAATTATTTTTTATTAATAAGTGTTTTTTTTTTTGTTGGCTAAATTTTTATATGTAATACAATTTTTTTTTTAAAAATTAATTATTTTTTATCAAGAGCAAAATTTTTATAATAAAAGCCATATAAAGAAGATAAAGATGTTGACCAAAAATTAAAATAGAAATAAAGGAAGAAGAAGAAGAAGAAGAGGGAAATAGAAATTTTCCTCCAAATACAAGAGCCAAAATTGAAAACAAAATCTTATACCCAATTACATTTCGTTATTCTTAGGAAAAAAGGAAAAGTTATATAAAAGGAATTTTATAGAATTTCAAATGTATTTGAAACAGAAAATTTATCTCCTCCCAAAAGGAAAAAGAAATATTAGAAGATTATATCCATTTGGAGAAGAAAAATGTCCATAACTCAAAGAACGGTTTTGTACAAAAAAAAATAAAAAATAAAAAATGGTCGAGTTTTGCACCAAAGCCTGGATTTCAATTAGCCACCCTTTTCCAGATAAATAATTTTGTAACCAAAAAACTAAATATATTAAATATTTTAATATTAATAAAAAAATTGAGAACACGATAAATTCCATTTGTAAGATTTTATCATGAATGATAAGGTGATAAGATTTAAACTTCAAGTAATTAGATAGGTATTAACTATATAATTAACTATCATGTTCCTTTTACTATAACCCTGTGTAATCTGTTTGGTAAATTTAAGGCCTATTAACCTATAGTATTCAAGGCCTATTAATTGTTATTTGATGAACTAACCTTCAGTAATTTAAGGCATATTAATTAGATCATGTTAATTATTATTATTATTATTATTATTATTATTATTATTATTATTATTATTATTATTTTTGACAAATGAACCTATAGTAATTTAAGGCCTATTAATTAGGTCAGGTTCATTTAAAATTGTAGATCATGCCCGCAAAAGGTACACACAAAGAAATTGTACATGAAAATTTGGCAACTCTCGGTGCATGTTTGGAAAAACTTATTGCTTTTAATTGGTCAAATTATGTTTTTATCTCCATATTTTGTGTCTAATTGGGTGAAACGGAAGTGATATGTCCAATCGATTAAGTTTTCATTCGCCTTGCTCTTCTTACATGTTTTGTCAAAATAGATGTCAGTTATTGGTCCCGACATCGAGCAACATGGAAAAAAGGCCATATGTAGATAATGAAGAACTATAACACTGAATTGCTTGCGAGTTGCGATGTCTGCGTCCATAAGAAATTTCGAAGCCACTCATTATTAGTGAATAACTCTGTGCAAGTTGTCTTTTGTGATAAAAATGACAAAGAGATGTAACTTCAAGTCTTTTAGAATCTTTAATCTATCTTACTTTTGAAATAGACAATTGACATTTGGGATGAAAGTCGTTGCCAATTGCTACTCCCTCGTCTGAGCCTAGATAGAGCCTTAGCATGATTTGAGTTGATGTAGGACATAATGGAAAAAAATGTAATAATAGAGGGAAAATTTTCGAACTCGAATTGGACTCGTAAGACCATTTTGAAAAGAGGACGACGAGACGAATAGTACTTATAGCTGTGCGTGTGTGCGTCCAACTCTACTGATAACGTGTGTGCATCCATCTCTCTTAATTACCGTATCGTTACATCTCAACTTTGTGTATACACTTCCTTTCTTTCACACGCCAGTCGCAACCCACCATCTCCGATTAAGTCACCATCGCCGACCAACCTATAATCTCACGATCCCTAAAATCTTTTAAGCCTTACATTTTTTAAGTCGCTCTCCTAGATGCCGTCCACAGTATAAGTTCAAGAGCCACCCACCACCCATCAATCGACCACCTCCTAATCTGCACATAGGACTAACGTGACTCATTTTGCTTCATAATTAAATTAATTTCTTTCTTGATTTATACAATTGTGTTTAACCTTTTAGGTTTAGTTTCCATATAGCTTTTAATATGATTTTTCAATTTATTGTTATATGTTGATAAATCATTCTCCTTCAAGTTGTGTTGAGATACACCTGTGAGAACCCGGTCTCTTCTTTGATCTCCTGCCCCCATTGAAAGAAAAAACTGCAAAAAAAAATTATTGACCAGAAATGAACATTTTGTTTGATCCTTAATTATTTGTATTTTTTAATGATGTTAGGAGAAAAAAAAACCCGTGATTGGAGCTAATATTGTTCAATACGAATGATTTTGAATTTTTTTTATTCATTATGATTAAATTCTACAAATTAGTAATTGAAGAGGATCAAGGCTGCAAAACATAAATGAACTTGAGGATTAAAGTGCATTATTTGAAAAAACAGGGGCCTTGATAACCTACATTATTTTAAAGTTCCCTAGACCAATTGGAATGGAATCAATTTGAATTAGACTTTCTTTGAACAAAAACCGGCTGAATGAAGACAAAAGAGCAAAAAAAAAAAA
>NC_036246.1:19940200-19957469 GCF_002742605.1 Olea europaea var. sylvestris
GCCTCTAGGATCTGGAATCTTTATTTTGATGAGACAATAAAAAAGTTTGCTATAAAAAATGAAGATGAACCGTGTTTTTATAAGAATACAAGTGGGAGCGTGGTCATATTCCTAATGTTATATGTCAATGATATATTATTAATGGGAAACGGCATCTCAGTGCTTCAATAGGTAAAATTATGATTGTCAAAAATTTTTTGCATGAAAGATATGGGAGAAGAAGCATATATCTTGGGAATCAAGATCTATAGAGATAGATCTAAAAGATTTCTTAGCTTATCCCAATCTTCGTACGTAGACAAAATATTGAGAAGATTTAATATATAAGAGTCCAAGAGAGGTTTCTGCCCTACGTCAGATGGGATTTACCTCTCAAAAGATATGTGTCCTAAAACACATTATGGAAGAAATCGCACGGATAAGATTCCTTATGCTTCGACGATAGGATCTATCATGTATGTGATGCTATGTACGAGACTAGATGTTTCATATGCTCTAAGTGTTACGAGCAGGTTTCAAGAAAACCCTGGTGAGAAACACTGGATAGCGGTTAAGAACATTCTTAAGTACTTGAGAAGGACTAGAGATGTGTTTTTGATCTATGGAGGAGATGAACTAAAGGTTCATGGGAATACTGATGCTAGCTTTCAATCTGATAAGGATGATAGCAAGTGTCAATCTGGATATATGTTTACTCTCAACAATGGAGCGGTTAGTTGGAAAAGTTCCAAATAGGAGACAATCGCTAATTCAACAACAGAAGTCGAGTACATTGCTGTTTCTGAAGCAGCGAAGGAAGCTGTCTGGATCAAGAATTTCATTAATGAACTGGGAGCCGTTCCCATACCTTTATATTGTGATAACAATGGAGCCATCGTACAAGCGAAGGAACCGAGGTCTCATCAACGATCTAAACATGTGCTAAGGCGATATCATCTCATCAGGGAGATTATACAAAGAGATGACGTAAAGATAGAGCGAGTTCCTACAGATGACAACATTACAGATCCATTGACAAAGCCATTGTCACAATAGAAACTACTGGGCTAATTTTGTCAAATATACTACTAGACTTTCTATGACTATTTTTCGGTTCATATTTGGGTGGAAAAATTATCTTCCTTACCAAATGGGGCCTCACTGGGTCGACCGAAAGCATAATTGTAAGAAGAATCACCTCCTACTTCTCTTTCCATGGGATTGATTCTCTTGGCATTCTTTAAAGATGAGGCCATTTGGCTCTACACCTTATCTTTTTGTGGATATGGCTCTGGAGCACATAAAGAGGGATTGGATGACCCCATGGTCTTGTATCAACACCTGTAGTTCTTGCATGCCTAAATTTTGTTTGGTATTGCTTCACATATTGGCTGCTATAGTGAATATCTCCCTAGTAAGTTGAACGGCCATTCGCATTCCACCATGCGTGTAATGGTAGTGGGGTCGATGCCGAGGTACTTAAATAGCTGCTAGCAGAGCTTCGCTAGCATTTTCTCTTACTCTGCTAGGAGGAATGTCACAATCAAAGCTCATCTTTTGTTAACCCAAAATGCTCAAAATTTTCTAACTTTCAGGGTTTTTTCTTGTCCTTTTGTAAGAACATATCCTTTTTCAAAGGATGCCTGACCTTCTAACAACAAGAATTTTCCATGGGGATGCTATGGTTGTAGTGTGACTTCTCATAGATGGCATTAATCTGTTGACCTCATTTTCTATTGGGACAACGTGGACAATGTAAGTGTTATGCCTAATTCCAATCGATTTAGATTGTAAAAACTTTTAATATGATTAATGCATTTATTTTTGGCAAGATCTATTATTTATTTAAATTAATATTCTGATAAATAATATTAAATAATAGAGTCCAAAAATTCAAGTTTAAGTAATTTGTTAATCACAAGGAGTTATGATTGTGAGATACAAATTATATATGATTGGATCTTGAATAATCCATGGTCATAAGGAATAACGAGAAGCAGATATTGTTATTACGGATAGACCATCACATGTGACGTTTCTTACTTGTGAAGTAAGTAGCTGATCTCACAAGTTAAAGTGTAAAGACACTTAAATGAACGCGTTGATGTTTTGTTATAGAACAAAACATTGGAGACACGCTCAGAGATTCTATACAAATAATTATCTGAGTGTCAGTGGTTTCTAACATTCAGTAGTGGAATTGGTCCTTTAACTTGAGGACGTCATAATACCTTGTATGAGGACAGTTATACTTTGATGGTGTTGGATGTTACTCTGTCAAGGGCCGCTAATACGACATCGTTTGGGTATGTCAAGAACCATATGAAGGTTGTGAATGAACAATAGAGAATTTGTCACACTTCGATAGTAAAAGATTGTGATCTGCATTTCGCTCAATTAAGTCATTAATGAAATCCTTGACCAAGGTATTCTCATAAGTCGAAAAGGAGTTTTCGACTTATATTAACTTAATGGTAGAATGAAAGATATGATCGATAATCGAGATTGACATACTTCCATATCTCGTAATTTATCGAATCATATTGATGAAAAGATTATAATTTCATGGTAAACGAACAAGTTTGGTTTTGTCATACCATGTGACATTTCTTGTCATATGTATTGCGTTGACATGTTATTAGATGTCAATCTGGGAAGGCGAGTATGAATTTGTGATAAATTAAAAGGATATTTTAATTTATCAATTTTGATTAGATCAAAATAATATTTCACGTTGTTAGGCATCGTGATAGGGAACCTGATGGGTCGCACACAAAAGAGAATTGGAAGATTGTAATTTGTTAATTAATTAATTTAACAATCATTGGATAAATTAATTAATTGAGTTGATTATTTATAGACCCGAATTAATTTAATTAATTAATTCACGGACCAGATTTAATTAAATGAGTTAATTAAATATTGGATCAGGTCACGCCAAGCCCATTTGGGCTAATATAAATACGTGACTAGGGTTTTCAATTCGTAGAGATTTTCTCATAATTCTTGCTAGCACAAGAGAAGAAAACCCTGGTGGCTGCAATCTGTTCTCTATGTATAATTCATTGGAAGCTGAACAATTGAACAGTTATGGGAGGTAGATCCAAGTTACTAGAACAAAGATAAAGCAAAGGAGTTTGCAGACCTAAGAAAATATACAACTTTTATCACAATTCCTATCTAAATACAAAGATGAATCTTGGTACGAATTGAAATTGTTTTTATTTTTATTGAACATGTTTAAATAAATTCCCAACAGACAACACATATCAGTCCCACTTGCGCACTTACAAGTAAATTCTTACACGTATGGACAGGATGCTAGTCTACAATACTCTGAAATAAGACGTGGAAGATGCTAAATAACATGAAACAAATATGTTAGAGATTCGACAATATAGTTATAGATCGATTGTAAGATAATAACCAATCCTCAATAATTTTAAGAAGGCAAAGTAATCTATATTTGAGCTAAGACAAATTTACAATTAGTAAGAGAGAAGACAAATAGTAACTTCAAGTATATTGTTTTGCATTAGTCCCTAAATGTTTCATTGGAGTTACTTATAGCATTACAAATGAAATGGTGGCCCTTGGATGAAAATACATGTGGCCTATTCTCCTTAATCCAAGCATCTAATCATCGGCATAAGTTTTAACTCGCTAACATGGTGCATTCAATGCTTACACAGAACCGCCGCTTTTTTTTTATAAGACTCAACATTTTTACTCATTACTAATGTTCTATCAATCATTCCAAACAGATTCTATTTATAAGTCCTGTTTCTTTGTGCAGGTCGTCACTAGATGTAAGGGCTTCAAACTCCGTAGAATCTCTCTACGTCAGAGCCTCAGCTTGAATGAAAGAGACGAGCCTTAGACTAATCTCTCTAGCCTCGTCACTTGTGTNCGTAGAATCTCTCTACGTCAGAGCCTCAGCTTGAATGAAAGAGACGAGCCTTAGACTAATCTCTCTAGCCTCGTCACTTGTGTGGGAAACGTTGTGGAGGTGGTTCCAATCAACCATGCTACACTACTACAAAGTTTGACACATTGGTTAACACAATACATTCACATGGGAGGTCGGCATTATTTTATTCGCGCGAGACCCACACCTCGGTTGTGAGTGTGTTGTCATCCTTTGTGTCTAACATTGTGTTCGTTTGCCAATTTTCGATTCCAATACTTTGAGTGGTCAACTGAGAAAAGAAAAAAGAAAAAAAGTGATGAAAATTCTCATTTAAAGGTGGTCCAAATTTCTATTGGTGTCCCATCCATTTTGCTAAATTAATTGTGAAAATTTATAGTCATACTGAAGTAAACGCTGAAATGGCGGTCCACTTCAACAGTAATCTGAAGAGCCCATTGAGCCAATATTGTGGTCAAGTTAACGTTAACATTTGGAGCCTCAATGGTCAGCCACGTAGATAAGAGGGGCCCGATGACATGGACCCACATGTGACGAGACATAATAATAGTCCCTCAAGTCCATGTATAGTTTATTCGTATCATCCGTGGACTTCAGCAGTACGTGGGATTTCGACAACCCATTAAATAATAATGGACAACTTTATTTTGTAAATAAAGTAAAAATAAAAGTTTGTGACCTAACACATTATCATTTTGGAATGATAGGTTATTAAAAGAAAAATTGCAAGGCTTATATCTATTTCATTAGCATCTTGGATATTAGATATTAGATATTAGATATGGATCTCATATGTGTATAAATATGTAGAATCTAAATAAAAGTAAACCACTAAAAAGTGGAGAAGTTGACCTGCACGTTGAAAATTAGAAAAGGATTGCTATATTGTTTGTAGGAGCATGCTTCTTGCCATTACCTTTATGTTTAGAATTAAAATTTGAAAAATATTATTTTGTTCTCACCGTCACCAAGAACATTATTTGAATTTCATATTTGGACATGAATTTTTTTAATATTAAGGACAATCGTTGTTCCTTTTTTATCCTGATGTGATCTTAACGATTATGATAAATTACAAATGACATTTATATTCTGAATACTGAGTATTATATAATGAGTATAGAAATCGAAAAGGCATAAAAATGATAATTTGAATAGCAGCTAAATCTAGCATCAAAGATGTATATTTGGTGTCAATTAATTTTGAATTATTTAACAAATGCGAATCATGCCTATAAGGCATGACTAAATCTTCTTTTGCTTAAAAGGTAAAAGATCTGCACAATCACAAGGTCTAATACATAGGGATGTATGTGAACCCATGTCAATAAATCCTAGATGAGGTTTCTCTTATTTTATTACATTTACTGATGACCATGTCAGAAATGGCCATGAATATTTGATGAAAAATAAGCATGAAGCTCTTGAAAGGTTCAAGGGATTCATGTTAGAAGTAGAGAAATAATTATGTAAAGTCATTCTCATATTAAGGTCTAATTGAGCTGGGGATATTTTAAAGTTGAAATTTTAGATTATCTAAAAGAGAATGAGATTATTTTACAGTGGACTCCTCCACATACACTGTAACATAATGGTATATCTGAAAGGAGGTTTGTAAACTATTAGATAAAGTGCAATTAATAATAAGCAATGTAAGCCTACCAAAATTGTTTTGAGGTCATACAATGATTGCAGTTTGCTACACACTAAATCTTGTCTCATTTATAACAAAACTCCACAAGAGTTAGGAGAGGCAAAAGTCCCAACTTCTCTCACATTAAGGTTTGGGACTGTGACGCTTATGTCACGCATTGAATCAAATAAGTTTGAAACTAAATCCGATAAATACATATTTGTGGGATATCCAAACCACATATTTAGATATCAATTCTACAAACCTACTGAGAACAAAGTCTTTATTTCACAACATACTATTTTTCTAGAGAAAAGTTTAATCTAGGAGAGGATAGTAGAAGCAAAATAGAACATAAAGGAGTTCAAAAATTCACAGATATAGTTGATTAAGTAGATGAATCTGAGTTTGATCCCACACTTGCCGAAAGACATACTCTTGATCTAGAAGTAGAGACGTCTATTCGTAGAACCCGCAATCATACGGGAACGTTGTACAAGTAATAAAATTTGTAACTTAAGAGTATCATTCTCATGAAAAATAAAGTTTAGTATCCAGTTCAATAGCTTTTATTAAATTCGAAGTAATATAGAATCAAAAGAGTTGGTTTGTATATATTCTATACTAATTTTAACTAAGAAAGAAAATAAAATATTTATCTAATATGTGAATGCTTGTATTGGAATTGTGAATCCCCCTATTACCATTTAGTAAATTCATGTATTCAAGTCGATAATCCACTTTTATTCAATATTCTTTTCCAAAGTATATTAAAACCTATGTTTAACATGACCAAATTCTATTCCTAGTCCGAATTCTTATGAAAAACATGCATTGATTCATAGGATTTATCACGCATGATTGCATATGTCATGGATATTATTCCTAATACCTATTGTCCATGTGTTGGTATTGCCATGTTCTAGAAATATTGTGAGTATTCATATACTGCAACATGTAACTTACTATTTATTTGGTGATCAAGCAATCAAATAGTTCAATGGGAATGCAAAATCAATCAAGAAAAATCATGAAATATTAAATTAGTTGTCTTGAATTAAAATAAACAATCAATAGGATTCATCATTCCTCCAATACAATGAAGAACTTAGTCTAACATTCTTATGATTGAATTACACAAGAATAATTGGAAAAACATCACCTAAAAATAAGAAAATGGAAAAAGTAGGATAAATCCAAGTTCTTGGCTCAAATCTTGAAACTGGGCTATGAATCTTCAAAATTCTTGTATGATTCACCTTGAATTGATGTATGGACTTGTTATTCACTTTCAAAATATGTAGAATATGATGAAATTTTGGACTAAGGGAGGTTCTCAATGATAAAAATTAAGTCTGGCCTGTTCTCCTATTTATATGATGCCAAGGAGGTTGCTTACCAAAATAAAATAAGGAAACCTATATTTTTCCCCTGTTTACCTATGAGACGTGCACCTAGTGCAATCTAGGACACATGCCAGGGAGCTTTGGGATGCCTCAACCACTCATTTTTGGTTGGGGGAGCGCGCCTCGCCTAAGTTCAAACAGCCGAACAACTTTCAGTATTTTTGTTATAACTTTCTCTTCTGATATCTGATTTTGGTAATTCAAAGTATGTTGGAAAGCTTATACAGAGGGCTAAATTTCTACTAGAGGTATCATTTTTCCAATTCTAAATTTTGCTATCCCAAAATTGGGCCTCAATATGAGGTTGAAAATTCGAAACATAACTTTTTCGGCTGAAAGTAGATGTATGACAATATTTTCACTATAATTTATCCCTATGACTTCTTTCCTCATCCAATTCACCTCAAGAACTCTCAAATCTTCATCATCAGGTCCAAAACTACTTTTGAGTATTTACATTTTTGTGCCCAAACATTGGATTTGTTTCATTTTAACTCATTTCCGGTTCTTTTGTCCAATTCTTCTTTGAAATGAATTTATCCTAACAAAAGCAATGAATAACAAATTAGGTACTAATCCGTTCAAAAAATGACAAAATATCATCATCTAGTTTCTCAAATAAGTGTAGAAACCACACTTATCAAACCTCCAAACTTGATTCTTTATTTGTTGTAAAAAAAAAAAAAACTAAAACCTAACAAATATACAAACACGTAGTGCTAATTACCTAACTGGTGGCCAGTCAATTAAGTAATGCAAAAAAATTTAGCTAGCTAAGTGGGTTTTTATCTTAGGATTGAAATCATAATATCAAATCTATATACTGCTTCAAAATTACAATTCAAAAATTAAAATCTACTTTTCCAATGTAAAATTGACATGTGTGTGAAGAATTAAGCATAGCATCATAAATTCACAAGTAGTTTCAATTCTCGACCCTCAATAGTCAAATATGTTCTTTCATCAATCGTAAGAATCACACATCTCCAAACTTATTCTTTTCGCTATTTTCAAGTGTGTGACCTAAGTTTATTTTTTATACTATCTTCACCTCTCTAGTTTAGGTGGATCTCACTAATTGCAAGTCGATATATCAATAAACAAGGGTTCTCAGTTGTGTGATTGCTTCAACCTCCCTACTCAACTACGCTAATAAATGATCCCTTATTAAAAGTCAAATTTCTTAAACAGGTGTTCGGTACATAACGAAGGCCTTCAGTGCGTCTTTTTGTTTTCCAATTTTTAATTCAACACTTTTTTGCCTTTTCCCCCTTTATTTGCAACATTTTTCCCTTAAGCTTTTTAAATGACCTCTTTAGTGAGATTTAGGCCGAGACTCCCAAATCAATTGATTTTAGGAAAACAGGTTTTAACACTCTTATAGTCTTAATAACTTCAATCACAAAGGCTACAAAGAGAAATTTTCAAATAAAATATTTTTTTTTGCCTTGATTAGGGCAATGTCTCTCATTAAATACCTATCCAAGTAAATCGACTTTTAACTTGAGACTTTCACCCAACTTCATTCTATTGAACTTAGACAATCCACACAATATTCTTAATTTCACAATGGAATTCTCATTTATCTCAATATCTTCCTACAATAGTAAAATCCCCAAAACTATTCTAAATTCGGCCTATGGATGTAAAATATCGTGGTTTTGGGTTTAGCATCTATGGTCCACTATTCAACTTATCCAATTATAAAATTAACTCATTTCTACGTAATACTTGACTTATTTTACATGCTCAATATATATCAAATTTCACATGAAAAAGTAAAAATTAACTTCAGCATGCAACTTATTCATCATTCATAAATTCATTAAAAATTTAATATATTCTTCATTTCTAGCCAGGATAACTAACTCACACAAGCACATAAAAGAAAATATTTTTGATTTTTTTTAATAGCTAAAGAAATAAAACACATACAAAAACACACAAAATAAAAGAAAACTAATGTTTTACACCCCAAACTTAAATTAGACATTGTCCTCAATGTTTTAAATCTTAAGTCTGCATATAAAGGGATGTGGAAGAAAAGGAAGAAGATACTTCCCTGATATAATGTGAAATTAATTGGCTAATTTTCCTATTATTATCGTTGTTTCCTTGGCCATTGTTGGTTTAAGCGATCCACGACATCATGTTCCTCCATAATACGATTAGATAAACACATTTAAGATCAACTATCCGGAACAAGTACTTACTTAGCTCCAACATCTAATAAATCAACTAAATCTTGAGGACTTAGAGGGAAATGGCAATTGGATGACAAATCCCTAATTAAAACTAATAACTAATCTGAATTATCATATGACTAGAAAGTATAATAAATAAAATGGAAAATGATTAGTTTGCCTCCCAATAAGCCCTTTCTTTAAAGTCCGTAGCTTGACTTTATTATTTCGACATCATGGAATTCTAAAGAACGCTTTTGATGCCTTGCTCAGTTTGCCTCTTTTGACTTTTGTCCACTCTTCATTGCATCTACAAATTTTAACCCTGACCCTTCCAATGTGATATGATTAGCCTATCTCCTCTGATTCAAATTTAACTATGTAGACTTCTTCATCCTCTTCGAGCTTAATTACAAATTCAATGATAGGGCAATCAATGAAGTCGACAGAATGTGAGTTAACATCTTCTTCATTAATTACATTCCCTTTGTTTTGTTCATTTGTAATTGAACTTTCAACATCTTTGTTCTCGTCTTCCATAATTGATATCTCCTCGAGTTGAATGGCTAGTTTACAATCTACATCCACGAATGATGGAAACTCTTTTCTTTTAAATATTTTGAGTGGATTATATCACACCTTTTAAATTCGTACTAGAATAAGCCATCTTCCACACACAATTTGCTTTCATCCAACTGGGCAAGATTAGCACGGTATTTTGCAAGTACCTCTTTGTTTAAAGAGGAAAGACCAAATCCCACAAGAGTGTTCGAATGGATACACTTGCCCACAGGTATGTAGCATTCAAAATACATCTCAATTGCTAGTCTTCGACATTTTAAATATTGTTTTTTAACGATAGGTGCTTGAGCTGACAGAGATCAATGCTTGTTATCAAACAGTAGTCAGTATAGTGCACCTATAGCAAAATTCACAATAGATATCTTTTTCTTTGTAGTTCATGCTGAGATTATTTATTGCAAATTTTTTTTTTTTTTTTTACCATGCCAGCATTAGAATCCTAATGCATTGCTGAATGGCACCTGGAAAGAATACCAAACAAGAGAGATTAGGATGGCTAGCCAAAATCAACAAAAATAAAAATTAAAAAAAAGTAAAAATCGAATCTAATATAAACTACTAAACTAAAATTAAATCCATTATTCCCTTACTACGGCCCCGGAAACTTATTTGTCAAAATCCCTCAAGTGTACGGGATCGTTGTACAAGTAATAAGATTTTTAAGTTAAGAGTATCATTCCCATGAGGAATAAAGTTTAATACCTAGTTCAATAACTTTTATTAAATTCAAAGAAATATAAAATCAAAAGAGTTGATTTGTATATATTTTATACTAATCCTAACCAAGAAAGCAAATAATATATATATATATATATATATATATATTGGAATTGTAAATCCCCCTATTGCCATTTTATTCAACTCTTAATTCGTAATTTAGTAAATTCATATATTCAAAATAATCGATAATCCACTTTTATGATATATTAAACCTATGTTTAATACGACCCAATCCTATTACTAGTCCAAATTCATATAAAAAATATGCAGTGATTCACAGGATTTATCACACATGATTGTACATACCATAGATATTATTCCTAATACCTATTGTCTATGTGTTGATTTTACTGCGTTCTAGACTTATTATGAGTATTCGCACACTACAAAAAGCAACTTACTATCTTATTGGTAATCAAGTAATCAAATAGTTCAATGTGAATGCAAAACTAATCAAGAAACATCATGAAATACTAAATTAATTGTCTTGAATTAAAATATATAAACAATAGGGTTCATCATTCCTACAATACAATGAAAAACTTAGTCTAAATTCTTATAATGAAATTACACAAGAATAATTGTAAAAACATCACTCGGAAATAAGAAAGATGGAAAAGTAGGTTAAAAATCCACGTTCTTAGCTCAAATCTTGAAACCGAGCTATGAATCTTCAAAATCCTTGCATGATTTGCCTTGAATTGATGTATAGACTTGTTATTCACCTTCAAAATATGTAGAATATGATGAAATTTTGGTTTAAGGGAGGTCTTCAACGAAAAAAATTATGTCTTGTTTTCCTATTTATATGATGCCAAAGAAGTTGTTTACCAAAATAAAATAAGCAAACATACATTTTTTCACCATTTACCAATGGGTCGTGCACCTAGTGTAATCTAGGGTACATGCCTATGAGATTTGGGGTGCCTTAGTTGCCCATTTTTGGTTGGGGATGCATGCCTCGCCTAAGTTCCAACAGCTGAACAGTTTTTAGTATTTTTGTCATGACTTTCTCTCTCAATATCCAATTGATGTGATTCAAAGGATGTTGAAAATCTTACTCAGAGGGCTACAATGCCTATGTCAATTCGAAAGTTTGTTATCCGAAAATTAGGTCTCAATATGAGGCTGAAAATCCAAAGCATAACTTTTTTGACTGAAAGTTGATGTATGATAATATTTTGAATATAATTCATCCATTTGAATTCTTTCCTCATCCAATTGACCCCAAGCACTCTCAAATTTTTCATCGTGAGATCTGAAAAAACTTTTGAGTATTTACATTTTAGTCCCCAAACTTTGAATTTGCTTTATTTTAGCTTTTTTTTTTGTTTTTTCTTCCAATTCTTTTTTGAAACATGAATTTTCCCTAATAAAAGCAATAAATAACAAATTAGTTACTAATCCGTCAAAAGAATAACAAAATATTATCATTTAGGATCCTAAATAAAATGTAGAAACTACACTTATCAACCCCTAAAGACATGTTAGCTCCGTGTAAATATGGTAAAATCATTCGACCTACAAGAAGGTACGAATCCATGATTACTAATCAAGCATTACTAATCGAGTATATGGACCTACTAGTTATGCAAAAGCAAAGTCAAACGTTGATTCAAAGAGATAACAAGAGATCATGGAATCCGAGATAAACTTGATGTATGTGAACGAGGTTTAAACCTTGATCGGCTAACCTGATGGGATTGAATCCATAGGTTGTAAATGGGTTTATAGGAAGAGGTCGACATGGATGGAAACATACATATATACAAAGTGAGGCTAATAGTGAAAGGTTACAAATAAAGACAAAGAGTTGGCTTTGAAAAACCTTCTAGCATATAGCCATGCTAAAGTCCATCCGTCATTTTTTTTTTTTTGGCACTGGCTACATACTAAGACTGTGAGTTATGCCAAAAGGATGTCAAAAATTTATTCCATAACGGGAATTTGCAAGATGAAGTAAACTTGACATGAATCAAAAGTTTTGAATCCAAATATGCTTAGAAGGTATGCAAGTTTAATCAGTTCTTATATGGATTTAAGCAAGCCTCTTGGAGCTGAAATCTTCAATTTGATGAAAAAGTCAAAATGTTTGATTTTATTAAAAACGAAGAAGATTTGTGTGTTTATAAGAAGATAGTAGAAGTGCTATCACATTCCTAATATATATTGATGCTAACTTCTAGTCATACTAGAATGATAGGTATTGGTTTACTCTTAAGCAATGTACTTGAAAGGTTCCAAACAAGAAATAATCATTGATTCAATAGCAGAAGCCTTATACACTATAGCTTTAGAAGCAATAAAGGTTGTGGACTGGATCAGATGTTCATTAATGAACTTGGAGTAGTTCCCAACATTATTGATCACAAACTGCTGCATTGTGATAATAATGGAGCTATCATGCAAACGAAGGAACTAAGTCCTTATCAATGATCCAAACATGTGTTAAGGTAGCATCATCTCATCAGATAGATAATACAAAGAAATGATATAAAGAAAGAATGAATTTTCTCGATAATATTGCAGATCCACTGACAAAGAGTTGTCATTGTATAAACATGATTGTTATGTAAACTCTTATGATATTAAATACATAAGTAATTAGATTTATTACAAGAGAGCTTGTAAGTGTTATGCCCTAGGTCTAGTAAACTTTGAATATAAACACTTTGAATATATAATTGATGCAATTTTATGACAAATCTATTATTTAATTAATATTCAATTAAATGAATAATAGAGTCCGTAGATTCAAATCCTAGTAATTTATTAGTTACAAAGAATTGTGATTGTGAGATACAAATTACATATGTCTAAATCTTAAATCATCCATGGTAGTAATTAATAACGAGATATAGATTATTATGGATGGATTATCACGTGTGGCATTTCTCATTTGTGAAGTCAGTAGCTAATCTCACAAGCTAACGTGTGGTGACACTTAAATGTACAAGTGAATATTTTGTTATAGAACAAAACATTGGAGAATTGTTGGGGGAGATTGATGCGAACCCCATAGCAACGTTGACTACGAAACCCACAACGAGATTGACGAACCCAAGAAAGCCAAATTAATCCAAAGTTTAGGATTAACCCAAAAGAAAGTCGAACAAAAAAACCCAACAAGAATGATGCTTGAAAGACCCCTTGATCACGCAATCCAAGAATTAAATCCGGTTGTTTGAACGCCACAAGTTAACACTTGATAAGTTCGAAATTGTTCAATGAAGAACGATGAAGAGAAGACAATACGCCTCACTTTAATTCAATATCAATAATGCCAAAAAGGTTTTTAACAATTGAATAGAAACTCCTATTTATACTAAACCTAAAAACTAGGTAAAAATCGTGCAAAAGTCGAGCATAATCTCCAAAATATGGAAAAGAATCAAAATCTAACAAAATATTGAAAATTGCCAAAATTGGAAAATTCGCCAAATTTTTGGCCTGTGTGGCCGCATGGTGTAAATTCATGCAGTCGCATGGTTCAACTGAAATTGCACTTTTGGTTTTCGGTATGCATGTCCGCATGTGGTTTTGCCTGTGCAGCCGCATGGTGTTATCTTCAGCCTCCGCTTTTGTCGCTTGATAACAAATTGATCCAAGTTGATTCGGCCTTCGACCCGAACATGAAAGTTGCTCCATTTTGAGTCCCGAACATGGTTCCATCAATGGTTTCTTGAACGAGCAATCCCATTGCTTGTTTCACTTGCTTTGTCCTTGATCGTGTCATTGGTCCGCCATCGACTATCAACGGGTCTCGTCTCGCACTTGCCTTCGTCAGGCTCGACTCCTGGATCGTATCATCCCCTCCCTCTTCAAAAGGATTCGTCCTCGAATCTAAACCTACATCAAACAGAGAGAGATCAGATACATTAAAAAAAGTTGAAACATTGTACTCACCTGGAAGGTCTAACTTGTAAGCATTGTCGTTTATCTTTTCAATCACTTGAAATTGACCATCGCCCCTCGGTTGCAACTTGGACTTCCTGTGCTCCGGAAATCGCTCTTTCCTAAGGTGCACCCAAACTCAATCTCCTGGCTCGAATGTCACGCGCTTCCTACCTTCGTTCGCCTGCGATGCAACCAACTTACTTTTGTTTTCAATTTGCGCTTTTACCTTTTCATGGAGTGACTTAATCAATGCCGCCTTCTTTTTGCCATCTAAACTACCACGTTCATTCACAGGTAAAGGAATTAAATCCAAAGGAGTTAGTGGATTAAAACCATATACAATCTCAAATGGAGAATATGATGTAGTAGAGTGAACAGCTCGATTGTACGCAAATTCAACAAATGGTAGACACTCTTCCCAACTCCTCAAATTTTTACTGATTATTATGCATAACAATTGTGTCATAGTCCTATTCACTACCTCCGTTTGCCCATCTGTTTGTGGCTGACAAGTTGTGGAAAATAGTAACTTAGTGCCTAACTTACCCCACAAAACTCTCCAAAAGTGACTCAAAAATTTGACATCCCAATCCGACACTATACTTTTAGGAACCCCATGTAAACGCACAATCTCTTTAAAGAATAAGTCAGCAATGTTCGTGGCATCGTCAATTTTGTGATATGGTATAAAATGTGTCATTTTGCTGAACCTATCTACAACCACAAAAATAGAATCCCGACCTCTCTTAGTCCTAGGTAAACCCAAAACAAAGTCCATCGAGATATTAACCCAAGGCTCACTAGGTGTAGGTAAAGGTGTGTACAAACCTTGTGGTAAAACCTTAGATTTAGCCTTTTTACAATCTATACATCGACTACAAATTCGCTCAACATCACTTTTCATCTTAGGCCAATAAAAATGCTCCTTCAATACATCTAAAGTCTTTTGAACCCCAAAGTGTCCCATCAATCCACCACTATGTGCCTCCCTTACTAACAATTCTCGAATAGAATAATTAGGAACACATAACCTATTTTCCCGAAATAAATACCCCTCATGTCTAAAGAACCTATCAACCGCCCCCTTAATGCATGACAAATAAATATCCGAAAAATCAACATCTTTTCCATATAATTCCTTAATATGTTCAAACCCAAGTAACTTAGAATCAAGAGTAGTTAGCAAGACGTACCTTCGAGACAACGCATCCGCCACCACATTTTCCTTACCTTGTTTATACCGAATGACGTATGGAAAGGTCTCAATGAATTCCATCCACCGAGCATGCCTCTTGTTCAATTTACCTTGTCCCCGTAAGTGCTTTAGTGACTTATGATCGGTGTATATTACGAACTCCTTCGGCCATCGATAATGTTGCCAAGTCTCTAAAGATCGAACAAGTGCATAAAGTTCTTTGTCATATGTAGGATAATTTAAAGCAGCTCCACTCAATTTCTCGCTAAAGTATGCAATAGGCCTCCGATCCTGCATTAAAACTGCTCCAATCCCTATTCCTGATGCATTACACTCAATCTTGAATGTTTTATCAAAGTTAGGTAATGCCAAAACAGGTGCTTCACACAATCTACCTTTAATAGTATTAAATGCAAGTTCCTGTTCATCACCCCAATGAAAACCTACATTATTTTTAACTACTTCCGTGAGTGGTGCAGTGATAGTGCTAAAATCATTCACAAATCGCCTATAAAAACTCGCCAAACCATGAAAACTCCTAACTTCCGTTATGCTTTTAGGTGTCGACCAATCTCTAATAGCTTTTATCTTTTCTTCGTCTACTTCTATCCCATTAGCACTAACCACAAAACCAAGAAAAATAACTCTATCCATACAAAACGTGCATTTCTTATGATTAGCATAGAGTTGTTCTTTCCTTAAAACAATTAGCACACATTTTAAATGTTCCAAATGCTCTCCTAGGTTTTTGCTATAGATTAAGATGTCGTCAATATAAACCACAACAAATTTTCCTATAAAAGCACGTAAAACATGATTCATTAAATTCATAAAAGTGCTAAGTGCATTTGTGAGTCCAAACCGCATAACCAACCATTTATATAAATCATATTTAGTTTTAAAAGCCGTTTTCCATTCATCACCCTCCCACATACGAATTTGATGATACCCGCTTTTTAAATCAATTTTAGAAAATATGCAAGAACCATGTAATTCATCAAGCATGTCATCTAACCTAGGTATAGGGTGACGATACTTTACCGTTATGTTATTGATAGCCCTACAATCCACACACATTCGCCATGTTCCATCCTTTTTTGGTACAAGCAAAATGGGTACCGCACAAGGACTCATACTTTCCCTCATGTATCCTTTGCTCATCAATTCCTCCACTTGTTTTTGAAGCTCCTTGGTTTTCTCGGGATTATTTCGATAAGTCGGTCGATTTGGAATGACAGCTCCGAGTATGAAGTCAATTTGATGTTCAATGCCTCGAATAGGCGGCAATCCACTTGGTACATCCTCCGGAAATACATCGTCGAATTCCTGCAACTCAGACTTAGCCAAACTAGGGAGGGGTGGGTTAGTTTCTTCAAAATTGAGGAGCGATTCCTTATAAACGAACAAGATCATCTCTTTTCTCTCAACTACCACCCTCCTCAAATCACTCTCTTTTGCAAAGAAATTCGCTCGTATTTTCTCTCTTCTTTCGGGGCACTCTCTTTTTTCTCTCTCTTGTGATTGCTCTCTCTTTTTCTCTCTAATGGCTATCTCAACATTTTCTCTCTTTTTCTCCAACTCACTAATTGTTCTCATTTTTTTCTAACTCCTTTGCTCTCCTCTCTTCCTCACTTCTCAATTTTAATTGGTCTTCATAGACTTGTGCCAGTGTTAATGGCACAAGAGTAATGGTCCTTCCATCCTTAATGAAACTATATCGATTTTTGTACCCATCATGCATAGCCT
>NC_036246.1:19962166-19964761 GCF_002742605.1 Olea europaea var. sylvestris
ACGGAGCCTCACTTATCTCAATGTTCTCCTATAATAGCTCAACTATCAACAAACTGTCTTAAAGTAGTTTACAGGTTAATTCAATAGAGGGTTATAATTATTTTCCTACTTTATGCTCAAAACCCCAATCACTTACCTAACATGTAAATCATGAATGGCGTGCATAAAGAATGTCAAGTATTACATCAGCAAGTATTAGTTGGCCTAATTAACACCAACTCCAAAGTTTTGAAATATACCAATCCAATAGTAACATTATTAGCCGGCAAGGCGATTAAACTCACACAAGCATACATAAGCATAATCAATATTCACTCACAAGCATGCATCATGCAACAATTAGTCAAATCAAATCTGGATTGTGGAAATGCAATTAATTACATGCCGAATGTCTTTTTCAAATTATGCCACCATCCAAGGCATTGTCCTCAATGCAAAAATTAAAGTTTAGATGGCAGAATTTAAGGAAAATGAGTACAAATGAGGCAAACGATACTCCCCTGATCAATACGGGGGCTGCGATGGGAAGCTAGAACCGGCAGTACCATCAGCTGGAGGTGGAGGTAGGCGCGCCAAGATCTCTCTCATCAGTGCTGACTGCTGTGTCATCTCATTATGGATTCCCTCAACACGTGTTTCCAATCGGCCCAGACGCTCCCAAGTTTCATTTACCCTCATCTGGACGCCATCCACCCCGCCCACATACACACTGAGTCAACAATTCATAGTTTCCATCTCCCTCCTAGCTGCCTGGGCATCCTGGCGAGCAGTACGTGACATATCAGTGGAAATACGGAGTCACGGTGGGCTGTATGCATCTCAGTCATCAAAGTCCCCATAGCCTGCTGGAGACTCTGTACATCTCAGCTGGTTCTCGTGGTGGTGGTGAAAATCTGGCGCCACAACTGTGCATTTATCTCAACCTGTGGTGGTGGAGCTTGAGGCATCTCTTGCTCTGCGTGCTCGTGACCTTGCTCATCTTACTGTCTACTGCATTCAATTTCTTGCTTTTCCCAGTGCCTTATCCTAGCTCTGTCTTGAGCCTCCAAGGTACTATGCTTTATGATGGGGCTGGGTTTGGCAGTCACTTCCCCGGATGCAATGTTTATACCAGCAGCTATGCATATTTCGGAGATGAGGCTTGGAAAGATCATTGAGCTGTGCCTGTCTCCCAAGGTACCCACATGATGTATCTGATTATAGCAGAGAGTGGCAAGATCAACCTTATTACCTCGCACCAAGTGATAAAGGAATCCAGCTGTGGGATCTGTGAATGTGGTCCAGTGAGAGGTCGGCTCAATGTTGTGGCACATAAACAGCCACAGGATAGCTATAGATGGTGTCAGCTCAATCTGGTGCCACTCGGTGGTGGGGAGTGGCCATGCATTTTGTCGCCCTAATAAGATCTCCACCACTTCATGCTAATTGAAATCACCTTGTATAGGGGTTATGTTGTCCCACGTGAGCTGGTAGTAGTCTTGAATATCCTCGGGTGAGAATGTGATCTATTTTCCCCTGACCCAAGTCTGATGCAGGTGGTCTATTGAAGTTGGCGTAAAATTTCCCTACCAACAATTCATAAATCCGATGTGGCTGCTCCACTACTTTACCCATCCACAGTTATGCACCAAAGTGGTCAACTCGAAATCAGGAAAGTCTTCCAATTTAACATCCCGCTCTGGTGTCACTGTCCATCGACTCACTATATTTTCATATTGGGCTGCTGCCTCGAAAGTCAAAAATCTCTGTATCCCTCCTTCAAGCACTCGAGTATGTGTTGTGCCGGATGATGAGCCAACCTTTTCTTTCCCTTTTGAAGTTCGTTTTGGTGGCATCCTACAAAGTTGGAAAATAGCTAGCATTAAACGTCTTGTTGTACAGCGAGAAATCACATGAAATGAAAAGCACGTAATTCACAAATCCCCCAAACTTGTTTCAATATGCATGTATACTACCATGGTGTGTAATGAACAACGTATGGTGATTAGAATAGTATAAATGTATAGCCCATACGAAAACTAAGAAAATTTGGGTGAATATGTTCATAGTGAAAGGGTTGGAGTCATGATTGAGTGTACACCTTCGGCCCCGGGCACCATCGAGAATTATCAAGGTTGTCCCGAGCAACCTTCGGGCATATGAAGTATGCAATGAGGTCTATCACATACCCAAATTTCAGCTCAATCGGAGTTCGTTTGGTGTGTCAAATGGCAGTGTAAAATAAGGGACGGAGGGTGCTGTGGGCAGTGTCTTAATCGTGTGTGTAGTCATAGGCAATTTTGGTGTTTGAAATGTCCAATTCGTGTGTATGCTAAGCCCAAACTCACTAATATCCGTGGCTCATTAAACTTGACAATAGATCAAGCAAGTTGTATGTCATTGTATGGAATCTCTAAAATTTCAACAATTGGAGATTAAGTCATGCCTAAAACGACACACATTCAACCATATAGCATCTAGGACTATGGGATATGTGCTTTTCAAATTAATGTCCATAGGAATGCTACCAATTATGTAATTTAAGTCCTCCACACATCACAGGCAATGCAAGAAGCATAATTAAACATAGAGTAGTCATTGTGGCATTTTATCAAA
>NC_036246.1:19965014-19968582 GCF_002742605.1 Olea europaea var. sylvestris
GTGAGAGGGTGAATGAAGAGTGAATCGGTCATGGCTTTAACCATGACCGATCCACTTCTATGCAGCCGCATAGTTAAAAGCTATGCGGTCGCATAGTTATATTTTTCTTTTGATTTTTACTTTCGGTTGGTGTCTATGCACCGCATAGACACCAAGTCTATGCAATCGCATAGACAAATTTTTTTTTTGATAAAAGAAATAAAATAAAATAAAACAATGCCCCTTTTCCCAAAAAAATCAAATTTTTGTCCAAATTTTTTTTTGATAAAGGACCTGGCTCTCAACGCCCCCAATTTTTCAAAGACATACTTTTAAAACATTGACATGTGAAATTTAAAAAACATAATTTCCTCGAAATGCGTGAATTCCACACTCAACTACCCAAACAACTCAAATCAACCTGAACTCGTATGTGATACTTAAGGACTCGTATGAACAGTGCTTGGACTCTTTTAACATGCCTAGATGATTGATGACCACATAACAAAATACTAAATGAATTTGAAAGTAAACTTTCTAATCTAATGCAGAAAGCATAATAAAGTAAATAAATAGATAAAAAGGATACAGTGAGTTGCCTCCCACCCAGTGCTAAGTTATAGTCGATAGCTCGACTTTTTTGCGGCTGTTTCATTCTGGCTTCTCGAGTTGAACGGTTGACTTTTGGTTAGAGAAGTCACCGCCCCAGTAGTGTTTCAACCTTTGCCCATTAACAATTAAGGTAACCTTATTCTCATGGCTCACTTGTATAGCCCCATATGGTAGGACTTTTGTAACTGTGTAGTGACCCGACCATAGTGATCGTAGTTTTCCTGGGAATAGCTTGAGTCTCGAGTTATACAGTAGTACTTGCTGCCCCACTTCGAATACTCGTCTCTGAATGTGCATATCATGCCACTTCTTGGTTCGCTCCTTATAAAGTTTTGCATTTTCATAAGCCTCCATTCTAAATTCATCCAACTCATTCAGTTGCAGTAGACGTTTTTCACCGGCTGCATTCAAGTCCATATTTAACTGTTTCGTAGCCCAATATGCCCGGTGCTCCATTTCTAATGGCAGATGGCATGCTTTCCCAAAGACTAGGCGCTATGGAGACATGCCGATCGGGGTCTTGAATGCTGTTCTGTAAGCCCATAATGCATCATCCAGCTTTTTAGACCAATCCTTTCTAGATGAATTCACAGTGACTTCTAGTATTTTCTTCAACTGCCGATTAGGTACCTCAACTTGCCCGTTGGTTTGTGGATGATATGGAGTAGCAACGCCGTGTTTAAAGCCATATTTATTCAGCAGCTGCTCAAACTGGTGATTACAGAAATGCTTGCCCCCATCGTTGATTATAGCCCGCGGTGTACCATATCGGGTGAAAACATATTTCTTCAAGAATCCAATTACTGTCTTTGAGTCATTTGTTGGCAATGCAATTGCTTCCACCCATTTTAAGACGTAATCCACTGCCCCAAGATATACTGGTTTGAGAACGAAGGGGGAAAAGGTCCCATGAAGTCAATTCCCCAAACATCAAATATCTCCACTTCCAAAATATTGTTCAGTGGTAGTTCATTTCTCCTCGAGATATTCCCAGTGCGTTGACATCTGTCACACCTCTTAACAAACTCAAACGTGTCTTTAAATAGTGTAGGCCAGTAGAAACCTGATTGTAGAATCTTTGCAACTGTTTTTGAAGCTCCAAAGTGTCCTGTATATGCGGATGAGTGACAGTGCTCGAGAATCTCATGTACTTCTTCTTCAGGTACGCACCTCCTCACTATCTGATCAGCTCCTCGTCTATAGAGAATTGGATCCTCCCAGAAATAGTATTTCAACTCGGTGAAGAATTTTTTTCTTTGGTGACTGGAGCAGTCAGGTGGTGGAATGGAACTAGCCAAGTAATTGACAATATCTACGTACCAAGGTGCTTCATCCACTCTCAACATCTGTTCATTCGGGAAGATCTCATTTATATTCACTAAATCTTCTGTTTTCCCAGGTTCTAGTCTGGATAGGTGATCTGGTACTATGTTCTTGGTACCCTTCTTGTCGCGTATCTCAATGTCAAATTCTTGCAACAACAGCACCCAACGAATTAATCTCGGCTTTGCATCCTTCTTTGTGAGCAGATACTTCAGTGCAGCATGATCAGTATAGACGATGACTTTAGACCCGACGAGGTATGACTTGAATTTGTCGAATGCAAATACCACAGCCAATAGCTCCTTTTTAGTGGTTGCATAATTTATTTGTACATCATTTAGAGTTCTGCTTGCATAGTGGATCACATGAAAAATCTTGTTCCTCCGTTGTCCCAATACTGCACCTACAGCGTGATCACTTGCATCACACATCAATTCAAAAGGCAATTCCCAGTCTAGTGCTAAAATCACTGGTGCTGTCGTAAGCTTTTCCTTTAAAGTGTTGAAGGCTGTGAGACAATCCTCATTGAACTCAAAGGTTATATCTTTCATTAGCAAATTGCACAAAGATTTAGTGATTTTTGAGAAATCTTTTATAAACCTCCAGTAGAACCCAGCGTGCCCCAAAAAATTGGAAACTCCTTTAACTGATGTAGGCTGTGGTAATTTCTCAATCACTTGAATTTTTGCCTTGTCTACCTCAATTCCTTTTGCCGATATCCTATGCCCAAGTACAATGCCTTCCTACACCATAAAGTGGCATTTTTCCCAATTTAAAACCAGGTTAGTCTCCTTGCATCTTTGTAAGACCAAATTCAAGTGGTTTAGACATTCATCAAATGAAGATCCAAATACTGAGAAGTCGTCTATGAAAACCTCGATAAACCTTTCAATCATATCAGAAAATATTCCCATCATGCACCTCTGAAATGTGGTTGGAGCGTTGCAAAGACCAAAAGGCATCCTACGATAAGCAAAAGTACTGTAGGGACAAGTGAAAGTGGTCTTCTCCTGATCCTCTAGTGCGACAGGTATCTGATTATAGCCCGAGTATCCATCAAGAAAGCAGTAGTGTGAATGTCCAGCTAATCTCTCCAACATCTGATCAATGAATGGGAGTGGGAAGTGATCCTTTTGTGTAGCTGCATTGAGTTTGCGATAGTCAATGCAAACTCTCCAACCCGTAATTGTTCTGGTGGGAATTAGTTCATTCTTCTCATTTTTCACCACTGTGATTCCCCCTTTTTTCAGTACCAATTGAACAGGGCTGATCCATGCACTATCCGAAATTGGGTAGATAATTCCTGCATCCAATAACTCCAGTATCTCTGCCCTGACTACTTCCTTCATGTTTGGGTTCAATATTCTCTGACTTTCTATGCTAGGCTTGCAATTTTCCTCCATTAAAATTTTATGCATACACAGGGAAGGGCTGATTCCTTTAATGTCAGCTATTGTCCAACCAATCACCGTCTTGCTCTCTCTAAGTACCCTGAGCAATTTTTCCTCCTCCATCTCACTGACTGTGTTCGAAATGATTACTGGAAGTGTATCTAACTCTCCTAAATAAGTATATCTGAGATGTGGCGGTAGTTGTTTGAGTTCTAAAACTGGCGGCTACTGAATTGAAGATAGTGGCTTTGTGTTTCCCATCC
>NC_036246.1:19974651-19977546 GCF_002742605.1 Olea europaea var. sylvestris
GATATTTTCACAAAATATCTAAACATTAAGGAGTATTGTGCCAATTCCCCAAACTAAAATTGCATACCATCTTTTGAATAAAACTATAAAATTAAGTTAAATAAGGACTTAGATGCAGGGTTAAAAATGACCTTGCAATGGCAAAATATAGGAAAGAAACTAAAATTGCATACCATCTCTTGAATAAAACTATAAAATGAAGCTGAATAAGACTAAGATGCTGGGGTAAAAATGACCTTTCAATTGCCAAATATATATAGGAAATAGTCTCTGATAATTGAATAAAAGTATCCCATTAGTGATGCCTTAAATATGAATAATGATGTCTAGCACCAATTAATTTGACATTATGTGATACTAGTCAACGTTGAGCGTGCGTTTCATGTAATTATAAAATGCTTTATAACCGCTGTAAAAATTATATTTGAATATGAGTTAATGTTAATTAATTTAAAATTAATGCTAGAGAATATATTCGTGGAAATATATTTTAAATTAATTTATTTACTTTCCAAATAAGTAAAACTGGATGTTAATTAGCATACATGGACATGATTAATGAAATGAATTCTTGAATGTGAAATTCTAATTAACTTATAATTAAAGTTAATAATATGAAAATACATAAATGAAGATGAATATTAATTAATTGATTGAGAATTAATAATAGAAAATTCATACACTAAAGAAAGCACACATGTGAAATGAATAAGTCAAATATATATGTACATTGATGGTAACTAAATGGTTAAATAGATTAGAACAATGCTACATATATATAATTTTTTTACCTAATTCTTTACCTACTATAAACAATAAGGGGTGGGGGCCACATTTGGGAATTTTTAAATTCACGCGAGCCTGCATGCATTGTGAGAGGGGAGGAACAATTTTTGATACATTCCATTTGATACAAATGGAATTATCCAATAGTTTAAATACATATTGAAAAACAAAAAAGTAAGGTATTATTGAAATAATTAAATTATAGTAGAGCTATAATAATCCAAAAAACAATTCTCACATGATGTGATTTTTAATTCCAATTAAGTAAAATTGGATGTTACTTTGTATATATGGATGTGAATAATGAAATGCATTCTTAAATATGAAATTCTAGTTAACGTTTATTTAGAATTAATAATATTGAAATGCATAAATGAACAAGAATATTAATTAAATGAATGTAAATGCTAATTAATTGAGAATTAATAATGTGTAATTCATACATTAATGAAAGCAAATAGGTGAAATGAATTGTAATTAACTTATAATTATAATTAATAATGCCAAAATGCATAAACGAAAATGAATATTAATTAAATGAGTGATGTTAATTAATAAAAAATTAATTATAGATAATTCATATAACTATAATTAATACACCGAAATACATAAACGAAAATAAATATTAATTTAATGAGTGAATGTTAATTAATTGATAATTAATAATAGACAATTTATACATTAAAGAAAACTTGCAAGTGAAATAAATAAATCAAATCTATATGCACATTGATGGTAATTAAATGGTTAAATGCATATTGAAAAATGAAAAGTAATTTATTATTAAAATAATTAAATTATAGTGGGGGCTAGAATCGTTCAAAATATAATTCTCACTTGATGTGATATTTTATAAATTATAGATATATGTTCAATATAAGGTCAAATAATGTAATTCATTTAGTTGAACATTTAATTTAATGATATTTAGTATTATCTAGAATGATATTGTAATACCAGCTCAATCACAAACAAAAAATCATTGTATAATTACTGAATTACAAAATTGGTATTTGTTCATAACTAAAAGGCCTTAAAATCGTTAAAAAAGACATGTAACGTTTGACTCTAGACAGTTCTAACGAAAGCGTACATAACTCTTTCTAGAAAACATTGAATTATGGTCCGTAAAATTTGTTAAACTCCAAACTCGATAAACTTTCCATTCATATATAAAATTCCTGGCAAAATCTTCCGCACCAATCCTTGAACTCTTCTTCTTCTCCATGTTTTGAGCATATGCTGTTTTTTTCTTTCATTTTACTGACCTTTGAGTGTTTAATCATTCACTTATAACTTGACAATATCACTTTAAAATGTCTTCTTTCTTCTTGATTGTCTCTTATTTCTCCTCTTTCATAGCTCGGCTCTTGATCCTCACTTCAAAACCTCAACTTCTTAGTATTTTTGTGTCCATCTCACCAATCTATCTCTAGTTCGGGAATCTCGCCCGGCAATCATAAAATAAACAATAATCAACTCAAAAAACACTCTAAAGGTATTAAAAGATCTTACTTAGTTGTTGAGATATATGTGAGAATCACGTATTATCAAAAACTACTAAAATTAAACTTTTACTAGTCCTCGAGCACAACTAAGCTAATTCATAAATAAATGAAAATGATAAGGAAATGCATTTCGGTAGAATATCATGCATTTTGATTGCCTCGTAGTGAAACATATTTATTTATTTAATTTGAATGCGTGGAGAGATTATTGGATATTATCATAGTCTTAAAACGAATAGTTATATATTACGGTGTTACTTCCTTAAATCTCGAAGAATTCAAGTTGTCAACAATTTTTCAATATTTTATGTCATCTAGTGCATTTCAACCTTGCCCCCCCTTTATTTATTTATTTTTGTAAATCATCGAACTCTGGTATTTACCTAATTAACCCAATTAGTTATATATGGAAGGACTTTTAATGATTAATAACAATTAGTAATGCATTAATTATTCTCTAAATTATGGTTTATGGATTTAACACCATTGATGTTAAGTACCAATCTAATGTGTAGCAGTTAATGATAGGTTTATTCATTTAAATATAATGTCACGTGATTCATTTAATTAAACTTATTAAAAGAACCATCTAAATTGTTAT
>NC_036246.1:19979933-20017261 GCF_002742605.1 Olea europaea var. sylvestris
CTAATACCATATTAAGACTTGAATTATTGTCTTAAAATGTCGAACATTTTTAAGAAGAAAGGTACAAACCTTTATAAGTTGGTCTATATTTTTATTTTTATTGAATGTGAAATTTTATCCCTTAATACACTTAGCCCCCCATTTGATTCCCATTTTTCTAAGAATGAGAATGAAAAATATAGTCATTACGGAACTCATATAAAAGATAGAAAGTCAAATATGGTGGCTTGATATAATGAATAACGATCATATTTTTTATTTTTGTGGCCAAAGAATGAAAATCAGAACGGGGGCTTAATATTAATGTAGATTCACATTCTTCATTTATATTGTTGACTGACCTAGTTTTCTTTGTCCCTTAATAGGCATCAGCTGTCAAAGTTAGTGACGTGACATACACTCGAATTCATGGAACAACCATATGTAGGAAGAATGCTGCTATCAACTTAAGTTGCAGCAGTACCGTTCCTTGCACTAATATCATCTTGAACAATATCAACATAACAGCTGTTGCTTCATATCCGACACCATTTGCTCGCTGCGTCAATGCCCAAGCAAAAGTTAATCTAACAGTGCCACCACTAAAATGTTGAGCGCATATTCAAAGCACTCTGAGATACATAATCCCAACTTAGATTTTATTTAATTCCATTAAATGTAGGTGTCTCAGCTTGGATTCTACTTGACTTTAGGGATTTATGAGGAGTTCAAGAATAAGAAGGATGCTAATAGCTAGAATTGAGCAGATTTTGAGCACATTACTTGTTTCTTCCAAAAATTCATAATCAATTTATATATCACGAGTGATCAAAATAAAAAAGACCCAATACACAGCTTTATATTTATGCTATAGCAATATTTTCATGCCATGCAAACTCTCTCTCATTTTTAATCCATGAAAACATTCTCTTGTTTTCACCTTAACTCTGCACTTTGCATACTACTGGAAATGGAGGCTGTAGAGGTAGTATTTTACCAACTAGACCTTACCTTTGCTATTACCAACCACTTTTCAATGAAATATTTTAAAAATTAAAAATAAATAACGTAGAGACAGTTCACCAATAAATTGATATCCCATGTCACTGATCTCAGCAAAAAATATGAGCACTGATACTATATATTATACCAATAAAAAGCAGAACTAGGATATAAAATATAAGAACTTACAATATTGAAGCTGATTTGATAATTGAACCATACAAAGTAGCACATGCTCTTCCAACTTGATCACAAGATGTGATTACAACAAAAAACTTGAACGAAATACAATTCTAAAAACTAGAGAATTTTCAGATGCTTGACCATTGAGGTTTCCCCTTCTAAACAGATTCGAAACCTGCGATAAATTGTTGAAGATTTTTGCTTTATGAAATCCACTAAAAGGCTGCAATTTCCCTGTTGGGTGATTCTTTATTTTTTCATGCTTGAAAACATGCTCCTGAAAAATTGAAAACAGTTGACAGAAGCTTGAATTATTTGGAGAGGTGTCACTTCCACTGAAAGATGGTCGAACTATTTTGAAGAGGTAGTCCTTTTTACTTTCAGAAGTAATTCAGTAAATGTAGAATTTTCTTGTGGTTGAACTAGAAGTTAAAATATTCGTTTTCATAAGATTTTGAAATTTCATTGCCGTCATATGAACCTGTAGTGCTACCAGTTGAGGAAAGACCGCTAATAACCTTTTGTGGAAATTACATTAGATGTCAAACTTTGGGTTTGCATTTACAAAAAATGCCACTTTTTTAAAGTCCTTGCAAAATTGTAAATTTTGGACATTTTTTTCCCCTCTAAATAATTTGAATACCTTATATGTCATTCATTAAATGAAATGATATGACTAGATGAAAGAATGAAAAAAAAAAAAAGGAAAAAGGGAGGTCATATGCCCAAAAGAAGAAGAAAAACAAACGGACTCAAACGCACTCCCTTCTCTCACTAGAATCTCCCACCTTCCTTTCAGCCGTCGACGACCACCCTGACGATCTTCACCGCCGACAATGAACTCGCTCCCCTCTATCATTCAAATCAGCGAAGTCGAGCACCACGTTCGTCTGTCATTGGAATCGTCTGATGCTTAGCCATCTTCGATCGTGCATGAATCACTCCACCACTAACGACAACAGTCACTAATATATTGAGGTTGGTGTTTTCTTTTGTTTTTTGCATTTTCTGAAAAAGAGAAATATGAATATGAAGCACCATATTGAATGTAAAGCACTATCTATTCTTATGTTTCCATTTGGCTGGTTTAGTAGGAAAGCAAAGCCGGTCCTGCAGGTTGCAACAAGGTATATGAGGCCTCTGCCTTAGGCCGAAAATTGTAAGGGGTCTCATTTTTGGCCGTTTTATTTTTTATTTTATTTTATTTTATTTTTTGATTAGATGAATTGAAAGGAAAAATGAAATTGTATGTACCACAATTCCACTCGTTTTAATTCATGACTCAATTGAATTGCTGTAGCTGACATAGGAGAGTTGTTTTTTGTATGACTTTCTTTTATCACAAAGATAAATGTCTGTATCTGGATGAGTTTGTTTTTCAATTCGTCAATGAATTCTAGCTTTTTCAGTAGTTGTATTGTGTGTTCATTGGATTTCGAATGTTTGTTAGACCCCACTTCACTCAGAATAGGAATGAAGTACAAAAGTCAATCATACATGAATTTTATTGTTGGGGATTTATCATTATTTCTGCAAACTGACGTAGGAATTGTATACAAATGTTGCGTAGTACCTTAGATGAATCTGTAAAAGTGAAATTTAATTATGACTTCTTAGCTTGACCATGTATGACCTGAAAACGCTTGATGATTGATAGCAACCAATGAATTGGAAGACATACAATGAAAATTTATGCCAAATATTTTCCTCGTTCAGAAGTGATCCTTTTAAGCTATTTTTCCATTTATTTTCCTGTTATATTTATTCATACATTTTATTTACTTATAGTACGGCTAAGGAAATTAAATATTTGCGCTCTTCAAAAAGTAGTGTGCTATTAGCAGTGCTATTGTTGAAGCTCTGAAGGTCGATAGTCTCCAGAAGCTTTGCTCTTCATTTGAACCATTTCTTCGGAGAGTGGTAAATAGTGTCCCTCTATGATTCATGTGAGCAGCTCTACTACGACTTGTGTATTTTTATTTTCATTATTATGTTTTCATGCTTCTTTTTGTTTTCATTTCTTTAGTCAGTCATGAATTCGAATTTAGTCTCAAATATGGAGATCCAACAAGTCGATGTAGAAACTTCGCATGATCTTGCACTAGGTAACTAGTGAGATGTGCATGAAAAATATCACACCGGTGTTTGTAGGTAAATGAACATGGATTTAATGCAATAGAATTATATATTTGTATCAGCGTTTGATTTTAATTTTTTTACTTCAAGCTTGTGAGTTGTGATGGTAAAATTCTCAAGGTGTCATTCCATATTTTTTGTCGAAATTCTGCTAATCAGGTAAGCAATAAACTTGCCCTAACATGTTATTGAATATAATGGAAATGTTTGAAGCCTTTTCAGCTTATATGATTGGCTATCGTATGATCAATTGCACATGCACACGTAGTAACTACATTGAAAACTTTGATTGTGAGATGATTGAAATATTTTGTAATTGGTTTTTAGGCTAATCGTTGAGCATTAGATATAGACTCATACACCATGCCTCCTAAATATGATTCTAGTTTTCAAAAAAAGAAAACAAAAATGAAATGAATTTGCATTAACTTGAGGTCAACCAGGGGATATTTACGGGTATTTTAAAAGAAACTAGACGAATACATTGAATTTTGCATTTAAGTTGATTTCACCAGGGAGGCTAATTTATGGACTTCTTCTCGGACCCCGATAATCGCACGATCGGCCCTGTAGGGAAGAATCCCTTTTGTTTCACTTTTCTTGATATCTGAGAAGTTTAACATCTTATATCATTCCACAACTTCTTGGTATTAGTTTCGTAGAGAGAAATATGTTGTAATTAAATATGTGGTATGTAGCGGAAATCCCTCGATAAATCTTGATTCCGGGCTCAAAAAAAATCAAACGAACACCGGTTTATCTTGGCTCGACCCGAGACTTTCACCTTCACTTTGAACTGCTCTCTTTCTCTCTATCCCCACAAAGGAGAAGGGTGGTGGTGTTAGCAATCTACAAAGGTATGGGGAGGAAGAAGAACACTGGTTGAATCTTACTCACAACCTCACATGGCTTCCATCTCTCTCGGTTGCCTCTCTTCTCTCAACTCTTCTCTCCATTGTTACAACACACACACCACCACAAAAACGGCCGGGAGATAAATACATATATATAGGTTAGTTTAGGTCACTCTAATTGGGCCTAAGGTTCACTAAGCGGGCTACCAATTAACCTAAACTAATGGGCCAATATTCAACTCCATATTAATCACTAAATGGTCCAACTAATCAAATAATCATCCAACCCAAACCTGAACCATCCAAAAGTGTAGTTCATCTCCTAGTCGAGCCAAGTCCATGGTGTCGATAAATAATCCGACAACTGTTTTAAATCATCGCCCGGATTATTGGGTATCAAAAAACCCAACAATCTCCACCTTGATGCCCAATAATCTGCAAGCAACCAAAACACACAGTTTATACTTGCACAATCAAGGTAATCCAATAAAATTGGAATAACAGACCTTACCTCGTGTTTCCAACTTGAAACACATACGATACTTGCTCCATGTACTCACCAGGGCTAAGGTCAAGAATACCCAAGTAGAAACAAGTATTCACAGTGAACAAATAATCATGCGATGAAGATATATATAGGATAACACACACAGATCTTTTCAAAATCACGTTCACACAGAACCACAGATTAACACCTAGTTAATCAAACCACGGTCAAACACATATACAACACATGCATAAATGACCCTAAAAAAAGATCTCACCATACTTATCCTGTCCCATTCCGTGTTACTCCCACCTCGAGAACACATATCTCCTCTCATCGCCCACCATGCTCACTAAACCAATCACTTAACTCATGTCTAACTGGCAAGTCACAATAGATCCTAAACTCTCGGGATAATCCTCTATAACCACATCACTTCTCCCAACCTACATGGATAATGGGACTCCACCTTACAAAAGTGATAGAAGTGCCTCTCTCACACTCCACCTGTACAGGGTCTCTTTCACAGATAAATGATTCTACACATTTGATCACATCTCCACTCGTGATCCAAATGTCACACTTTACATCCCTCGTGCATATCACCAATGCACCTCTAGATATCTATACTCCACCTTACCGAAAGACATCCAACTCACTGCTAATGCATCTTAAACTCACTATGGCAAATCAACACCTTTCGGTGACCACAAAGGTTAATCCACTGACTAATGCTCCCAAAAATTCACAAAGAAAATAGTGAAGGTGGCACTCTCAAAGAGAATCGAAGAAAGAGTCGGTTACTTCACAACACTCACAAAGGAGGCTCACAAAGATAAAGAAGGTAACTCTAACATGGCTGCGTCACATAATCTCACAAACCACACAGGCTTACAAAGATGAAGGAGAGAAACGGCTGCCCAACTTTCTTCTCACTACTACACTCTCACACCACTCACAGAGCAAATAGAGTACGCCACAAAACTTAACCCACTATGCATGTAAACATATTACACAAAGTAATAAATCACTCTAATTTATGCAATTACACACATCAAACATATTGAAAGTGTAACATCAACATTACAACATAATTAAGTGATCATATACATGCAGAAAGGATTACACACAGATGCAATGCAAGAACCAGGTTTATTCTCTCAATAAACCTCACTAGGATCACTACTAGACCCTAAAGTCACATTCGCCTTGTCTCTATCCTCATCTTTCCTTTTATTATCATTTTAAGACAATCTCTCTCAAGTATGTCCAAATTTTACCACAGTTAAAATATATGTTATTTTTCGCACTTACCTTAGACCTACATCTGCCACCAATGCCAAATAATGACCACAAGTAAAGTATGAACATAATTCATATAGAATAGTCAAGTAAACTTTTCTAAGGCCACATGCAATTCTAATAATGTAGAAAAATTGACAGCAAATTCACAAAGAATTTAAGGCAAATAATTAACAAATAATTCTTAGGTCTAGCAACAGGCAATGGTTACCCCTTCATGGTAACCCCAAACCTAATGTCACCCCACGCGATGACCTCTAATGCAAAAAATAAATTACTCTACACATTTATTTCAACTGCAATAATAAAAAGCAAAGAATACGATACCGAGCGGACCACTTCTGAAGGCCCATAAACATCGAGAGACGCAAATTCACCACTTCAGGACTATCACTCTTCATCCTAAAGTCAACAGCAACCACAGCAACACGAAAACAGCACCCGGCACCCAAACGTCCAAGGGCAAAATCGGCCAACTTTCACTGTATTGCTCCAAACTGAAATCTGAAAACACTGCAGGGTCCATCTCGTCATGGGGAAGATTCTGTCTTAAGACCACTTCGCCGGAATCAAACGGACGCGCCCTCACGCGCCATCGCCGTCTTTTCCACGCGCCGCGCCGGCGACCTGTCACCCTTCCAGCTTCTTCTCCGCCTGCATAGTCCACCGGTGGTGTCCGTTTCTCCAAATTGTTTTTGGTTTCATCAAAATACGCCAAAACAGATCCGGCAAAAATTGAAAAAATTGAACAGTTTCTGCCTCTGATTTTCAGACCCGTTTCTGACCACTTCCAGCCTGTTTTTAGCCCCAAAAATCACAGATTTATCAATAACACAAGCTCTGATACCATTTGTAGCGGAAATCCCTCGATAAATCTTGATTCTGGGTTCAGAAAATAATTAAACGAACACCGGTTTACCTTGGCTCAACCCGAGACTTTCACCTTCACTTTGAACTGCTCTCTTTCTCTCTATCCCCACAAAGGAGAAGGGTGGTGGTGTTAGCAATCCACAAAGGTATGGGGAGGAAGAAGAACACTGCTTGAATCTTACTCACAACCTCACATGGCTTCCATCTCTCTCGATTGCCTCTCTTCTCTCAACTCTTCTCTCCATTGCTACAACACACACACCACCACAAAAACGGCCGGGAGATAAATACATATATATAGGTTAGTTTAGGTCACTCTAATTGGGCCTAGGGTTCACTAAGCGGGCTACCAATTAACCTAAACTAATGGGCCAATATTCAACCCCATATTAATCACTAAATGGTCCAACTAACCAAATAATCATCCAACCCAAACCCGAACCATCCAAAAGTGTAGTTCATCTCCGAGTCGAGCCAAGTCCATGGTGTCGATAAATAATCGGACAACTGTTTTAAATAATCGTCCGGATTATTGGGTATCAAAAAACCCAACACGGTATGTGGAAAATTGAGCAACAATTTGTTCTTAGAATGTGAACATTAAATGAGCGTCCATGAAATTATAAGAAAATAATATGAAAGGAAAAGAAATATTGCGTCATTTGTAGGTCCATGGTGGATTAGAGTGTGAGGTTAGATTGTATCACACAATTCAATTTATGTTAGTCTTTTACTAGGGCCGAACAGATTAATCACAAAGTATGTTCCCAATGTAAAGGGCTGTTTCACATATTCCAAGCTGAAATCTACTCTTTCAGCACATGCAATCTAGTTGGTCTCACTTGCATACATTTGGGTTGTTGTTTCTATTGGGAGTCCATTTTTGGACACTTCTTTTTATTTTTTTCCTATCTTGGACAATAAGTAGAATAACTTGAATGGTTAGAAATTTGTAGTTTATTTGGTTACCGAATGAAACTGTTTTCCAAAATTAGTTTTCCTCCCAGTTATAAATTGAAGTACGAATTAAATAACAGAGCAGTACAGTGATTGATGTTTACCTAACTTGCAGTGCCATGTTTCGTAATGCACTGCTCTTTCCGGTGTACACAGATTAGAGATATTTTTCCTTTTTCAGAAGATAGACAGATAAAAACTGAAACCTAATGATGACATAAGCAAAATTTCTTATGACATTATTTAAAAAAAATAAAAAAATAAAAAGATTGAACCCCAACCTTGAGAACCTTCACCACCTTGCCCCTAGAGTTTTGTGAGGGAGGTAAATCGCGGAATGTACCCAAACAGGCCAGGGACCAAGAGCTGCCTATACACTACGCCTACAAGGAGTCCAATTCCATGTCTTAGAAATTGAACCCCCACACTGCGGCTGCCAGCAAGGCGTGAGATAACCTCACTTCTGTTTTTTACACCACTGGACTATGACCCAAAGGACTTTAATGACTTTATTTTGATATACTTGAAGTGGTGTAGTATTTTGATATTACAAATTTCATATTTTGAAGCATTTCATGTTAGTACATATGATACGAAAATCCATCTATGAAATACCCACATTAGAGTTATTATTCAAAATAATTAATATTCGGATGAATTGAATAGAGTTAGTAGGTATAAAAATTCAATTTTCAACCAATTAAAGAGGTGCATATTAGGTGTTCGTGACAATGTCAATTCGAATATAAATTTTCATTTTGCGTGAATCGTTGCATATGTGACATGATATAACACTTTATTTATCTTACAAATGAATTAGGAGCTGAAATTTGAAAGCGTTATACGTTGCTATCTTTTGAATTTTTGGAAATGAATTACATAAATGTATGCAAGATGTTTGTGAAAACATAATACGAACGTAAAGTCAAGGTCTACTTTATAGTAAAAAGTAATAGAATTTGGCACTTTATATTTATTGCATACGATTCGTCTTCCTGAAATTTGAAATTGACATGATATGTCACCTATTTTGGCTTGTCCCAAGAGTAGTTTCATAAGGAGTAACTAGCTCCTGTACAATATTTATTTACATATTCAACATTTACTGAGATGGGTGATTTGCTTTAATTTCTGTGCAAATCTTTTTGACACGTCTAGTTCAAGTTTTATGTATCTTCTCACAATTCTCCACCTCGTACATCATTTGATAGACCTCAAATTTTGGACGAACACAAGAAGAAGCAGAAAGCGCCAAACTCGGCTGTACCATTCAAACCATGGTTGCCTACGTACCCATAACTCGGGATCAAGCCTCCGTAGTTCACCTCCACCGACATATACTCTCCACCTCATTTTAACCCCGCCCCGAAGGGCCATGCCCTCTCGGGCATATCAACATGGACTAATGTGAAGCAAGTCCAAACAATGTTGAAACTTGCTACCCGTTACCACTTTGGTTAACATGTCAGCTGGGTTCTCATTTGTGTGTACCTTCGAGAGTGAAACATCACCTTCCTTTATGACATCACGCACAAAATGATACCTGACGTCGATATGCTTGGTTCGAGCATGATGAACCTGATTCTTAGCCAAGTGAATCGCACTCTGGCTATCACACCACAAGTCCACACAATCCTGCTCAATCCCCAAATCATCTAGAAGACCCCACAACCACAATGCTTCCTTCACTCCCTCTGCCATAGCCATATACTCGGCCTCTGTAGTAGAAAGAGCAACTGTAGCCTGTAACATCGATCGCCAACTAACTGGGGCACCATATATGCAAAACACATATCCATTAGTAGATCGTCCTCTATCTAGATCACCTGCATAATCCGAGTCCATAAACCCACTTATATGACATGCATCTCCACCAAAACATAAACCCGTATCTGCGGTACCTTTTAAGTACCTCAGGATCCACTTCACAGCTTCCCAGTGTGCCTTTCCCGGATTCGCCATGTATCTACTAACCACACTCACCGCCTGTGAAATATCTGGGCGTGTACACACCATGGCATACATCAAACTGCCAACTGCACTAGCATAAGGTACACGATCCATGCGTCCCTTTTCTTCCACCGTAGTAGGAGACTGTTTACCAGAGAGCCTGAAATGTGGAGTCAATGGAGTCACCACCGACTTTGCACCTTGCAAACTAAACCTAGCAATAACCCGCTCAATGTAGCCTTTCTGACTCAAGAACATTCGCCGGTTCGTCCTTTCTCTTTTAATCTCCATACCCAGTATTTTCCTAGCAGCCCCCATATCCTTCATCTCAAACTCTTTAGCAAGTTGAGATTTTAACTTATCTATCTCCACCTTGCTTTTCGAATTGATAAGCATGTCATCCACATACAGAAGAAGATAGATATAGTTACCTCCCCGAAGTTTCCGAATATAAACACAACTGTCATACTCACTTCTGAGAAACCATGCTTTAGCATGAAGGAGTCAAATCACTTGTACCACTGCCGAGGAGATTGCTTCAATCCATATAGTGATTTTCTCAAGCGACATACCTAACGTTCCTTATCCTCAACCTTGTAGCCCTCAGGTTGATGCATATAGATCTCCTCATCCAAGTCCCCGTGCAAGAAAGCGGTTTTGACATCGAGTTGTTCCAACTCAAGATCATGATGAGCAACAATACTCAATAACACCCGAATGGAAGTGTGCTTGACCACTGGAGAAAAGATCTCATTGTAGTCAACTCCCTCTCTTTGTGCAAACCCCTTAGCCACTAACCTTGCTTTGAATCTTGTACCATCGAGCTTGGTAGGATCCTCCTTCTTTTTATACAACCACTTGCAACCAATAGCTTTCTTACCTATGGGCAATGGGACAACCTCCCATGTTTGGTTCTTGTGAAGTGATTCCATCTCTTTTTCCATTGCCGCCAACCAAATCTCGCTATTGTTGTTTAAAATAGCTTCCTTGAAAGTGGTAGGCTCATCATCCTCCACCGAGAGTGCATACTCAACCAAATTTGTTTGCCCATAGTGCCTCAAAGGCTCGTCTGACCCTAACTTTAGAACTTGCTTGTAAGTACGGCGTGACCTAGAGGAAGCCAAGTTATTTGTAAGCTGCTATTGTTGCTGTGCCTGTACATTCTCTTGCTGAATCGCCTCTTGTTCAAACCCATCATCACTCTCATCTTGAGTGTCTGTTTGATGCTCCTCTTGAACATGCCTAGAATCAGGTTGATCTCTAGGTTCTATGTCAACAACTTGAGACATTGTAGTCTCAACATCATTACCACCGGGGCACTGTAGCTTTCAACAAAGATACCATGGAGTTCTCATCAAAAATAACATCTCTGCTGATTATGAACTTAGAATCCTCTACACACCAAAGGCGATAGCCTTTAACACCTGCCGCATACCTCAAGAATATAGCCTTCTTGGCCCTCGCATCAAGCTTTCCCTCGTTGTCATGATAGTAGGCTGTGCATCCGAATGTTCTGAGTTTTTCATAATCTGCATGTTCTCCTGTCAATGCCCTATAAGGTACATCTCCATCTAACCTTGAATGTGGAGACCGGTTCACAATGTAGCAAGCATTTGTAACCGACTCTGCCCACCATTCTCTGCCCAAACCTGCATAGGATCGCATACACATCGATTTCTCTCGAAATATGAGATTCAGTCTTTCCGCGACCCCATTCTGTTGCGGTGTATTTCTTACTGTCCAGTGTCTCACAATGCTTTCCTTACCACAGAACTCCTTGAAAGCACCATCTGTATACTCAGTACCGTTATGAGATTGCAGTGTCTTCACTTTCTTTCCTGTTCTGTTTTCAACCATTGCTTTCCACTTCTTGAAGGTGTCGAATACCTCATTCTTATGCTTCGAAAATAAATCCAAGCATATCTAGAATAATCATCGACAAATGTAACAAAATACCTGGAACCGCCTTTGGAAGTGACAGAAGCCGGACGCCATACATCCGTGTGCACATGGTCAAGAATGCCTCTGCTTTTATGTTTGCTTGGCTGGAACTGAACTCGGTGTGCTTTACCATACACGCAATACTCGCAAAAATCCATGCAAGGTTTCTTCAAGTTCTTTAGCAAACCTTTCTTGACTAGCAAATCTAGCCCCTTTTCAGACATATGCCCAAGCCTTCTATGCCATAGTCGAGTGCACTCACATGGGTCTCCATCACTTCCACTTGTTCCAACTGCTACATCTTCAGTAGCTGTAGTACCCTGAAGAGCATAGAGATTGCCTTCATGAATACCCTTCATCACAATCAAAGAACCACTAACAACCTTCTTTACTCCATTCCATTTTACAATCTTACAACCACCGGAGTCTAAGGCACCAACAGAGATAAGGTTCTTTCGCAAATCAGGAACATGTCTAACATCCATCAATGTTCTAACCACTCCATCATGCATCTTGATTCTAATTGAACCAAGCCCCACCGTTTTACATGAATGGTTATTACCCATCAACACGGTTCCACCATCAGTGCTTCTATAGGTAGTAAACTACTTCTTATTTTGACACATATGGTAAGAGCATCCAGAGTCAAGAATCCACTTACCGGAGGTTTCTGCATCACAAGAGATGGTGTAGCACTCATCGCTTTCCCCTCCTTCCGAGGCATAGCTTACCTCTTGCTTGACTTGCACCTTCCCGTTGTTGTTGTTCTTATTGTTCTTCTTCCAACCCTTTTTGTTAGGACAATTCGCCTTGAAATGCCCAAGCTCGCCACATTTGAAACAAGACCTTTCCGTAAGAGGTCTAGAACTCGATCTAGATTTTTCTCCCTTGCCCTTTGGTCGCACATTGCTTCTACCCCTTATAAACAATCCTTGAGCTTGCTCCTTGTTACCAATGGTAGACATGCCACTAGTTGCAATCTTTCGAAGATCATCCGCTAGAAGTGACGTTCTAGTGTCCTCCATCACAAGTTCATCACCCACACGCATCAATGTTTGTACTAGGTTCTCGTAAGACTTTGGCAATGAAAGAAGTAGTAGAAGTGCTTGATCCTCATCATCTACATCCACATCAATGTCCTTCAAGTCCGATATGATCCTATCAAACTTGTTGACATACTCCCGGATTGGTGTACCTTCATCCATCTTGCAAGTATACAATTTGCATTTCAAATACATCCGATTTGTTAGAGTCTTCGTCATGAAGTTCGCCTCCAACTTTGTCCACACCTCTGCCGCCGTTACCTCACTATCAACCAAGAAAGCAACATCTCTTTCAAGGCAAAGAATGATAGATGCTCGTGCCTCAAGATCTAGCTCTTCCCAATCCTCGTCCGACATATCAACGTGCTTCTTCTCCTTTCCCGCCAATGCCTTGTGCAACTTTTGAGAAATCAACAAATTTTTCATTTGCATTCTCCAATATGAAAAATCATTCTTCCCATTGAATTTCTCTATCTCATACTTCCCAATCTTCACCATTCCTCTAGTAGACATGATTTATCCACTTGTTTACCGAAAATAAATCACCAAAGTTCACTTGGGAATTTTCACAAACACCTTGTGCACAACAAAGTTTAAGCAACTCACCACAAAATCGAAGCTTAACCACCTTGATTTAGGAAGAAGCTCTGATACCAAATTGTTGGGTAAACACCTCCCAAAGATTGCCTAAAGATCAAACAAAGTTGACAATGTGAAAAATTTCCAAACCACTTCAAGAACAAGAAAATGAGGAAGAAATGATTTCAATAGAATATATGAATAACAATGCATTTGGATTACTTGAACAAGCCTCAAGTTAATCCCCAAGAAAGAAAATAACTTTGAATTTATACCCAAGATGAACAACCTTCAATCTTGTAAAATTCTCTCCAAGTTTTCTCTCAATTTTCTCTCTAAAATCGGGCCTAGGTCTTGTATATTGTGAAGGAGGGAAAAAACAGGAAATATATGTACCTATCGGGGCGCCTAGGCGCCATGTGACGCCATGTTTCTGCTGTGGAGGCAGAAACTGGGCACCTGGGCTCCCACTCCTGGCGCCTGGGCGCCCAGCAGAACCAGCCCTTCCTTTCTCACAGAATGAATGGTGATATAAGAAGACAACCTTTAATCCTTGAATGCATGAATCAAATACTTCATAGATTATCAAAGCTTAATACCTAATCGAGTACAACAATATTTGTTTTAACAAAAAGAAAAAAATGATTAGTTTCATCAAAATCGAGCGAGAATCAACTTCGCGTGAGTCCACATGTGTGAAGTGGTAATTATCGGGCGTAAAATCAAAGGATTTCTCAAGGGAATCTTTAGACATAAGTCAGCAGAACTATTAATGAAATGGTCTACCAAACCCAAGCAACGCCTGCCTAATACAGGTTAATATTGGGATTCGGTTATACCACATATATGGAGCTCAATGGATCTCTTTTAAAATTAATCAAGTTGACTCTATATCAATAAGATCTGCTAAGCCTTTTTTGCCCATCCTAGAGCAATTGTTCATGGCCATTATGGGCAAATCTTGATCCCTATTAAGCAAATTATCATCAAATGTCTAAAACAGACAACTGGCTTTTAGTTATATTAGCAACTACAGGCACATCAAGCCATATGATGTAGAAGTGCAAGCGATCAAGCTGCACATTGAGCTTCAGTTTCATAAAGAACATTTGGACATCTTCGAATCCAAACTGCATCGACTTCATGAATTCAGCCGCTTTCAAATAATTCCCACCTGCAGTTGACTCGTAAGATAAAGTATGTTCCACAGAATTCATAAACAAAGATGGCTTTTCAGCCATCTTATTACGCTTGATTTATATAACACCCTCCATCCCTACAGCCATCACAAAAGATTCAAATTTATAATTATCATTCACGAAATAAACTCAAGGTATCAATATAAGATCTAAAATTTCGTAAAGAAACTGAATTCATAGACAATGTGGTTATCATTATCAAAACAATAGCATTTGAGGTATAATTTAGCTGTTGTTTGAGAAGCATTACCTCCAAACTTATTTTCCTCAAAACTCAATTTTAACCACATATTTTCATAAAAAATCATTATTCAAGACATCATTTTTCCAGAAAAATAGGACTTAAACGAGGGCTTAATGCCGTTGGTATAATTTATATATCCACATCAATTACTCAACTACGAAGATAGCATTATGAAATTGAAAATCTTGTAAATATATTTAGTTAGGTTCAAGTTAATATTAGCCAAATTCAAGGATTCCAGAAAATTTCTTCAAACCCGATAAGATAAACTACAAAAGGGGATCTTATTGCGAATTTTTTTCACCACACATCTAAAACTTAAAAACATAACATAAAATCTTAATTACAATAAAATAATAAATCATTCACCCAAAGAACAAGAATATATACTGGAATAGAGAAAGTAAAATTACCCTAACATAATACAAAACCCAAATTATAGAAATAGATAAAAGGCCTTTAAATTGGAATCCATTGGTTGATCAAGTTTGAAAATTTGATCTTGAAAAGCTGAAGAACTTTTAATTAAAATCACATACAGGCCACTGTCTTTGCATAGAGCTTTCTACACACAATCAGATCTACATAACTCCCTCCAAAACCTAGACCAACTCCTAAACACATAAAAAACCTGAAAAGAGATCAATATTTTTAGAACCCACATTCTAAAAAGATTTAGAATACCCAAATTAGAAACGAGTTCCAAAAAACAAAGAAAAATATTCTTTCTATAATGTGTTTCTTCTATTGTGTCACTTGTGAACAGTCGCGCTTGAGCTCCTCATCCAACGCACTTCTTCGTTGTCTACATCATCTTCAATAGGATCATCGCCAGTGGGATGAATATAGTCAGTTCCATTTTTTCTCGTTTAATACATAGAGAAGAGATTGGACGAAAAAATATAGGTGAAGCGAATTAATTGTTTCAATGGTCACCGAAATTAGGTTCATGTTTTATATTGGTCACTAAAATTTAAAATGTCGAGTTTTGATCACTGAATTTAGGTCCATGTCTTATATTGCTCATCGAAGTTCAAAATATCGTTTTGGCCACTGAACTTTAAAAATGCCGAACATTACTCATTATCATAACTATTGAACTTTGAAAAGTATCAAATTTACAGTGAGTAATGTACAATATTTTTTTAAAGTTCAGTGGCCAAAATTCAATATTTGAACTTCAACGAGCAATCGAAGATATGGACCTAAATATTTAAACGATGTAAGATCACTCTACGACTACAAATGCCAACATCCTTATCGACATGGATCCCCATCCTCCAATTAATATGGTAGTATGTAGTATAAGCTTATCACTAAATGTGATAAAAAAAAAACTGTGCTAATTTATATCATTCTTCATAATACTTCAAATCAAAATAAAGTCACAAAATCTCTAAAAGAGACTTATTTTATGTCTTTATCTGCTATATTTCGAGATCATAATAATATCATAATAAAAAGATATAAATCAAATGCATACTCAAAATAATTTATGGATAGGAAAAATATATTTTATTATTGGAAGGGGCTATACTTGAGAAACATATGGGTTACTCAAAATAGTTCTTTTACATAAACAACTCCCACTAACCAAAAACATCAAAGGTTTCCACAATACCCATATTAACAACATGTGTCTTAAAAACTTTTGAAGTAAATCCTTTAGAGCACTTAATAATTTTCAAACAAAGTTTGTTGGCCCTTTCCCACTTTTTATATTTAGCCACACATTCAAGAGTGCTCTTATTTTTGGGTTTCAAAAATTGCTTCTCAATTGCAAAATCCAAGCCTAAATGATCAAATGCTATTGTTATGTCTTGTTTCCATCTCATATAATTATTCCCAGTCAAGGTTTCAACATCATACAATTGAATTGAAAGAGATGAGGCATTTAAAATTGTGGATGGAAACATAAAATATCTTATTTAATATCATCCAAACATAATGCATGCAGTCAATGGATGATAACATATCCATCTAATTAACATTGGCTATTAATTAGATAATCTATAATTAAAGTCAAAACCATATGAATTGTACTATGGTAAGGCCTAGATGTATCATTATAAAGTCACATTTAGGTTGACAATACAATACACTATAAGGTACTCTTAAAACATATTGAATCGAAATATCAACACCTTCAGGTAGAAGGAGATTTGTAGACCAAAGTAAATTCGTTAACTACCTTATGTCGTTTTCCAAAACATCACATATAATAACACATTTGGGTAAGATTCTATATGCAAAAATTTAAAAATGCAACGCTAACGCCTTTTAATTTATTTTTGGGAAATTTTCAAAAATGTCACAAAATTAACAAGGTCCCCAAAAGTTGTCATTTTTATTTTATGTGAGCAACAATGTCACTTTTTGTCTGAAATGTCCAAATTACCCTTAATGACACATTTTCATTAGCATTTAATGCTTGATTTGAAGGAGTTGATTATGTTGATGTGATGATTTATTTTATATATAAAAAATATAGATAAATGTGTATCATATTGATTAATATGAATTTGTGTTAATAAAAAAGAGTAAAAGAAATTAAAAATGAAACATAAACAAATATATCTTCTTCTTCCTTTACAAACCCAAATTTTTCTCATCTTCTTCCTTTTCATTGATCAAGAAGATTTTTCTCTTACATTCATAATCCATTTTATATTTACTTAAAATTTTTGAAATTATTATTCATTGATTTCTTTATTTTTGAATCCTTCACAAATGTGATTATCACCATTAAGGTTTTGAGTACTTTCTTCCATTCAAACCAAATAATGTTTTCCTTAAATGTCTTTTCAATGACAAGTCCAATCTAATATTTTTCATCTAACTCAATAGTAATGATCACACTGAATGTGTTGTGCTAAAGAATTTGTTCCACCGACTATTGTCTGCTTCTCGACATTTTTGACGGTCCAACTATCGAATTTGACATTTACAAACCATCGGGTTAGACGTTTGAAATGTTGAACCCGATATTTACAAACTATCAGGATATATAGTTTTACTGTTAAATGGAATACTTAAAAACGATGGAAAGCATTGATTTAACCTTTTACTACTATACAAATTTACGTATTATGCAATGCCACTTTCATGCTATTAAATGCCAACACATTGATTCTGTAGAATTCTTATCGTTGCAATCCCAATATTTTAGGTATGAATAATTATTTGAGATTCATCGTGTCGTATGGGGGAAAGTTTGTTCATACTGATGACGAATAGAAGTGGAGAGGGGACACAACCACTTATATTCTGGTTCCGACAAGTAATACCGTAACCGGACTTTTGTAAATGTTGAAGGACAAACCTGATATTCTTGATCTCCGTACTCAAATTTGATTGAAGTTCAATGTCTTTAACTTGAATATACCTCTGACCGAAATACGCAATGATGAAGACTTATTTTCATCACATCTCAAATTCATTTTCTGTACAAAACACAAACAGTTTCCTCTGCCAATATCACATAAATAGAACTAACAAACGCAAAATTATATACATAAATAGAAAATAAAATGTTCTTCCGTGCAGTTGCCACAGTCATCAGAAGTAAACCGTTGTGAAGGTAGCTCTTTCTTTGACAACGAAATCGATTGGTTCCACCTCCAATTATAACAAGAATGTGTGTACCAACACTTTGAGGATCATTCAGGTCATGAGTATGAATCTACTCATATGTCATCATACATTGGTAAAATTAGTATTCCGAGATAAAGCATGTAAAAAACAATGTGAAGAAATGCAATAACCTTTACCTTGTGTGCAAAAACAATCCGATCACAGTACATAATATGACTCAATTGATTCATGCAATCTATCGTAATCTGAATTCATCCGTATTTTTCAAACAAGCAACTTCCACAAAAACAAATTTGAATTGCATGTGATCCGAAAATTATGAAGAATGAATTGTGACGGTGGTGGCATCGTTATACAAATGAAAATGTGAAGTACAAAAATATAACCACATATGGATGAATCAATCACATGTGAGACGTTCGGATGAAAAAATCTAACCACATACGGATAAATCAATCAAAAAATCATGAGATCATAGCATTTCATATATGTTCATGCAAAACACTCGTGCAATGTTAGAATGAACCAAAGTTTGACTTGTGGAACTGAGCGGAGGGAAGGACTGAATTATTGTTCTCGATAGTTCATCTGTCGAGAATTACTAAGGCTAACTGTCGGGAATGACAGTTAGGCACGATGGCATTTCTCTACATTAGTAACTGTCAACAGATGAACGATAAGGAAATCTACTTTTTATCTCTAAGAAAATAGGTATTATTGAAAATTATTTCACTCTATATTCGAGCATAACAAAACATTAAAATCACAGGTATGCTATCAACTGTCTAGCAAGAGTTCAACCCAAATAAGAGTACCGCCCACAACAAATGGATTCCAAGTGATAGCAATGTTATTTCCACATCACACAAGTACCAAAAACATTGAAACGAAAGAAATGTAAAGTGTCAATCCAGATTTTCACCCAACATTGAACATCCAAAATACTTGAAATCTGAACTTTGAAAGCAAAGGAAGAGGATAAATATTAAACTAGAACCCTAGATAATTTTTTCCCTCAACATTAGTGCTAGCACATGTAGCATGTGCATATGTGCATCACTAATAGAAGATGTATACAAAAGAGAAAATTAAAATTTATAGTATGAAATTGCAGAAAGTAGAGGAAAAACATTTCCAACCATAAAACAGCCAAAAATTAATCAAAACGTCCAAAAAAATTACAAGATATTAAAAGAATTTTTACCTCTTTCTAATTCAAGCTCCAGCTCTTATTTTAAACCCAGCAAAAAGCTCCATTTTTCACATCTCATAAACCCTTTACAGATGAAAATATTACAAAAATTAAGTAAAAAAACAAGGTTTTTCTCTCTTGGATTGAAGCCCGTAATGAGAGAAATGAGAGAGAGAGTGAGAGAGTTAGGGTTGTTTGAATGAGAGAAATAAGATTTATCTATTTTTTTTTCCAACTTTCATCCTTGACATTGACAAGATTTTTTTACAATTTCTTCCGTTGGGTCGAATCTCATTTAATTAGGATATGTAGGGAATTTGAAATTATCTTCAGGGGCAAATATGTCTTAAATTGACATTCTTGCAATGTAAAAAAGAAAGTGACATTTTTGTAAATGTTTTGGGAAAAATCGACATCCTCTACAATTTCCTCTTTATCTTTTTGGCAGAGAAAACCAAATATATAACAATGGGTGTGCCACTTTGGCAGCTATCACCCATTTTTATTTTAAAATATTTCTCTTAATTGGAAAACAATGATCGTCTTAAAGCCCATGAAAAATTCAATCACAAAATAATAATTGCGCAACAAATCATAATCATCATTTAAAATTGGTAAAATTGGTAACAAAAAATTCGATATATTAGAGGTGAAATTTAAATAGACAACTAATAACAACATTTAAATGTATAAACATTTTAACGAAAATATAAAATTAGTCAAATTTGAATATAATGTTAATTCAAAATTAAAATAAAGGTCAAATTTATTTAAAATATTAATTTAAAACTCTTTTAAAATTAAAATTCAATACTTCCTTTCTGAAAATTGCATTATGACCCTGGATTTAAAATTACGAAAAGAAGCTTACAATTTAAAAAATTACAGAATAGGTCTTTTCTTTTAAAATTGCAAACTGGCCCTTTTCCTTTTATTGTATGTAGGGGCTCGTAATTCCACTATTTACAACCGAAGCCTTCGCCTCCACTTCACTCATTTTTCAGAAGCCCTAAAGGAGAACTCTCATTTACATCTCGGCTGTCGATGCCGTACCTTGCCACTATACCTTCGCTGGGGAGTGACCGCCAAATAGGCAGCGCACGATGCACCGCATACTCAGTGAGCCAAATGCTGTCGCGTAGCAACGGCACTGCTGTTACAATTAGCAACAGCGCCAGGGTTTATAACAACTGTGCCCAATAGGCATCAGGATGAAAGCGACTGCAAAAGTGCTGCTTCCGTGAGCAGCAACCCTGTTGTTTCATCGCACCTCTTACGACAGGAGTGGGTGCAGGACGGTCCAGCCACCTTTCGATCCAATTACTAATTTTCCATTTTTAAAAACAAATTTTGAAGATAAAAAAAACTAACTTACTCAAATTGCCAAAAAACAAGAACATGAACAGCCAACTTTTGATTATTCCATGATGCAAAATAATTTCAAATATGTTCAAACTAGAAACTTTAAATTTATTCAGTCAGAAATCGAGAAAAAACATTTTTTGTTTATGAAGGATTCTGATTTTAGAATGGAGACTCTAATACTAATTGTTGAATTTAACAATAATCATGCTAAGAAACAAAAATCACAATTCTAAATTGATAGTTTAAGATTCATTCCTACAGAAGGCATCTTAGATAATAATATTAGCAGCTAGATCTTATTCTCATTACTCCTCAAAAATATTAGGCGTCAATCAAGCTAGCTTATAAAATGATATGGAGAGGAGAAGAGGTCGCCTTTTACATAGATATTTATTGAGCCGTCCCATTAACTGCTCCAACCCTAATTAATACAATGTACAAGATATAACCTATAAGGTGTAAAATAGTCCAATAGTCCAAGTGATCAGTTAATATTTTGGACTTAATCAAATTGTCATTATGAGTCATACATCTAACTCATAAAATTTGCAATCAAATGGGAAGCTTATATTTTAGAATTATTCTAACAAAGTAACCATACCGTACCACATGGGAAGACTTATTGGGTGAATCAAAAAACGTGTTTGGAGGGCCGTGTAAATCTCCTCAATTAAATTTGAGGTAATAAAATAAAGAGTGATACTATTTGCAGTCGCTTCACTATCGCAGTCTTTCTATGTGGCATACATATGACGGTTAGTGATTTAACACATTAATATGGTAATGTTTTATTTTCTCATACATCAAATCAGTGTATGTCACGTAGAGCAATTACGGCTATGAACTATAGCAAATAACATTATTCAAAATAAAACTATATATGAGTAAGATAAAAATATTTAAAATGGAAAAAAATAATGAGATCATTGTTCTCATAATTAATAAAATTGTAAATGTATTACATCATTGATAATTAATTGAATGTACATTAATTAAATTCCATACAAAATTTTGAACCGTATAGTTTATGAGCATTAATTTCTATTTCATGGGACATTCATAAATTCACAAAATTATACACTAAGATGAAAACAATATGTTATTTCTCTTCAAGGAAATTTTCTTTATTCATTAGTCTTAGAATAAACCAAATCAGACTAGTTGTAACATTGATTGGAAATAAAAAAGAAAAAGAAAAAATACATTAGCCTTTTTTTTATTTATTTTTTAATTAAATCAAATCTAAAATCTCAAATGTACTTAATTATCAAATACAATATATCAAGAGATAAGGATTACTAAATTATTTATTGAATATGTTTCCTTTTCTATTTTCAAAAAATACTCTAAAAATATTTTTACAGAGATTGGGAAACAACCAAAATCAGCATGGACAAGCAAAACCCAATGTTATCACTTCAACTGTTATTATTGTTGGATTAAATACTCTTAATAATTTGGAACTACCTTCATTATCCAAGTCCAACATGAATTATCTAATTAGTGTTAACAAGTATGAAAATTTTTAAAAAGTTATTGCTAAGGTAAATGTAATTTCAAACTGGTAAGACTAATTATCATATTAATAAATTTAAATATCTTTTACAAAGTGACTTATTTTATCAATCGCACATTCTCTATGTAAAATTGATTTCCTCACAACATTTCCACAATTTTTAAGGCTTAAGTACCTTTTTTTTAACGCTCAAATGAAATTGCTCACTTTTTTTACTTGCTTACTTTTAGCATGTTATACAAGTTAAAAAAATAATAAAATAAAATAAAATAAAATCACATCACCTGCACTTAATACTCTAGGATAAATTTTATAATATTGATTTTTTAGATGCCTGTTATATTTCACTTCCTTTTTTGACACTCACGGATCTACTTTAAGTCATCTCAACTTATCAAATCTGAATTGTCAAAAATATTAAAACAAAATTTATAAATTTTGCACGTACACCATACTCGATTTGATTCACCAAATAAGTATTCCCCTGTGGCATGGTAACCGAGGCATTGTTCGTCCCTTGGTTACAAGCTCCTTTCCATGCTGCCACGAGAGCCTAGCAATCTTTCAAAAGAAAATGTAAGCTTAATAGAAAAAAAGTCATAGTGCTCTATCAAATGTGATCGTAGTCAAACATTATGTATAGAGTAATGTTGTTTAGCACCATTAGTGCTAAAAATTCATCCTATGTAGAAGCAAATGGTAGGTCCCAATTAAATGAATCTCATAACACCACATTTAATGGGCCTTACCATTTAATGTTAGATACTGTTACCTCTGTGCCTCACAAGATGTCTTAATGATACATAGCATTATTCTTATGTTTATCTCCATATTGTGCGGGACCCTTAGCTTTTATCTATATTTATCTACACATTTGGATGGGTATATAGCTTTTATATTATTTGTCCACACATATAGTAGAATCCACTATTTTTAAATACTTAAAAGCAATACCAAACAAGAATTATAATGTTTGAAACTAGAGAGTTAATTTGGTAACATCAACTTTTCATAGGGATGGTATTGGACTGAGCTCTTGGCCCTTTTACTCACGAGCTCGGCTCGTTACTTATACGTGTTAATTGCTTCAAATAAATTTAATATTTCAGCGTCATCTTCTTCAATTTCAGTGGAAGGAGTAGGCGCAGAGGGTACTCGACTAATATTTGTATCCACTCGTTCTTCATACATTTCCCATAAAGTTTATTCTAAATTTCTATACATGTGCACTAAAAGTTAAAGCTCTTGAAATTTGATCAATTGCATATTTAGTTCCTAATAGATTATATTGGGGGTCCATGATGTATGCTAAAGGAAATAACATAGGTAAATCTTTCCAATATTTTCTAAATTTCAAATCCATAGAGTATATAATTGCACTAAAATCGAGGTTATTTTTGCAATTACATATTTAGTTCTTAATAAATTATTTCGGAGTCCATGATGCATGCTAAAGGAAATCACATAGGTAAGTCTTCCCAATATTTTCTAAATTTAAAATCCATAGAGTATATAAGTGCACTAAAATCGGGGTTATTTTTGTATTTATGAAATCTTCTTGCAATTATATAAACACTTTCGAGCACCATATAGATAATGAGATAGTAAACTACAGATAAAATATTTGTACTATCATAAAAACTTGTCAAAAATTTTTTAACTATTAAAGCTAAAAGTCAATCGAATTCATTCAGAACGGTGTCGTCATCATTTCTAATATGCCTATTGTTATAAAACTTAGTTATTAAATGTTCAAAACCTTCGCATGACTTTGATAATAAGTAAGTGGAGTTCCATCTATGACTTATGTTGCTAACAAATGTTTTAGCATTTGTCACCCCAAATTCGACACAAAATTTCTCAAATGCTTGTTGTTTGCTAAGGAAATCGTGATATATATATTAATTCATTCCTAATTCTTTGAATTTCATTTTTAATATGTCTCAAACCTTCTTGCACAATTAAATTTAAAATATAGCACACACAACAATTATAAAACAAATAACCACTGAAATTAGGCTGCAATACCCTATATAATTTATTGATAACTACTTTATTAACACTAGCATTGTCGAATGTAAAAGAATGAATTTTACTTTCACAACGATATTATCTAATAATAGGCTTCATCGTATTATATATATTGTTAACGTTATGAGGGAATTCTATAATTTTAAAAGCAATAATTTTTTTTATGCATACACCAAAGTGTATGTAGTGTGCAGTTGCAGTTGCAGTTATATATGCTATTTTATTAATCACTTCCCATCTATCCGAAGTAAAGATATAACACCCTCATATTTTCACAAATCCAAAATCAATTGTAGTATTATTTGAAGAAAATATTCTATTGTATCTGAATGAAGAGTGTTTTGACTTATCCTAATGTACCTCAGTTGAAGATATTCTTTCAAATATGAGACAAAATATTAGTTGTCCATTATTACAAGTGGCAACTCAGCATTAGCAACAAGTTTCACCATTTCCATTCGAGCATTCTCTCTGAATACATCCACATGGTGAGGAGTGAAGTCGTAGAATTGGTGTTTGGACTACCAAATTACAGATGTGTTTGACCGACTTGAAGAAGTCCATGTTTTGTTGCACACGCTTAATAGTGATAGTTGAGGTGGATAGTACCAATTCCTTTTCGCCATGCCAATTGTTATTAGTAGTAGTTACATACTGCTTTGGAATCTGGGACTCCATCGATAACACAACCCATTGATATCAATTTGAAGTGATCCCAATGTTTTGCCTTTTTCCCTTTCGATTCCCTCTAGCATTGGAAATGTCTAATTCGATTTCCCCCTCTTGTTCCGCTTCAGTTTCGGGAACATCAACATCATCCAAATCAATTGGAGTATTGTTCTTTCCGCACCCAAATTTGAACTATCTTCAGGAATTGGTACTTCATTTAGACTGAGAAATTGATTCCGATATTGACTTTGTGGCGTCATAGGTGATTCGCCTCCGACACCAAACAAGCCCTCGACAAATGAGTATGGATCCATTTCAATTCATGAATTGTGATGATAAAGTATAGATAATATAGTAAGACGTAAGTACCAAGACTTGAGTAAAGAATGAATTAAAATGATGAGTTTGTAGTGTGAGAAATGAGAAATGAATGAATTGAAACTAAATAATTGAAATGTAAAAATGAATTTTTATTGTATAATTATAGATAATTGACTAATTTAGGCTATTGAGCACAAAAAGAGATTGAGAGAAAGAGAGTTGAGAGAATTATTAAAAAAAATTGGGGTAATTAGACTATTTATAGAGAAGAGATTCAAGGAAAAACAAAAACAAATATTTAGTGACTGTTCACTGAACCAAGAAAAAGTGACCGAAATTGTCACTCAAAACACGAGCCACGAGCGGCTTGCCTCAAGCTTTTGATGAGCATGTCATCCACATAGACCTCCATTGCTTTTTCCAATGAGTTTGAGGCAAGCCGCTCGTGGAAAAATGGAGGTCTATGTGGATAACATGCTCAAAACACGAATATCTTGTTAGCAAACCTTTGATAGGTGGCCTCGACATTTTTTAGCCTGAAGGGCATCATCTTGTAACAGTAAAGACCCCTATCGGTGATGAAAGATGTGATTTCCTCATCTACTGGGTATTTGGGAATTTGATTATAGCTCAAGTAGGCTTCCATGAAACTTAGCAATTCATATCCATCCATGTAGTCTACCAATTGGTCTATACGTGGACGATGGAAACTGTCCTTATGGCAAACCTTATTGAGATCAGAAAAATCAATGCGCACTTTCCACTTTTCTTTGTGTTTCTTCACCAAAATTGGGTTGGAGACTGACTTCAGGAACATACCCTTTCTTTTTTACTTCTTTTAGAGCCTCATATCTTTTCAAGTCAGGAGCCCTTCTCTTTTGTCTATGCAAGGCGACTATGGGGTAAATTTTCAAGTGGTGGTAGCTTACCCTGGGGTCAATGTGCACCATATCCTCATCGTCCAAGAAAAGACGTCAAGATTCCTTTGTAGGAAGTCCTTGAGCTCCTTTTTTATCTCTAGGAATATGCCTCTTCCTACTTGAAACACCTTTGTAAGGCCCGAGGGGTACACCATAAAACTTTCCAGTTCTTCCACGGGACTTGCTTGGGACTCGTGCTTGATGGCCTGGGGTCTAATTCATCAATGGTGGTAGCTTACCCTGGGGTCAATGTCCACAATATCCTCGTCGTCCAAGAAAAGACGTCAAGATTCCTTTGTAGGAAGTCCTTGAGCTCTTTTTTTATCTCTAGGAATATGCCTCTTCCTACTTGAAGCCCCTTTGTAGGGCCCGAGGGGTATACCATAAAACTTTCCAGTTCTTCCACAGGGCCTGCTTGGGACTCGTGCTTGATGGCCTGGGGTCTAATTCATCAAGAATGGACGCTTTCTTGGAGATATCCACCATCTTGACATCTTCTTGCTCGAGACCTTGCTAGCCCGGGATATCTAACATTTTCATGTCTTTAATTATCACGTTGACATCACTAGGTTCTGCATTTCTAATCGAGTTCAAATAACGCTCACGAGATCTTCTTTATTCACCTATAACCATCGCTATTCCTTGCTCAGTCGAGAATTTTATGCATATGTGGTAGATAGAGATCACATATCCCAAATCCTTTAAAGTAGGCCTTCATAGGACCCCATGATAGGTTGACCTACTATTCGCTATAAAGAATTCCATTAAGTTCGAACTTATTTGAGATGACTCTTCCATTTCAACCATTTGTGTTATTTTTTTCCTCGGAGTGATGCTGCCTTTGGTGAAGCAGTGTATGGGATGGTGATGAGAATTAGCTCATGGTTTACAATCATTTTGTTAAAGATAGCTTCAAAGAAAATGTTAACAAAGTTGTTATTATCTACTAACATTCACACTGGCTTTCGGCAGACTAGCTCACTGCTCCTTAGCCCATTTCGGGCCACCATACCCCTTATAACAAAGATATTGCAACGTAGGAAGTCAATACCCTCTACGTCTTCCTAGGTGAATACAATCTATGGTATTTGACTCCTTCAGGAACTACCATCCTCTATGTAGCTGGTCAGTGGAGAGCTCTCTCTTGGTCGTTCTTTTGTGAATTTCTTGTTTTACCTCCAACATAGGGGTCTTCAAAGATGGTGTTGATTTCGTGGATTGGGGCATCTTCCACATTAGCTTGGTTCTCAATATGTCCTTCACGCTTTCACCTTCACCGAGGACACTTTCCAGTGGCGAAGCATGGCCTCCTCAAGCTTAGCAAGCTAATCTTGCCACGATTGGGACTTGTTCCCTTGAGGGAAATCATATCTTCTTTTATCTTGATAACTCACTCGCCTGGGCTATCGGGCAATATCCCTACAATTTGCCGTATCATGGCTATAGAAATGATGGTAAATACAATATTCGAGGGGATTTGGCTTACCTATAGGTCCCGAACCTCATCATTGGCCTCTTTTCCTTTGAGGGGCCTATTGTCTTGCTTCTGTTTATTGTACATTGGTCTCAGGAGTGACGTCTTCATTGGCTAATGTAGGTACTGTGTTTGAAGCGGCTGTAGCAAGTGCCTGTTTCGAGTTGGGAGCAATCTCGTTACCAACTTGGTTCCAGTGGTGATCTATTAAATGGAAGGTAGGTCCTCTCCCATACTGTCTTTGTTGAGGTTGAAAACCTCTACTAGCTCTGTTTGTATGGTCAATCAACTCCTTATTGATGATCTCACGCCTCATCATTTCCTACAATACATTGTACGTAGTCGGGTCTTGACTTTGTACATCCCTCTAAAATAGGGTGTTCGTGTTCAAACCTCTTTGCAGTGCTAAGAAGGCCTCGCGGTTAGTAACTTGCACACAATACGTCATCTCATCAATAAATCGAGATAAAAAGCTTTTCAAACTTTTCCACGTTACTGTCTCTTATCTTAGAGGCATTAAATGGGAACATCTCTCTCTCTCTCTCTCTCTCTTTGCTCACTGTAAACCTCTTCAAGAACATGGTTTTGAACTCTGGCAAATACCTAATACTCCTAGGAGGTAGTCTACTATACCAAATTTCTACCGCCCTACTCAAGGTCAGGTGGAAAGCTCTATATTTCACAATTGGGAAGGAGCCTCGTAGGCTCATGTGAGTTATGTAGCTGTTCAGATGTTTAGTTGGGTCCCCTCTCCCATTATACTTAGGCATTTTCAGCATCACATATTAGCTTGGTACTGGTGCATTTCTCAATTCTTGTAAAAAGGGTAAATTTTCATCATCATCATCTAGTTCACTAGATTGCTGGGATCATCTAAATTATTGTTGTCATCGGCTTGATACCTTGGTGGTGGATTGGATGGGCCCGCTTGATTCTCAGACCTTCTTTCTTCATTTGACGCTTATTTTGAGATTAGCCAACACGGGAGGCATGTTCTTGCATTTCCTCCGGTTGCCAAGTTGAAGGAGATGGGTCTGTGGCTTGTTTCGAGGTGCTGGAGATTACTGAGGTTGACTGTGCCTCGGTTCTACTGGGCTAATTTTGTCAAATACACTACTAGACCTTCTAGGCCCATTTTTCCGTTGATATTTGCATTTCTTGCTAAATGGGACCTCACTGGGTCGACCTGAAGCATAATTGTAAGAAAAAATCAACTCATACTTCTCTTTCCATGGGATTGATTCTCCTAGTATTCTTTAAAGATGAGGCCATTTGGCTCTGCACCTCATCTTCCTGTGGATATGGCTCTGGAGGCACATAAGGGGGGGATTAGATGACCCCATGGTCTTGTATCAGCACTAGTAGTTCTTGCATGGCTAAATTTATGTTGGTATTGCTTCACATATTAGCTACTATAGTGGACATCTCCCCAGTAAGTTGAGCGGCCATTTGCATCCCACCATGCATGTAATGGTAGTGGGGTCGACGCTGAGGTACTTAAACAGCTGCTAGCGAAGCTTTGTTAGCATTTTCTCTTACTCTCCTAGGACGAATGTCACGGTCAGAACTCATCTTTTGTTAATCCAAAATACTCAAATTTTTCAAACTTTTGGGGCTTCTTCTTGTCCTTTTGTAAGAACAAATCATTTTTCAAAGGATGCCTAACCTTCTAACAACTAGCATTTTCCATAAGGATGCTCATGGTTGTAGTGTGACTTCTAATAGATGGTGCTAATTTGTTGACCTCTTTTTCTGTTGGGACAACGTGGACAATGTGAGTATTATGCCCTAGATCCAATCGATTTAGGTTGTAAATACTTTTAATATGATTAATGCATTTATTTTTGGCAAAATCTATTATTTATTTAAATTAATATTCTGATAAATAATATTAATCACAAGGAGTTGTGATTGTGATATGCAAATTACATATGATTGGATTTTGATTAATTCACCGTCGTAAGTAATAACGAGATATGGATATCATTATTACGGATAGACCATCGAGTGTGGCGTTTCTTACTTGTGAAGTAAGTCACAAGCTAAAGTGTGAAGACACTTAAATAAACGTGTGGATGTTTTGTTATAAAACAAAACATTGGAGACCCGCTAAAGAGATTCCACATGGATAACTATCTGAGTATCAGTGTTTAATTTCTAACGTTCGGTAGTGGAATTGGTCCTTTGACTTGAGGTTGTCATAGTACCTTGTATGAGGACAGTAATACTTTGACGGTGTTGGATGTTGCTCTGCCAAACGCCACTAATACGATATTGTTCGGGTATGTCAAGAGCCATATGAAGGTTTTGAATGACCAATAGAGAATTCTTCACTCTTAGATAGTAAGAGATTGTGATCTGTATTTCGTTCAATTAGTCAATAACGAAATCCTTGGCAAATGTATACTCATAAGTCGAAAAGGAGTTTTGCACTCATATTGACGTAATTGTAGAATGCAAGATATGATCGATAATCGAGATTGACAGACTTTCATATCTCATAATTAATTTGATCATATTGACAAAAGGATTATAGTTTCACGGTAAACGAACAAATTTGGTTTTGTCATATCACATGATATTTCTTGTCACATGTATTGCCCTAACACATTGCTAGATGTTAATTTGGGACGTCGAGTGTGAATTTGTGATAAATTAAAAGGGTGTTTTAATTTATCAATTTTGATTAGATCAAAATAATATTTCACGTCGTTAGGCATCGTAATCGGGAACCTGATGGATCGTACACAAAAGAGAATTGAATGATTGTAATTTGTCAATTAATTAATTTAACAATCGTTGGATAAATTAATTAATTTAGTTGGTTATTTATATGCCCGAATTAATTAATTTACGGACCGAAATTAATTAAACGAGTTAATTAAATATTGGACCAGATCAGGCCAAGTCTGTTTGGGCTAATATAAATACGTGACTAAGGTTTTCAATTCGTAGAGATTTTCTCATAATTATTTCTAGTATAAGAGGAGAAAAACCTTGGTGGCTGCAATCTGTTCTCTGTGTGAAATTTATTGGAGTCTGAACAATTGGACAGTTGTGGGAGGTAAATCCAAATTGTTGGAACAAGGATAAAGCAAGGGAGTTTGTAGATTCAAGAAAAGGTTCAACTTTTATCAAAATTCCTGTCTAAATACAAAGATGAATCCTTGTGGGAATTGAAACTATTTTTATTTTCGCTACGCATGTTTAAGTAAATTCTCAATGATGGTATCAGAGCCAACTTTATATTTGTTAGGAATTGATTTACATGTTGATTAAATCAAAAGTTGATTTACTCATATTTATTCCTAAATCTAGCAATTGTAGCATTTAATTTAATACTCAAAATTGGTTTTGTAAAAAAAAATATTTTTTAAATCGGATCTACTGGCGGGCTGCAGCGACCATCGCGGTGGTGGCTGCTACGTTGTTGGCAGTGGCAAGCGCAGCCTGCAATGCCGCTGTTGGATGTGGGGCCATAAGAGCCAACCATTTTGGTTGTGTGGCCAGCCAAATAAATAAATAAATAATTTAGGTTTAGGGTTTGAATTCTGATTGGGAACGGAGGCCTCTTCTGAAATTTATGAAATCTCAAGGGTCCTCCTGTAATTATGAAAATGGGGTCAAATTTGCGATTTTAAATCATGGACCTATTCTACAATTTGTTAAATTAGTAGGGTCGAGCTTTTAATTTTAAATTTGGGTCAATGTGTAAATCTCAAAAAGGTGTTTTGAATTTAAATTTTAAAATGGGTTCTAAACTTGTGTTTTTAATTGGGCTTGACCCATATTTTAAATTGGTCCAATGTTAAAATTATATTTAAAATTAACGACTTTATATTTTGTTAAAATTAGATTTTAACTTAAATATTTAATTTTAATTCCATTTAATTAGAGTTGGACTCTAATATTATGTTAATTAAAATTTGATTTTAATTAAATAGGCCCGTCAATTAAGTTAATTAATCAATATAATTATTTATTTATTTATTTCGATTCATATTTTGAATGAGTTTTGACGACTAAAATTGCTAGATTCTTGAGACATTGCATGTAATATTAGATATTATATAGGAAACATTTATGTGATGAATGTCTATTTATAGATGATTATGAACTTGACTATGTGGATGTGTTGAATGGTTGATTTAATTTTTGCCATTTTATGGGCCTGCAAACTCTTAATTGTTTTGAACCTGCGAGCCCGTTATTATTATTATTGTTATGGGCCTACGATCTTTTTATTATTTTGGACCTATGAGTCCGTTGTTGTTGTTATTATTATTATGGACCTGCGAGTCCAATTTCATTTAGGTCTACCAGCCAACTAGTATAGGATACAGGTTGTAGCTGGACTAATTGAAGGCGCGAGAAAAGGAGGGAACCATGGAGATGGTGCATTGATATTGATTCAATGCTATACCACCGAGGAATTGACCAACTAATCTTTCCTTTGGCTCGAGAAAACTAGATAGAATAAGTCCATATCATCCATACTATCATTTGTATATTTATTCGCATAGTTGATGCATGATTATATATGTGTGTGTGTGAGACCATCGCATGCTAAATCCCTCGATAAAATATTAATTCGATATCATTTGTCTTCCATCATTATAGTGAAAAACGAGAATCCTAAATTGATCTCAGCTTGTTAAGTACACTCAAGATTGGTCCATTAGGGATATGCTTGACACTATGAAATATTTGATATTTCTGAATGATGGGTTTGATTTAACTAAAATTTATCTTTTGTTGAGTACACTCAAAGACATAAGTTTTAGAGGCATGTTAAGCTAACGCATAAGATGTGTGAAGACAAAGAGTTGTCAACTTTATGATCTGAGAGTTGTATGGAGATACAATTGATAATAGTATCTATCCAGATGTTTTATTAATGTTTGTTGAGTACACTCAAGATCTTGATAAAACGAATGGGATCCTAGCCTATTGGGAATCAAATGTGAATTCCAATAATTTATATATGCATGAATTCATTTTAAACAGTGGGAGCACGTTTAATTAAAATCCATATTAAATTTGTGCAATGAATTACAATACATATTAATTCTTTATTTTTCGTCATTTACAGTTTTTTGAATTATGAGTAATCATATGAATTTGAGAGGCATACGGGATGCCAACAAACTGACCGGACCAAATTTTCTCGATTGACACCGCAATTTGAGAATTGTTCTCAAGCATGAGAAAATTGGGCATGTCCTTGAGCAGCCCCTTCCAGAGGTACCTACTGAAAATTCCACTGAGGAAGAGGTGGCTGCTTACAACAAACATAGTGATGACGATAACACTAAAACATGTGTGATGCATACAACTATGTCACATGAATTGCAGAAGCAACATGAGGGTATTGGATGCTTACACTATGATTTTTCATCTCAAAGAGTTGTATAATGAACAATCTCATGTGGAGAGGTATGAGACCTCCAAACAACTGTACCGGAGCAAAATGGTAGAGGGATCTTCAGTCATTGCTCATGTGCTGAAGACGATTGGTTTCATTAAGAAATTGGCTCAATTGGGTTTTATTATGGATCACAAAGTAAATATTGACTAGGTTCTACAATCTCTGCGAGATAGTTATGCACACTTCATCATGAACTTCAATATGAATAAGATCGAATGAACATTCCCTGAGTTGCTTAATATTCTTAAAACTATGGAGCCCAATGTCAAGGCTAGCACTGGACATGTCTTATCCATTCAATCCTCCAAGGGTACTAAGAGGAAAATCAAAAAAAGTTTTACGAAAACATCTAAAAAGGCTAAAGGCAATAACAAAGCAATCAAAGCAGGCAAGGACAATACCAAATCTGATGACCCGCCCATCACTATGGAGTGAAAGGACATTGAAAAAGGAACTGAAAGACTTACCTCGCTAGCTTGAAGGGAAAGAAGTCTTTTGAAACTTCTACTTTAGGTATTTTTGTTATCGAGGTTAATTATGTCTACTTCATTAGTTTCTTGGGGATTAGATAACGGATGTGGATCTCATATTTGTATAAATATGCAGGGACTAAAGAGAAGTAGACCACTGTAGAAAATAGAAGTTGACATGTGCGTGGGGAATAGAGCAAGAGTTGTTGCATTAGTTATAGGGACATACTTCTTACCACTACTTTCGGGCTTAGTATTAGAATTAGAAAATTGATATTTTGTTCCCGCCATTACTAAAAACATAATTTCTATTTCATGTTTGGACATGAATGATTTTTCAATTAATGATAAGAACAATCGTTTTTTGTTTTATAAAGATGAGATAAAATAAAAGGCATAAAAGTGATAATTTAAATAATACCTATATCTGGCATTGCAGATTAGGTCATATCAATGACAAACGCATTTTCAAGTTACATAAAGATGGATACTTGGGGTCAACTAATTTTGAATCATTTGACAAATGCGAGTCGTGCATATTAGGCAAAATGACCAAATTTCCTTTTATTGGAAAATGAGAAAGAGCTGTAGAACTACTAGAACTAATACATACTGATGTATATGGACCCATATCAATCACCACTAGAGGTGGCTTCTCTTACTTCATCACATTTACTGATGATCATTTTAGATATGGTTATGTATATCTGATGAAATTCAAGCATGAAGCACTTGAAAAGTTCAAGGAATTCAAACTTGATGTAGAGAAACAGATAGGTAAAAATATTCTCACACTGAGATCAAATCTAGGTAGAAATATCTAAAGGGAGAATTTTTAGATTATCTAAAAGAGAATGTGATTCTCTCACAATGGACTCCGTCGTATACACCAGAACATAATAGCGTATCTGAACAGAGGAATCGCACATTGTTAGACAATGAAGCGGTTAGTTCAAAAAGTTTCAAACAGGAGATAACCGCTAATTCAACAACAGAAGCCGAGTACATTGCTACTTCTGAAGCAACGAAGGGAAGCTGTCTAGATTAAGAAGTTCATTAATAAATTGAGAGTCGTTCCCATACCTTTATATTATGATAACAATGGAACCATCACACAGGTGAAGAAATCGAGGTCTCATCAATGATCCAAACATGTGCTAAGGTGATATCATCAAATCAGGGAGATTATACAAAGAAATGACGAAAAGATAGAGAGAGTTCCCACGGATGACAATATTGCAGATCCATTGATAAAGTCATTGTCACAACATAAACTACTGGGCTGATTTTGTCAAATATACTACTAGACGTTTTAGGACTATTTTTCGGTTCATATTTAGGTGGAAAAATTATCTTCCTTGCTAAATGGGGCCGCACTAGGTCGACCGGAAGCATAATTGTAAGAAGAATCAACTCCCACTTCTCTTTCCATGGGATTGATTCTCCTGGCATTCTTTAAAGATGAGGTCATTTGGCTCTGCACCTCATTTTCCTATGGATATGGCTTTGGAGGCACATAAGGAGGGATTGGATGACCCCATAGTCTTGTATCAACACCAGTAGTTCTTGCATGGCTAAATTTTGGTTGGTATTGCTTAACATATTGGCTGCTATAGTGGATATCTCCCCAATAAGTTGAGCGGCGATTGGCATCCCACCATGCATGTAATGGTAGTGGAATTGATGCTGAGGTACTTAAATAGCTGCTAGCGAAGCTTCATTAGCATTTTCTCTTACTCTTCTAGGAAAAATGTCACGGTCAGAGCTCATCTTTTGTTAACCCAAAATGCTCAAAATTTTCTAACTTTCAGGGCTTCTTCTTGTCCTTTTGTAAGAACAAATCATTTTTCAAAGGATGCCTGACCTTCTAACAACGTGAATTTTCCATGGAGATGCTCATGGTTGTAGTGTGACTTCTTATAGATGGTGTTAATCTGTTGACCTCATTTTCTGTTGGGACAACGTGGACAATGTAAGTGTTATGTCATAGATCTAATCGATTTAGATTGTAAACAGTTTTAATGTGATTAATGCATTTATTTTTGGCAAGATCTAGTATTTATTTAAATTAATATTCTGATAAATAATATTAAATAATAGAGTCCGAAAATTCTAGTTTAAGTAATTTGTTAATAACAAGGAGTTGTGATTGTGAGATACAAATTACATATGATTGGATCTTGAATAATCCATGGTTGTAAGTAATAACGAGATAGGGATACTATTATTACGGATAGACCATCACGTGTGGCGTTTCTTACTTGTGAAGTAAGTAGCTGATCTCACAAGCTAAAGTATGAAGACATTTAAATGAATGCGTGGATGTTTTGTTATAGAACTAAACATTGGAGGCACGCTCAGAGATTTCATATGGATAACTATCTAAGTGTCAATGGTTAATCTGTAACTTTTGGTAGTGGAATTGGTCCTTTGATTTGAAGTCGTCATAGCACCTTGTATGAGGACAGTCATACTTTGACTGTGTTGGATGTTGCTCTGCCAAGGGCCGCTAATACGACATTGTTTGGGTATGTCAAGAACCATATGAAGGTTGTGAGTGAACAATAGAGAGTTTATCACTCTTAGATAGTAAGCGATTGTAATCCGCATTTTGTTCAATTAAGTCATTAATGAAATCCTTGGCTAAGGTATACTCATAAGTCGAAAAGGAGTTTTCGACTCATATTAACTTAATGGTAGAATGAAAAGATCGATAATCAAGATTGATACATTTTCATATCTCGTAATTTATCGGATCATATTGACGAAATGATTATAGTTTCATGATAAACGAACAAGTTTGGTTTTGTCATACCATGTGACATTTCTCGTCACATGTATTGTCTTGACACATTACTAGATGTCAATCTGGAATGACGAGTATGAATTTGTGATAAATTAAAATGGTGTTTTAATTTATCAATTTTGATTAGATCAAAATAATATTTCATGTTGTTAGACATCGTGATTGAGAACCTGATAGGTCGCGCACAAAAGAGAATTAGAATATTGTAATTTGTCAAGTAATTAATTTAACAAACATTGGATAAAATAATTAATTGAGTTAGTTATTTATAGACCCGAATTAATTAATTGGATTAATTAATTCACGGACCAAATTTAATTAAATGAGTTAATTAAATATTGAATCTGGTTAGGCCATGCTCGTTTGGGCTAATATAAATACGTGACTAGGGTTTTCAATTCATAGAGGTTTTCTCATAATTCTTGCTAGCACAAGAAGAGAAAACCTTGGTGGCTGTAATCTATTCTCTTTGTAGAATTCATTGGAAGTTGGACAATTGGAAAGCTGTGGGAGGCAGATCCAAGTTACTAGAACAAAGATAAAGCAAAGAACTTTACAGATCTAAGAAAATGTACAACTTTTATCACAATTTCTATCTAAATACAAAGATAAATCCTTGTTGTAATTGAAATTGTTTTTATTTTTGTTGCGCATGTTTAAATAAATTTCCAACAGACAACACATATCAGTCCCACTTGCGCACTTGTAAGCAAATTCTGACACGTATGGACAAGATGCTAGTATACAATACTTTGGATTAAGACGTGGAAGATGCTAAATAAGACGAAACAAATATGTTAGAGAATTGACAATATA
>NC_036246.1:20017786-20028767 GCF_002742605.1 Olea europaea var. sylvestris
ATCAAAAAGGCATAAAAGTGATAATTTGAATAGCAACTGAATCTAGCATCGCACACTTGGTCACATAAATGAAAATACAATTTTGAAATTACACAAAGATGTATATTTGGGGTCAATTAATTTTGAATTATTTAACAAATGCGAATCATGCCTATAAGGCATGACTAAATCTTCTTTTGCTTAAAAGGTGAAAGATCTGCACAATCAGTAGGTCTAATACATAGGGATGTATGTGAACCCATGTCAATAAATGCTAGATGAGGTTTCTCTTATTTTATTACATTTACTAATGACCATTTCAGAAATGTCATGAAAAATAAGCATGAAGCTCTTGAAAGGTTCAAGGGATTCATATTAGAAGTAGAGAAATAATTATGTAAAGACATTCTCATACCAAGATCCGATTGAGCTGGGGATATTTTAAAGTTGAAACTTTAGATTATCTTAAAGAGAATGAGATTATCTTACAGTGGACTCCTCCACATACATTGTAACATAATGGTATATCTGAAAGGAGGTTTGTAAACTATTAGATAAAGAGCAATTAATAATAAGCAATGTAAGCCTTCCAAAATCGTTTTGGGGTCATGCAATGATTGCAGTGTGCTACACACTAAATCTTTTCTTATTTATATTGGTTGACAAAACTCCACAAGAGTTAGGAGAGGCAAAAGTCCCAACTTGTCTCATATTAAGGTTTGGGACTATGACGCTTATGACACGCAGATTAGTTTGAGACTAAATCCGATAAATACATATTTATGGGATATCCAAACCACATATTTGGATATCAATTCTACAAACCTACTAAGAATAAAGTCTTTATCTCATGACATACCGTCTTTCTAGAGAAAATATTTATTCTAGGAGAGGACAGTAGAAGCAAAATAGAACATGAAGGAGTTCAAAAATCCACAGATATAGTCGACTAAGTAGATGAATTTGAGTTTGATCCCACACTTGCCGAAGGACATACTCTTGATCTAGATATAGAGACTTCTATTTGTGGAACCCTGCAAGCATACAGGATCGTTGTACAGGTAATAAGATTTGCAACTTAAGAGTATTGTAATCACGAAAAATAAAGTTTAGTATCTAGTTCAATAGCTTTTATTAAATTCGAAGTAATATAGAATCAAAAGAGTTGATTTGTATATATGCTATACTAATTTTAACTAAGAAAGAAAATAAAATATTTATCTAATATGTGAATGCTTGTATTGGAATTGTGAATCCCTCTATTACCATTTATTCAACTCTTAATTCATAATTTAGTAAATTCATGTATTCGAGATAATCGATAATCTACTTTTATTCAATATTCTTTTCCAAAGTATATTAAAACCTATGTTTAATACGACCCAATTCTATTCCCAGTCCGAATTCATATGAAAAACATGCATTAATTCATAGGATTTATCACACATGATTGCACATTCCATGGATATTATTCCTAATATCTATTGTCCATGTGTTGATTTTGCCACATTCTAGACTTATTGTGAGTATTCTTATACTACAACATACAACTTACTATCTAATTAGTGATCAAGCAATCAAATAGTTCAATGAGAATGGAAAATCAATCAAGAAAAATCATGAAATACTAAATTAATTGTCTTGAATTAAAATAAACAAACAATAGGATTCATCATTCCTCCAATACAATGAAAAACTTAGTCTAACATTCTTATAATTGAATTACACAAGAATTATTGGAAAAACATCACCTAAAAATAAGAAAATGGAAAAAGTAGGATAAATCCACGTTCTTGGCTCAAATCTTGAATCCGGGCTATGAATCTTCAAAATACTTGTATGATTCACCTTGAATTGATGTATGGACTTGTTATTCACTTTCAAAATATGAAGAATATGATGAAATTTTGGACTAAGGGAGGTTCTCAATGATAAAAATTAATTATGGACGTGTTCTCCTATTTATATGATGCCAAGGAGGTTGCTTACCAAAATAAAATAAGGAAACCTATATTTTTTGCTGTTTACCTATGAGACGTGCACCTAGTGTAATCTAGGGCACATGCCTAGGAGCCGTGGGATGCCTCAGTCACTCATTTTTGGTTGGGGGCGCGCGCCTCGCCTAAGTTCTAATAGACGAACAACTTTTAGTATTTTTGTTATAACTTTCTCTTCCGATATTCAATTTCGGTGATTCAAAGTATGTTGGAAAGCTTATACAGAGGACTAAATTGGGTCTCAATGTGAGACTGAAAATTCGAAACATAACTTTTTCGACTGAAAGTAGATGTATGATAATATTTTCACTATGATTCATCCCTTAGACTTCTTTTCTCATCCAATTGACCTCGAGAACTCTCAAATCTTCATCATCAGGTCCAAAACCACTTTTGAGTATTTACATTTTTGTCCCCAAACATTGGATTTGTTTCATTTTAACTCATTCCGGTTCCCTCTTCCAATTCTTCTTTGAAATGAATTTATCCTAACAAAAGCAATGAATAAAAAATTAGGTACTAATCCATTCAAAAAATAACAAAATATCATCATTTAGTTTCTCAAATAAGTGTAGAAACCACACTTATCAAACCTCCAAACTTGATTCTTTATTTGTTGTCAAACAAAACTAAAACCTAACAAATATACAAACACGTAGCACTAATTATCTAATTAGTGGTCAGTCAATTAAGTAATGCAAAAAGATCTAGCTAGATAACTAGGTCTTTATCTTAGGATTGAAATCATAATATCAAATCTAGACACTGCTTCAAAATTACAATTCAAAAACTAAAATCTACTTTTCCAATGTAAAATTGACATGTGTTTGAAGAATTAAGCATAGCATCATGAATTCACAACTAGTTTCAATTCTCGACCCTCAATGGTCCAATATGTTCTTTCATCAATCGTAAGACTCACACATCTCCAAACTTATTCTTTTCGCTATTTTCAAGTGTGTAAGCTAAGTTTGAATTTTTATACTATCTTCACCTCTCTAGTTTAGATGGATCTCACTAATTGCAAGTCGATATATCAATAAACAAGGATTCTCAATAGTGTGATTGCTTCAACCTCCGACTCAACTAGGCTAATGATCCCTTATCAAAATTCAAATTTCTTAAATAGGTGTTCGGTACTTAGCGAAGGCCTTCAGTGCGTCTTCTGTTTCATGCACATGCTTTTTCTTTTCTTTGTTTTTCAATCTTTAATTCAACACTTTTTTTCCCTTTCCCCACCTTTATTTGCAACATTCTTTCCCTTAAGCTTTTAAATGAGCTCTTTAGCGAGATTTAGTCCGAGACTCCCAAATCAATTGATTTTAGGGAAATAGGTTTAACACTCTTACAGTCTTAACAACTCGAATCATAAAGACTATGAAGAGAAATTTTCAAATAAAATATTCTTTTTTGCCATGATTAGTGCAATGTCTCTCATTAAATACGTATCCAAGTAAATCGACTTTTAACTTGGGACTTTCACCCAATTTTGTCCTATTGACCTTAGACAATCCACACAATATTCTTAATTTCACAATGGAATTCTCATTTATCTCAATATCTTCCTCCAATAGTAAAATCCCCCAAACTATTCTAAATTCGGCCTAAGGATGTAAAATATCGTGGTTTTGGGTTTAGCATCTATGATCCACTATTTCAACCTATCCAATTATAAAATCAACTCATTTCTATGTAATACTTAACTTATTTCACATGCTCAATATATATCAAATTTCACATGAAAAAGTAAAAATTAACTTCAGCATTCAACTTATTCATCATTCATAAATTAATTCAAAATTCAATATATTCTTCATTTCTAGCCAGGATAACTAACTCACACAAGCACATAAAAGAAACTATTTTTGATTTTTTTTAATATCTAAAGAAATAAAACACATACAAAAACACACAAAATAAAAGAAAACTAATGTTTTCCACCCCCAAACTTAAATTAGACATTATCCTCAATGTCTTAAATCTTAAGTCCACATATAAAAGGGATGTGGAAGAAAAGGAAGAAGATACTTCCCTGATATAATGTGAAATTAATTGGCTAATTTTCCTATTACTCTTGTTGTTTCCTTGGACATTGTTGGTTTAAGCAATCCACGATATCATGTTCATGCATAATACGATTAGATAAACACATTTAAGATCAAATATCTTGAACAAGTACTTATTTAGCTCCAATATCTAATAAACCAACTAAATCTTGAGGACCTAAAGGAAAATGGCAATTGGATGACGAGTCCCTAATTAAAACTAATAACTAATCTGAATTATCTTATGACTAGACAGTATAATAAATAAAATGGAAAATGATTAGGTTACCTCCCCATAAGTGCTTTCTTTAAAGTCCGTAGCTTGACTTTATTATTTCTACATCATGGAATTCTGAAGAACGCTTTTGATGCCTTGCTCAGTTTGCCTCTTTTGACGTTTCTCCACTCTTCATTGCATCTACAAATTTTAACCCTGACCATTCCAATGTGATATGACTTGCCTATCTCATCTTAATCAAATTTAATTATGTAGACTTCTTCATCCTCTTCGGGCATAATTACAAATTCAATGATAGGGCAATCAATGAAGTCGACAGCATGTGAATTAGCATCTTCTTCATTAATTACTTTCCCTTTGTTTTGTTCATTTGTAATTGAACGTTCATCATCTTTGTTCTCGTCTTCCATAATTGATATCTCCTCAAGTTAAATGGCTCGTTTACAATCTACATCCACGAACGATGGAAACTCTTTTCTTTCAAATATTTTGAGTGGATTATACCACGCCTTTTAAATTCGTATCAGAATAAGCCATCTTCCACACATAATTTGCTTTCATCAAACTGGGCAAGATTAGCACAATATTTTGCAAGTACCTCTTCATTTAAAATGGAAGGACCAAATCCCACAAGAGTGTTGGAATGGATACACTTGCCCATAGGTATGTAGCATTCAAAAGACATCTCAATTGCTAGTCTTTGACATCTTAAATATTGTTTAAATGATAGGAGCTTGAGCTGATAGGGATCAATGCATGTAATCAAATAGTAGTCAGTATAGTGCACCTATAGCAAAATTCACAATAGATATCTTTTTCTTTGTAGTTCATGTTGAGATTATTTATTGCAACTTTTTTTTTTTTTTACCATGCCAATGTTAGAATCCTAATACATTGCTAAATGGCACCTGGAAAGAATACCAAACAAGAGAGATCGGGATGGGTAGCCAAAATCAACAAAAAAAAAAAAAAGAAGTAAAAATCGAATCTAATATAAACTACTAAACTAAAATTAAATCCGTTATTCCCCGACTACGGTACCAGAAACTTATTTGTCAAAATCCCTCGAGCGTACGGGATTGTTGTAAAAGTAATAAGATATGTAAGTTAAGAGTATCATTCCACGAAGAATAAAGTTTAATATCTAGTTCAATAGCTCTTATTAAATTCGAAGAAATATAAAATCAAAAGAGTTGATTTGTATATATTTTATACTAATCCTAACCAAGAAAGCAAATAAAAAAATATATATCTAATACGTGATTGTTTATATTGGAATTGTAAATCCCCTTATTGCCATTTAATTCAACTCTTAATTCATAATTTAGTAAATACATGTATTCAAAATAATCGATAATCCACTTTTATGATATATTAAACCTATGTTTAATATGATCTAATCCTATTTCTAGTCTAAATTCATATAAAAAAAACATGCATTGTTTCACAGGATTTATCACACATGATTGTACATGCCATAGATATTATTCCTAATACCTATTGTCTATGTGTTGATTTTACTTCGTTCTAGACTTATTTTGAGTATTCTTACACTACAACAAGCAACTTACTATCTTATTGGTGATCAAGTAATCAAATAGTTCAATGTGAATGCAAAACTAATCAAGAAACATCATGAAATACTAAATTAATTGTCTTGAATTAATATAAATAAACAATAGGGTTCATTATTCCTACAATACAATGAAAAACTTAGTCTAAATTCTTATAATGAAATTACACAAGAATAATTGTAAAAACATCACTCAAAAATAAGAAAAATGGAAAAGTAGGTTAAAAATCCACGTTCTTGGCACAAAACTTGGAATCGAGCTATGAATTTTCAAAATCCTTGTATGATTTACCTTGAATTGATGTATAGACTTGTTATTCACCTTCAAAATATGCAGAATATGATGAAAGTTTGGTCTAAGGGAGGTTTTCAAGGAAAAAAATTAGGTTTGGACGTGTTTTCCTATTTATATGATGCCAAAGAAGTTGTTTACCAAAACAAAATAAGGAAACATACATTTTTTCACCATTTACCAATGAGTCACGCACCTAGTGTAATCTACGGTACACGCCTAGGAGATTTGGGATGCCTTAGTTGCCCATTTTTGGTTGGGGACGCACGCCTCGTCTAAATTCCAACAGCCGAAAAGTTTTTAGTATTTTTGTCATGACTCTCTCTTCCAATATCCAATTAAGGTGATTCAAAATATGTTGAAAAGCTTACTCAGAGGGCTACAATTTCTATATCAATTCGAAAGTTTGTTATCCCAAAATTAGGTCTCAATATGAGGCTGAAAATCCAAAACATAACTTTTTTGGCTGAAAGTTGATGTATGATAATATTTTGACTAAATTCATCACTTTGAATTCTTTCCTCATCCAATTGACCCCCAAGAACTCTCAAATTTTCATCGTGAGATCCGAAACAACTTTTGAGTATTTACATTTTAGTCCCCGAACTTTGGATTTGCTTCAGTTTAGCCTTTTTTTTTTTTCTTCCAATTCTTTTTTGAAACATGAATTTTCCCTAATAATAGTAATAAATAACAAATTAGTTACTAATCCGTCAAAAGAATAACAAAATATTATCGTTTAGGATCCTAAATAAATGTAGAAACTACACTTATCAACTCCTAAAGACATGTTAGCTCTGTGTAAATATGGTAAGATCATTCGACCTACTAGAAGGTACGAATTCATAATTACTAATCAAGCATTACTAATCGGGTATATGAACCTACTAGTTATGTAGAAGCAAAGTCAAACATTGACTCAAAGAGATGGCAAGAGATCATGGAATCCAAGATAAACTTGATGTATGTGAGCAAGGTTGAAACCTTGATCGATTAACCTGATGGGATATAATCCATAGGTCGTAAATGGGTTTACACGAAGAGGTCGATATGGATGGAAGCATCCATATATAAAAAGCGAAGCTAATAGCGAAAGGTTACAAATAAAGACAAGGAGTTGGCTTTGAAAAACCTTCTAGCATATAGCCATGCTAAAGTCCATTCGGAATTTTTTTTGCACTAGCTACATACTAAGACTATGGGTTATGGCAAAAGGATGTCAAAAATTTATTCCATAACAGGAATTTGCAAGATGAAGTGAACTTGACATGAATCAAAAGTTTTGAATCCAAATATGCTTACAAGGTATGCAAGTTTAATCAATTCTTATATGGATTTAAGCAAGCCTCTTGGAGTTGAAATCTTCAATTTGATGAAAAAGTCAAAATGTTTGTTTTTATCAAAACGAAGAAGATTTGTGTGTTTGTAAGAAGATAGTAGGAGCACTGTCGCATTCCTATATATATATAACGTATTAATAGGAAATGACATCCCTATATTTCAATTACTGAAATTGTGGTTTTTAAGTAATATTCCCATGAAAGATATGGGAGAAGTAACATGATCTACAGAGATAGATCTAGAAGACAGCTTAACTCATCCTAATCTATATAAATAAAATCTTAAGAAGATTTTGTATGGAGAAAATGAACTGAGAGTTCATGGATACATTGATGCTAACTTCTAGTCATACTAGAATGACAGGTATTAGTTTACTCTTAAGCGATGTACTTGAAAGGTTCCAAACAGGAAATAATCATTGCTTTAATAGTAGAAGCCTTATACACTATAGCTTTAGAAGCAATAAAGGCTGTGGACTAGATCAGATGTTCATTAATGAACTTGGAGTAGTTCCCAACATTATTGATCACAAATTGCTACATTGTGAGAATAATGGAGCTATCATACAAACGAAGGAACTAAGTCCTTATCAATGGTCCAAACATGTGTTAAGACAGCATCATCTCATCAGATAGATAATACAAAGAAATGACATAAAGAAAGAATGAATTTCCTCGATAATATTGCAGATCCATTGACAAAGAGTTGTCATGGTATAAACATGATCGTTATGTAAATTCTTATGATATTAAATACATAAGTAATTAGATTTATTGCAAGAGAGCTTGTAAGTATTATGCCTTAGGTCCAATCAACTTTGAACATAAATATTTTTAATATATAATTGATTCAATTTTATGACAAATCTATTATTTAATTAATATTCAATTAAATAAATAATAGAGTCCGTAGATTCAAATCCTAGTAATTTATTACTCATAAAAAATTGTGATTGTGAAATACAAATTACATATGTCTGAATCTTAAATCATCCATGGTAGTAATTAGTAACGAGATATAGATTATTATGGATGAACTATCACGTATGACATTTCTTACTTGTGAAGTCAGTAGCTGATCTCATAAGCTAACGTGTAGTGACACTTGAATGGACACCTGAATGTTTTGTTATAGAACAAAACATTGGAGAATTGTTAGGGGAGATTTGACATGGATAACTATTTTAGTGTCTCTGGTTAATCTCTAACGTTCAGTAGTAGAATAGTCCTTTGATTTGAGGTTATCATAGTGCCTTATATGAAGACAGACATACTTTTGTGATGTTGAATGTTGCTTTGCTAAGGGCTACTAATATAGCATTGTTTCGGGTTTGTCAGGAATCATATGAAGGTTGTGAATGAACAATAGAAGATTTGTCACTTTTAAATAGTAAGAGATTATGATTTAAATTTCATTCAGTAAAGTTGATAACGAAATCATTGGCCAAGATGTATTCATATTTTGAAAAGGAGGTTACGATTTATATTGACTTAATAATGGAATGAAAGATATGATCGATAATCGAGACTGACACATTTCTATATTTCGTAATTGATCGGATGACACGACCTTTCTCGAATCATCCTAGTGGACTCGAAACGTGACGTGCACCGATGATAGATGTTGTCTAAATGTCAAATCTATATCTATCATTGGTGTACATCACCTTTCGAGTCCACTAGGATAATTTGGGATGGGTCGTGTCATCGGATCATATTGACGAAATGATTATAGTTTCACGATAAACAAATAAATTTAGTTTATTCATGCCATGTGACATTTTTCATCACATGTAATGTTTTGACACATTATTAGATGTCAATTTGGGATGATGGATATGAATTAGTAATAAATTAAAAGGGGTTTTAATTTATCATTTTGATTAGATCAAAATAATAATTCATGTCCTTGTACATCGTGATTGGGAACCTAATCACTAAAGGAGAACTAGAAGAATGCAATTCATCAATTAATTAATATGTGTTGGATGATTTATTAATTGTGTTGCTTATTACTAGGTTCGAATGAATTAATTGAATTAATTAATTCATGGACCAGATTTTACTAATTGGATTAATTAAATATTAAACTGGGTTAAGTTCAAAAGATGGGCCAAACCCGTTTGAACTTATATTAATAGGATGCTAGGGTTTGAAAAATCGTAGAGAATACAATTCATATCCTTGTTAGTATAAGATAAGAAAAAACCCTAGTTCTCTCAATCTTGTTTCTTGTGTGGATTTTCATTGGTGGATTTTCATTGAAGCCAAGACAATTGGACAACTGTAGATTACATATCATGATTGTTGGAGTTCAAGAAAATCAAAGAAGTTTGCAGAATTCAGCAAACGTATCATTTCTATTACAATTTCTATCTAAACATAAAGCAAACTCTTGGCAGGAATTAAAATTTTGTTTAAATTTTGTTGTACATTATTAAATAAATGCCCAACATTTTCTATCTGGACCATCTTGACAATTACTCTGGCTTCATGCTGGGCTGAGGTTGGGCCTACCATGCCATCCAAGGAGACATGTGGATCATGAACCAAATCCAAACCTAGGCCATGGTTAGGTTAGGTACGAAAATGTTTAGAAAACATACACACAATGCTTTCCTCAGTTCAACCGAATGATTTAAATTACTCTCTCTTAAACCTTGGTTTTGAACCAATAATCTCAATAGTCATTTACATCTATTTCTTCCATACAATTACAATTTTGTATGTGTGTTCACTTCTAAATTAACTATGATGCGTTGATGTCATGTACACACATATATTGATGCATGGAGGTAATGGCAGAAAAAAATACCCTCTTTCTTTAAATTTTTAGTTCTTATAATTATTTTAATTTGAAAATTTTTGGAAATTTTAGAACTATGGTTACAATTAACTCTTTAGTAGTTTGTTTTCTTCTTTACTTTTTGTTCATCCAAGATGGAGGAAAATTCGTCAATCTTAAGATTTTACGGAGAAAATGGACGAAAAATTGCATTTCACAAGATTTGGATGATTTTGGGGGTATTACACCAAAATAAAAGGTTAGGGATATTTTCACAAAATATATAAACATTAAGGAGTATTGTGCCAATTCCCCAAACTAAAATTGCATACCATCTTTTGAATAAAATTAAGTTAAATAAGGACTTAGATGCAGGGTTAAAAATGACCTTGCAATGGCAAAATATAGGAAAGAAACTAAAACTGCATATCATCCCTTGAATAAAACTATAAAATGAAGCTGAATAAGACTAAGATGCAGGGGGTAAAAATGACCTTTCAATTGCCAAATATATATTGGAAATAGTCTCTGATAATTGAATAAAACTATCCCATTAGTGATCCCTTCAATATGAATAATGATGTCTAGCACCAATTAATTTGACATTATGTGATACTAGTCAACGTTGAGCGTATGTAATTATAAAATGCTTTATAACCGCTGTAAAAATTATATTTGAATATGAGTTAATGTTAATTAATTTAAAATTAATGCTAGAGAATATATTCGTGG
>NC_036246.1:20029833-20036525 GCF_002742605.1 Olea europaea var. sylvestris
ATTATATAGATTATTGTTATATGTTCAATATAAGCAAATAATGTAATTCATTTAATTGAACATTTAATTTAACGATACTTAGTATTATCTAGAATGATATTGTAATACCAGCTCAGTCACAAACAAAAAATCATTGTATAATTAATGAATTACAAAATTGGTATTTGTTCATAGCTAAAAGGCCTTACAATCGCTAAAAAAGACATGAAACGTTTGATTCCAGACAGTTCTAACGAAAGCGTACATAACTCTTTCAAGAAAGCATTGAATTGTGATCCGTAAAATTTGTTGAACTCCAAACTCGATAAACTTTCCATTCATATATAATATTCCTGGCAAAATCTTCCACATCAATCCTTGAATTCTTCTTCTTCTCCATGTTTCGAACATATGCTGTTTTTTTCTTTCATTTTACTGACCTTTGAGTGTTTAATCATTCACTTATAACTCGACAATATCACTTTAAAACATCTTCTTTCTTCTTGATTGTCTCTTATTTCTCCTCTTTCATAGCTCGGCTCTTGATCCTCACTTCAAAACCTCAACTTCTTAGTATTTTTGTGTCGATTTCACCAATCTATCTCTAGTTCGGGAATCTCGCCCGACAATCATAAAATAAACAATAATCAACTCAAAAAACACTCTAAAGGTGTTAAAAGATCTTACTTAGTTGTTGAGATATATGTAAGAATCACATTTTATCAAAAACTATTAAAATTAAACTTTTACTAGTCCTCGAGCACAACTACGCTAATTCATAAATAAATGAAAATGATAAGGAAATGCATTTCGGTAGAATATCATGCATTTTGATTGCCTCGTAGTGAAACATATTTATTTATTTAATTTGAATGCGTGGAGAGATTATTGGATATTATCATAGTGTTAAAAGGAATAGTTATATATTACGGTGTTACTTCCTTAAATCTCGAAGAATTCAAGTTGTCAAAAATTTTTCAATATTTTATGTCATCTTGTGCATTTCAACCTTGCCTTCTTTTTTTTTTTTTTTTTTTTTTTTTTTTGAATCATCGAACTCTGGTATTTGCCTAATCAACCCAATTAGTTATATATGGAAGGACTTTTAATGATGATTAATAACAATTTAGTAATGCATTAATTATTCTCTAAATTATCGTTTATGGATTTAACACCATTGATGTTAAGTACCAATCTAATGTGTAACATTTAATGATAGGTTTATTCATTTAAATATAATGTCACGTGATTCATTTAATTAAACTTATTAAAAGAACCATCTAAATTGTTATTCCAACATTGCTGGTGCTAGATAACATTATTCATGATTATTATTAACAGCATCCGATTAAATTTAATGCTATCATTATATTTTTGGGGACTCTTTCCTATATATTTGGCCATTGCCAGGTCCTTTTTTACCACTGCATCTTAGTCCCTGTTTCACTTCATTTTATAACTTTATATTCAAAAAAGATGGTACGCAATTCAGTTTCCAGTGTCAATAAAATAGCCAAGATTTTTTTCATTATTCTTCAACTATGAAATTTTCTTATTTTTCTTTTATGTATTTATTTAAAAAAATTTGGGAGGGTATGTCAAATTTATATCCTAATTTTCAATTGAAAAATATTGGCGCAGGGCATATTTGCTTGTCTTTTGATTTTGTGTTGGGGATTTTTGGCATCAAAATTAGTAAATGGAGGACTTTTATCTAGCCATGCTGCGGGACCCACCTTTGATGTCATGACATACGGAGCAGTCGGAGATGGAAAAGCAGATGATACCAAAGTAACTCTTTAGTTTCAAACTTTGTAGGATTTTATTTTATTTTATTTTTTTATTTTTATTTTTATTTTTTTTAATGAGCATTGGGTTCTCTAGAATAGTGAGTAAACAGGGGCGGACCCATTAATGGTCCACTGGGCCCCGCTGAAATTTCGAGTATCTTGAGAAAAATTTCTAGACGAATGCTAGGCATCTGATCCAGTGGTTATTATTGCTTTTGATGTAGGAACTAGGAAGCTGGGAGTTTGATTTTCAAAATGTTCTTTTGCTTTCACAATTTATGTTAGCTCTTTTTTTTTTTTTTTTTTCGCCCCTACTGAAAAATAATCTTGGGTCCACCCTTGTGAGTAGAAGTTATGTGTCCCACTAATTTTTGGATGAAATGTGAATTAAAGTTATCCATCATGCAACATTTATGAATATAATATATTGTTTGACTAGGATCACATTTGAAACTGCAATATGCATTTTCCGTTAAGCTCACATTTCCTTTAAATAAATTGTTAGGCTTTCATGGCGGCATGGAAAGCAGCATGTAATCAAGGGACGATCAATCCAAAGGTTTCCGTACGACAAGGGAAGACTTATTTGGTGAATCAAATCCAATTTGAGGGGCCGTGCAGGTCCCCATCAATTACATTTGAGGTATTAAAGTTATAATTCTATATGTCATAAGAAAAAATATTTAAAAAGAAAATTTTCGAGATTGAAACTAATATTTCAGGTGCTTAATTTCTATTTCATGGATCATTCGTATATGCACAAAATTATACACTAAGGTAAACAAGATCCTGTTTCTCTTCATGGAAATTTTTTATTCAATATTAAAAAAAAGTTTAATATATTTATGTTGAAATAAAAAATGTTACTTATATTTTTTTCTAATACGCCTCAATGTTGAATAATTGTAATTCATATTTGTTGAAAGTAAGACACATTAAAGGAGTGTTTGATAAGTATTTTTATGTAAAAATGTATTTTAGAATAGTAAATTAATTTAAAACATGAGGTTGAGAAATAAGGAAAAGTTTTCTATTCACGTGTAATATTATTTTAATAAAGAATATGTGGTTGAAAAGAAGAGAGAAAAATGCATTTTGAAAAAAATGACTACCAAACGGGCCATAAATAAGGGTATATTAAAAATTTAAGATATTAATTATACTTTAAACAAGGAAAGTGACCTATATCTTGAAGTAAGTATAATTGTTTGACGGAAAACAGTGAAAACCTAATTTTAACCAGTTAAAGGATTGAAATTGTCTTAACAATTTGGAATTTCTCTTCATTATCTAACTCCAACATGAATTATTTAAATTCTAAAAACAAGTATTGTACTTATAAAAATATTAAATTTAAATTTTTAATATTTTGAATTAATTATCATATTATTAAATATCTTTACTGAATGAATTCATTTTATTAACCACATACTTTCTATTTACAGTAATTTCCTCAAAACAATTTTAACAATTTTTAAGACTCATATACATTTTTTTAACATTCAAAATAGAACTGTTCAATTTTTTGACTTGTGCACATTTGGCATGTTGTATAAGTAAAATAAATAAATAAATAACTATTGCTTGTAATTAATATTCCAAGTTGAATTAATTACTAGAATTTTCCTTTTTCAGACAGGCGACGCCACCGGCAGACCCACTGTGAGTTATCTAAACTTCTGAAATATTTATCTGAAAAAATAATATATATCTATATATATATATATGTTTTTAGTAATTAGAACTTATATCTATAATAATGTAATTCAGGCAATGCGATTTGGTAATTGTACCACACTTCAAGTAAGTGGACTGAAACACGTCAACAGCCCAAGGAATCATGTTACCTTGTCCTACTGCAAGGGAGTAAACATTGCAAATATTCATATTAATGCCCCTCAAACAAGTCCCAACACTGATGGAATTAATATAGGCCATTCCACTGACATTCATATTCATGACAGCATAATAGAAACAGGTAATAATTTATTCGATAGGCATTTTCTGCCTTTTGTTCTTTTCTTGTATGAACAATATTGTTTTTTGTTAATATATATTCTCATATCTTACTCATATCGTAAAAAGGTGATGATTGTGTTGCTGTTAGCGGCGGTACTTCAAATGTGAACATAACCGATGTTACATGTGGTCCTGGCCATGGAATAAGGTTAGTTTCCAACCATTCGACTTTATAATTTGACGGAAACATGTTGATCTCCTGTCTCCAGTGGATAAGATAAAAACTTCTCATTGCTAAATTCGAAAAACCATAATTAAGGTTCTCTTGCCACACAATTAGCGGGAAGTTTTTATTGTGCCCACTGGAGATACGGAATCAATTCTACTGATGTAAATATGTACATTTATATATTTCATTGCTCGTAAAACTCGATAGTGAGAGAATTTTGAATCTATTAAACTGTACTCTCTTTTGGCAGTATTGGAAGTTTAGGACAAAATGGAGAGAATGATGAAGTACAAGGAATAAGCGTAAGCAGTTGCACCTTTAAGGGAACTGAAAATGGAGTAAGAATCAAAACATGGCAGGTAGGAACTGAGAAGAGCTGAGAAGAATCATGAACGGTGTTAAAATACATTAACATATTTTTTCCAAGTACAACATTTTATCATGTATATTTGTTTCTTCTTATGTAGGGAGGCTCTGGATTTGCCAGGAACATAAGCTTCTCAGACATAACATTAATAGCAGCTGATAACCCTATTATCATTGACCAATTTTATTGCAATGGCAAAATATGCCAGATCGCCGAAGTATGCAACTTCACCCCATCCTTTTTATGTGATTTTTCTTCTCTTTCAGGGTTGGGGGTGTATTCGAGCACTCTTTTGAGATAAATAATTAACATGTAGCTAAATCCAGATAAACACTTTATTAAGACTTACGATTCCATCTTAAAAGATCAAACTTATTAAGAAAAGTGGCTCAATTTCTTATAAGTTGGTCTATATTTTTATCTTTATTCCCTTAATATATCTTGCAAAATGGTAGTCATTTGAGTAAATTAATTTTGTCATCCGCATGCTCATTTTTTAAGTCTTAATTGGATTGAATTGCCCATGGAGTTTAATAGACTTTGATACCATATTAAGATTTGAATTCTCGTTTTAAAAGGTCAAACATTTTTTAGAAGAAAGGTACAAATATTTATAAGTTGGTCTATGTTTTCATCTTTATTGAATTTGAAATTTTATCCCTTAATACACTTAGCCTTGTTTGATTCCCATTTTTATAAGAATGAGAATGAAAAATATAATTGTTACGGGATCCATTTAAGAGATAGAAAGTCAATTATGATGTCTTGATATAATGAATAAAGGTCATATTTTTCATTTTTGTGGCCAAAGAATGAAAATCAAACGGGGGTTTAATATTAATGAAGATTCACATTCTTTATTTATATTGTTGACTGACATAGTTTTCTTTGTCCCTTAATAGGCATCAGCTGTCAAAGTTAGTGACGTGACATACACTCGAATTCATGGAACAACCATATGTAGGAAGAATGCTGCTATCAACTTAAGTTGCAGCAGTACCGTTCCTTGCACTAATATCATCTTGAACAATATCAACATAACAGCTGTTGCTTCATATCCAACACCATTTGCTCGCTGCGTCAATGCCCAAGCAAAAGTTAATCTAACAGTGCCACCACTAAAATGTTGAGCGCATATTCAAAGCACTCTGAGATACATAATCCCAACTTAGATTTTATTTAATTCCATTAAATGTAGGTGTCTCAGCTTGGATTCTACTTGACTTTACGGATTTATGAGGAGTTCAAGAATAAGAAGGATGCTAATAGCTAGAATTGAGCAGATTTTGAGCACATTACTTGTTTCTTCCAAAAATTCATAATAAATTTATTTATAACGAGTGATCAAAATAAAAAAGACCCAATACACAGCTTTATATTTATGCTATAGCAATATTTTCATGCCATGCAAACTCTCTCTCATTTTTAATCCATGAAAACATTCTCTTGTTTTCACCTTAACTCTGCACTTTGCATACTACTGGAAATGGAGGCTGTAGAAGTAGTATTTTACCAACTAGACCTTACCTTTGCTATTACCAACCACTTTTCAATGAAATATTTTAAAAATTAAAAATAAATAACGTAGAGACAGTTCACCAATAAATTGATATACCATGTCACTGATCTCAGCAAAAAATATGAGAACAAGGATATAAAATATAAGAACTTACAATATTGAAGCTGATTTGATAATTGAACCATACAAAGTAGCACATGCTCTTCCAACTTGATCACAAGATGTGATTACAACAAAAAACTTGAACGAAATACAATTCTAAAAACTAGAGAATTTTCAGATGCTTGACCATTGAGGTTTCCCCTTCTAAACAGATTCGAAACCTGCGATAAATTGTTGAAGATTTTTGCTTTATGAAATCCACTAAAAGGCTGCAATTTCCCTGTTGGGTGAGTCTTTATTTTTTCATGCTTGAAAACTTGCTCTTGAAAATTTGAAAACAGTTGACAGAAGCTTGAATTATTTGGAGAGGTGTCACTTCCACCGAAAGATGGTCGAACTATCTTGAAGAGGGAGTCCTTTTTACTGTCAGAAGTAATTCAGTAAATGTAGAATTTTCTTGTGGTTGAACTAAAGTAAAATATTCGTTTTCATAAGATTTTGAAATTTCATTGCCGTCATATGAACCTGTAGCGCTACCAGTTGAGGAAAGACTGCTAATGACCTTTTGAGGAAATTACATTAGATGTCAAACTTTGGGTTTGCATTTACAAAAAATGCCACTTTTTTAAAGTCCTTGCAAAATTGTAAATTTTTGACATTTTTTCCCCTCTGAATAATTTGAATACCTTATATGTCCTTCACTAAATGAAATGATATGACTAGATGAAAGAATGAAAAAAAAAAAAA
>NC_036246.1:20044004-20077156 GCF_002742605.1 Olea europaea var. sylvestris
TTTTTTCCTGACCCTTGCTGTCTTGGAAAATATATAAAAGTGTGCAAGCGGTGTGAATGAATCATGCAATAAATGCATGTTGCGAATGGCTTTAAAAAAGAATTACAAACTCATACCTTGCATTCATTTTAAGTGATGGTGCTTTAGATGTCAAACTTATATTTCTCATTATTTAGTTTAGTATTCAACTGACTTCTACAGGTAGATGGCAATGCGTTGAACTACTGTTCCCGACAGTTCACCTCAAGCAATCTCGACGGATGGCTACATATCGACAGATTATTTTAGTTATATGTCGAGATTAACTATCGATATCGATGGATGAACTGTCCATACCAACGATTGATGTCAGTTTCTCATGACAATTCGACCATTGAGCGACAAGTTGTTTTCGTAATGACCTATGCAGACGACAAAAATAGGTTCATCCAAACATTACACGTGTTACGCATTACCGTTTCACATGTGTTACATTGTGATGTTTAGTTCATCCGAGCGTAATACATGTGCTTGGCATCAATATGTACATCATATTATGATATAACTCTTTTTTTCTCGCTATACCTTGTAGGGCAGATGGATTTGAATTCCTCATTCTGGAAAACGCACGATCGCAGGCTCACATTTCGCAACAAAGCAACTTACAGTATGTGAAGATTTTGATTGAGTATTTCGATGACTGACAGTGCGAGAACTTCTGTAATTCATGCCCCGAGTTCCTAGCTGAGGTTTCTGAAATACAATTCTCTATCCAACTAGTGTTCAGATCCCTCGAAACTAATAAGGCAAACGAGTTGTGGTTCAAAGTGCAAGGGCAAATGACGAGGTTCATTCTGTAGAAGTACACGATCGTCATGGGGTTAAGATGTTGTCCCTTTTTGAAGGGCAATCACTTCACTTGAGTGCTTGAGAAAATGAGATTGAAGAAGAAGTACTTTAAATGGATTGACAGGATTTTGTGTGTGCAACTTAAGACTACTTTCTCTGACTTTCAACTTCTACATGCTCGGCCAAGTTCTAATTGTCGAAGGATTTTTCAGTGTTCCGAATAATAATGTGAGTATTGATGCGGAATACTGTCAATCATCAATGACCTTGACATATTTTTTGCCTATCTTTATGGTAGAGTGGGATACAGACGTATGTTGAAGGGATTTCGGGGTGGTTGGGCAAGGAAGTTCCTCGAGGCGAAGAGAAAGAAAGAAAAGGAGAAATCTTATACAGTTCACGGCTTTTTCATTACCATGCAGGTGAGAATTTAAATTATTTTTTTATGATTTTTCATTATTTCAATACAAATATATTATCGTGCCTACGAAGAGTCATGTCACAATGATTTTTGGGTATGAGGCCCTTCCAAAAATTGATGAACATTTAGGCTAGAGGCTCGGTTAACATATGCCACAACTTCTTAGCTAATCGTCTACAAAATAATCGCAGCATCGTACATATGAGGCATTATTTAAGAACGTATAGGTATGTTGTGATGTTGAATGTAGTCAATCTTTTCATTCTTCGACTGTGTACAACACATTTTCACTGAAACTCAATCCTTTACTTCACAACTACACGATTACGCAACGCTACATCCTGCTAATGTCGAGTATGAGCAATCGTATATCTCCACTCTTGTGCAGTATAAAGATCATACTGTGCCTGCATTGGATGACATTGCCAGCAACATTATAGCTCTACAGTTTTATGCAAAGCGTTCCAACAATAGAGGTGATGACCACCCCTTTAGGGAAAAATCCGACGATGAAGAGTTAGGTAGAGGCAGTCGAAGGATGAGACATTTGGACCTTCAGGTAACCACGAGGGCCATTGGCTAGTGATCGTAATGACTCAAGTACTGAAGATAGTGGAGACGATAATGGTGACGAGTCGATCGACGATGACAATAACGATAGCGACATCGAGCATACCCGTGGAGGGCACATGAGTGTGTCTTCTTCACCTCATGTGCCACAATGTTCTTTTCTCATGCATGCACCGTCGACATAAACACGACCAGCTGAAACTTCTAGAGCAAGCTCGATGAGAGTAGATGTTGAGAAAATGCTATTGAATCAAAGAATCCCCATTGAAATGAGACTCCGAATTGTGAAACTTGAAACCAGTCAGCACTTGACCTCCGAATTTGTAAGACTTAGGGAGTTCATATATGTCCTCATGCCCCCACCCAGTTCGACCACCAGTGCAGATGCGACAAAAGCCGAGAATGAGCCTAGACCTTCAGGTAATTAACCTACAGGCATGTCTTTTACTTTTTTAGAAGTTCATATTCATCTATGTAATATCAGTTGAGCAGTTCTCATTCTACCTGTCTCTAACATTTTTGTTAATATTGAAACTTGGACTTAGATATATATGGAGGATACATTGTCCCATCGCATGATCATGACAATCCATTGCTTAGTGGGAACCATAACCCTCAAGGTATGTGCATTAATTATATTGCACTTAACAATTCTAATTCATGACATCTGTACATTTTCTATGCAAATATCAACTATGGAACTCAGTAATATTATTACAATTGTTGTTTGTTAACTAGATGGAGGAGGCATGGACATGTTCCTGGATGACCATGAGGGTCCGTTGGGTACTGAAGTGTAGCATGTAAATGGTGCGTTAATTATGAGGAAATATACGATAATATGATTACATTCTCATTTCATTCTACGGTTTGTAAACTAGAAATATTAACCCATGCCATTTCATATTTCATGTGTTGTTTTCATGTAGATGGATGAGGTGTGGACCTCGAATAGTCGTGCTCGAAAAACAACGAAGTCCATTCGATTTGTAGCGTGATGGAGGTGGATGGTAAGTTTTGTATTGTAAAAGTGTCCATCTTATACTACAATAACTTGTTCATTTTTGGGCTAAGTATTTTAGACCATTTGGTTTTTGCATAGACGATGCGACTGAATTTCCAGTTGAGGACACTATACTCGAAAAAGGAGGCAATGTTACCACAAAGAGGTGGCGATCAGCAGGCCTTTGACATCCGATACCCTGTACCAAGACTCCATACACAAGAGAGAGGAGAAAGAGAACAAAGAAATACATGAGATGATGTATGTTGACATAGGATGAGGAATTGATATTTGACATTACAGTTGCATGAACACTATTTTGTGGTGGAGGGAAAGCTTTACTATGATTAGTAGGATTTAGTTTTTATTCAACATTGTTTGTATGTTCGTGGATGACGTCATAACCTCATGGATATTTACTCATAAGGAGGTTAATCTCTATTTGGTTCAATGTTCCTATTTGTGTTGGTTTCTTGTTACTTGATTTGTCAACGTTGTTGGATGAAGGATTATTATTTGGTAATACCTACTCTTGTTCTTCACATCCGTATGTTATATAGTTTAATCACGAATATAGTCTTCATCAATTGTTTTATATTAGGTTGTCGCCATTGTCATGAATCACTTCCTATAAATGCAATTCAAATATATAATTGTCCATGTTGGTAATAAAGAGCTAGATTTAGAGGCACTGAATGAAGCTCTCAGTGAGATCTATGTGGCTTTGGAGGATTCGTAATAGATTGCGTGAATCAATGACTTTCATTACAAATAATGAGCAAATTGGCCTTGCAAAATTTGTAATGAACTGTCCTGTATTTCTTCACTTGGCTTTGTAGTTCATTGACCTTAGGGCCAATTTATGGCATTTATATGAACAATCGTCGTAGAAACATGAGCTTCTTCAAATGAGGTGTGGTGCCCTTACATTTATAGAATGATAGGTTGGTAAAAACAATCTATTACATTCTCGAAGGAAGTGTACCTTTACAAAAATGTGTAACGGGGCCTGCATTACTAGCGTAAATACTTCAGGGACTGTGCATGGAAGTACCTTTTTATTTTTCGTTACTGTATAATATTTCCATCCGTTGGTGAAATTTCTGTGACATTGATACTTTAAATTTGAGTAGACCGATGTTAAAGGTTTTAACTAAAATTAATTATGAATCTAGAGCTCTTGGATACTATTTGAAAAAATTGTAGCTTTGTACTATAGTAAAATGTTGGCAATATAATCCATGTTCTTCAAAATGGTCTACTATTTCTTGATTTGAATGTTGTAATGCGTAAAGTGAACATCAGTTGTGTATTCTAAGTTAATGACTAATGCATGATTTTTGTAAATAATGAATGGTTATGTACGCTTACTTAGTCAATGAAGGCATAAGCATCTCATTAGTAATTCTAGTTTTTCGTGTGCATGAGTGTCTTCTTTCCGGATCAATGAAATAGTTCGTTCTCATTTTATGATTGTGTTTTGATTATGAGCCATTTAAGTATAACAAAGCCATGACAATTATGCCACAATTAATTTACAAAAGTACTAATGAAAGTTGTAGGAAACGTGAAGATGAAATTGTGCACAAGATTTAAGAGTCACAATTTCCTAATAACTTTGGAGAAAGTTTGGGGGATAAAGGTACACTTCGACAAATGAACCATCATATCAATTGCTTTTCAAATTTAGATAAGATTGTATTTGGTGGTTGGGTAGTAACTATAATTGCTCCCTCCCTTCAAGTTGATTATGAATAGGAGGACTTCATTCTGAGTTACACATAAACACTTCATAAGCATTGTGAGACTTTATACTTCTCACATACACAAAGCAACTGCATCACATTGAAATAATGGGTTCGTCCACGAAAATCAATAAACCGTTCAACCTGAATGAGCCTCTGCAGTCCCTGTTCATCCCCATTGAAGTTAACCCTCAGAATTGTAGGAGAGAGATTTTGGCTATTCCTTTTCCCAACTTGGATGAAGTTGTGACTGAAGCGGCGTAGTCAGGGAACGATGTGCTCGATGTGGTGTTCGAGGTCATGATTTGATATAAAAATGAGTCCAACAACGAAGTTGGTTGGCATACGTCCCACCAACTGAGGTAATTTTCATCTCATCGGATGATTCTGATGAAGAAAGTAGGAGAGAAGGTTCAAATGTTTACAACGAATGAAGGGGACAGTAATGAAATGTGGTTGTGTAATAAGTTATGTATAGTATTTCTTTTTGAGGGATGAATTTGATAATGTCTTTACAAAAAATTCAGCATGAGCATATCCCTTATGCCTTGTATGTGTAGTGTATTTTTTGTACTACAATCCAAGTGTCGAGAATGACAGAAACAATATGTTGGGAACGACAGATGAACTGTTGAGTCGTCATGAAATATTGTGTCTACAGATCCATATTTTGCTTGTGAAGTTGAACATATATTTGCCTCTCTATGAACGATAATGGAATGATAATGATGATGTGAGTTACAAATGTAATGGAAAACGCCGTAAGTTGGAAATACCTTTATGCAAAGTTTGTACGCTTCAGTGAAATTTTCAGTTTATAAGCATGGTAAGCAATAAAGATAAAGAAAAAGGTAAATTGGTGATTTTTTAAAAAAGTACGAAAAGCACTCCAATTCTATTATTATTCAAAATAATTCAATCCAATTTTCTAATTTTCCTTCTCCTTTTCTCCATAGTAGTACGACTATTTCACATTAGTAGTATTTATCATTTATGTGTCAATTGTGTCCACTATTTACATTTTACTAATTATAATTTATTTGGTGAGGATTAAAATTAGATTTTTTAGTGGATTGTGGTAGAATTTTTTGAATTGTGGCTGAATTATTTTGAACAATAATAGAGTTGGAGTGCCTTTGTACTTTGTTAAAAAATCAACAATTTACCTTTTTCCTTATCTTTATTCTTTTTTTAAAAAAAATAGACAATTTACCTTTTTCCTTATCTTAAATGCTTTTTGTACATTTTCAGTGAAATTTTTTACTTTGCAATTATCTGTCAAGAATGACAGAAAACATCCACCAGGACCAACAATTTAACTGTTCAGAGGTTGTGCAGGTCGTCAACATATGGATCCATAATTTTAATAACACAAGGAGCAATAACGTCCGCTAACGATAATGACAAGAAAATGATAATATAACTTGATAATGTACAATGCAGAACATACAATGTCAACAACGACATGAAGTGGTTATTTAAGAAATTTGTGTTACATTGGGGTTTGAACATATGGTCCGGTTATTACCAACTTGACCATAGTAAGTGCATTTCTTGAGTCGTGTAGTAGATTCACATCTGGATTGCTTATGTCATGTCAGTGGTTCACTTGGAGAACGACATACGAGAGATGACAAAATTGGAGTACATGTAATTAAGCTTAGAACAACCCAGTTCACTTTCCACATAACATGATATATTGCTTTGCTATAGGTACCCTTCCAATATTCAGATGAGTAATAAGGGGAGCATAGGTCATACAAAAACTTTCCTCTTAAGCAAGTAGCAAGAGTTCCATGAAGACATGGCATACGATTTAGTAGGAACTCACAACATGTAGGTGTCTTTGGGAAAGTCTACTATGTCCATGTCATTTGATATTCCAACCTTAGTTAAGTTGTGTCAACATATGAGCTCAAAGCCTAGTACCAAATTCCAATGTTGACCGTAACTTATTCTCCATCTTTGATGACAATATAGTACTGCATACGATTGCATTTGTTCGACATTTGTAAAACCATTTCTGCATAGTACTCCAATGTATTTGACCAAGCAGCTGATCAATAACAAACGACTTTGTCTCAACATCGAGTTCGAAGATTCTGCATTTTTGTTCGTTATAATGTTGTACCGGTGGCCAATAAATAGTGCTCGTGACAAAAAAAAAACTTTCTCGCTCCAAGTAACTTGTATGATCTTTCGCTCACCCTACAATCTATCCCATGAGTCTTTCGAACTCTTCGACCCGATAAGTTGTAGCAATTAGTTAGAATAGAAATATTGCACTTGCGTCGTTGTATCGCTATATTAAATTCTTTTTCATATGTCATATACAACAATTATGGTGAGATAATGAAAATAATCGTGTAATTGCTTTCTCAAATACGAGTTCATCTGAGTCTCCTATAAGGCCTTTCAAGTTTGACATAAACCACATCCAGGATTTATTTAATTCGGCATCCATGATCCCCCATGCTAAGAGATAAATCTATTTGTTAGCATACTGGGCAGTTGCTAGTAAAAGTGTACCTTTCTATGGACCTTTCAAATAACTGTCATCAACACAAATAACGGGCCTCAAGAATTGCATATAACTACAAATGCTTGCACCAAAAGTTAGGAAGAAGTAATGAAACCTATTAAGATAATCAACTTTGACATGAGTTACTGTCCCCAGGTTACTCTATCTAGGGACAAACAGTATGAAGATAATTTTTGAAAATTGTCCCTTGGTGTACCATGTAGCATATGTAAAATAGTCACCTTCCCTCTACGTGCTTTGCTGTAACTAATTTTTACACCAAATTCACGTTCCACGTCATGTGCAATAGCGGTCGAGTCATACGATCGTTATAGATTATCCACTTACGACAAAAATCAACGGAACATGTGTGTACGTTGTTGAATTTATGGATCATGAAAATTGCATATTGCTTGACAGTCAAAGCATGTAGCATTCACTTGCAATTATCGTTTGCACATACAATGGTTAACATTTTCATACTTGACCCGCTGACCTGGAATTGGAATTTGTCTTACAAAGCAAGTACACGAATCTTCGAGTACAACTCTTTTTTACTAAATAATATTTTCTTTTTAGCAAGAACAGATGTATTCACAACTGTAATCAAGTCAAATATGTCTGAAATTATGGAATGTGATGATATTTGCTCGTCAATGTAAAAAATATTAGCACCTTTGTACCATGTAATGGGTGTCTAACTTCCTCTTTAATAGTTCAGCCTCGATATCAACAACTGGAGGTTCGAATGTATTATAGTTCGACACGCTGCGCTAATGATTGAGCTCATCACGTTATACATTTTGGGGAACATCAGCTGAGGTGAAAAAATTCCTTACATAATTTCCACCTCTCCCCATGTCAATGCTTGGGAGCTTGATTTCCAAAATAGTAACGTAGAGTTCATTTTCCTTATGAACAAATATATACCAATTTAAGTCTTCATCGTCGCATATTTCTATCGGAGGTATATTCAAGTTCGAGACTTGAACTTCAATTCAATTTCAGTGCCAAGCTTAAAAATACCAAGTTTGTCCTTCAACTGTATTGCAAGTTCGGCTACATTAATATTTTTCAATGTTACAATGAAAGTGGTTTTGTCCCCTCTCCACTTCCATTCGTCATCCACATGAACAAATTTTTCTCTATACGATATGATAAATCTCAAATGATGACTCATACCTGAGATATTGGGATTGCAAAGATGAGAATTCTAAGCATTCTATATGTCGATATTTGATACTATCAAATTGGATCTTTCAAATATTTAGATCCATATAGTAGCAAAAACGGAAATAATGTTTCAGTAGTTTTCAAATGTCGAAGTCGACAAATAAATTGTCTATCCCTACAGTTTGTAAATGTTGAGTATGTCTAACCTAACGGTTTCAAAGATACTATTCAACAGTTGAACTACCATAAATTTCAAGGAAACTTGAAAAATATGTATTTGGTTCTTTTGAAGAGATTATTGAAAATATTGATAATCAAGTCTCAACTACAAGATCACAATATCTTTCCAAAAAAATAAAAAATAACTCAATACTTCATTAAATATTGAATCCATCACATTTTCTAGAGGATGTTGTTATCGTTTCCCTTCAAAAATATATTAAAAATCAAACAAATCAATGAATAAGAGTTTCAATAATTTCAAATAAATATGACCATATTGTATTCAAATATAAATAATTTCTAATAGCTAAGCTTTGAAAATGGTTGATAAATCCAATAGCTTTCACTTGTTGATGATGGAATGAAGAGGATAAATAAAAAGGTAGGGTTTGTCAATGGTAAGAATTTATGTGTTTTTTTAACTTTTCAAATTCCTTTTTTTTTTTTTTTGTTTTACCAAAATTCATATTACTCATATAATATATCATATCTCTAATATTTATAATATACAAAACAAATCATCACATCACAATATTAATGGCATTCAAATCAAGCATTAAATGCTCCTAAAAAAGTGTCACGAAGGGTAATATGGACATTTCACAGCAAAAAGTGACATTTTTGGAAGTATATGGTGCAAATGAAATTTTTTTTGGTGCATTTTCAAATTTAGTGGCATTTATGAAAATTTCCCGTAACTTTTTCCATATCGTGAGGATCTGAGCACTAAGCCAGAGTTGCCATTAGTTGTTGTTCTTTGAATGAGAAAATTGATATATTTCTCTTGCATCGGAGAAATTAAGTTTTCGTTGTGCATTAATTCTTTCTTGGTGAAAAATCCAATCCAGTATAGTTTGAGTACTGACAGTACATATAACAAACTTTTCTTACCGTTAGATCTTGAATCTCCTTATTAATTCCTTCAGAGTAAATTGAACAACTTAAGTATTGATGAAAAAATCAAAACAAATATCCAGGCTAGATTGAATTTTCTGTGAAAGTGAAATAAAGGACTTTCATCCTTATTTTTCTATTTTGAAACATAGATTTTAAAATCCTTTTTTATTATTTCTGGAAGAATGTTTTTTGTGTTTCTAAAACAAAATCACCAATCTTGAAACCACTTACAAAAATGTTTTAGGATAGCCTCTACCAAAAGTATAAACCAAGAATGTGTAGATCTAAGTAAATAGAAATACATAGCCCCATGCATATAATCTCTATAAGTGAAGGATTTTATAATAAAAGGTTTTGAAAATTTCTTTTCTGATAGGATGTTTCTATCACACTCTGAAAGAGTGAGGACATTTAGGACTTTTACCATTGATAAATCTGTACTTTGAGGGTTAGGTCTATGAGTAATTTCAATTGAATCAGTATCAACTAAAATGAACTCATAAAATTTTCCAGTTTTGAGGAGTTTATCGGGAATAAAAGAAAAATCTGGGGCAAAGAATTTCTTTAAATTTTTCAAAAGAGAAGAATCTTTGAATTCATTATCGAAAATAATGATTGCCTTGGAGTGATAATTGGATTTTATTGATATTGGGTAGGTTAGAGTGACTTGAAGAAATTGATTTTTTGGCTAGAAGCTTGGAGGAAGTTTGATGCTATAGATTGAAAACCCACAACAACCAAGGTGATACCGAGCTCGGTTTACCACCAAATTAACACCACAATCGAGCAATAACCACACTCCTAAAACTGAATTCTTCCCCCTTTACAATTGATACTAGATTACCCACAAAGGAAAGCCAATATCTCACAAAGATCGACTAGAAATGTAGCAAACTAAAAATGGACAGAGAAGTGGATATGAAGAAGAGGTAGCAATATCGCGCAACTAGGAGGCAGTGAAGGGAATGGTCCATATAACGAAATGCGGCACACAAATAAGGTAAGTTAGGTTAGGTTAAGGTAGTGACCCAAAAGGCCCAACACAAAGAGTATGGGCTTCTAAATGGGTACCATTTCTAAGCCATCCAAATAAATGGGTTGGGCCACGAGCAACTCTACTAAACTAGGTTGCTTTGAGTGGTCCATCCAAGATTAAGGTTGGGTCATCCCTTTTGTGGTGTCGATATATCGTTTAGTCATTTGGTCTAAGCCAACTGAAATTAAAATTGAGTTAACATCATGACCCATGGAGTTCGTTTGACAATAAATAGCCTAACAAACCTCTGCATTGGTGTCAAAAGACCTGCAAAGAAAACACTTACACATGTTAGCAATAATTCCAATTTAAGGGAACGATAAAATTGGAAATTAATTACCTTAACTGAAGTTTAGAAGATTCTTTCAACTCCAAACTTTACCAATGGTAGTATCTTTTTTTTTTTTTTTGCCCACGTTTGAAATATTGTATTGTTTATGTATCTTTTCAAGTCTTACCACTTCTTGTGACATGATATCTCTAATGAAATGTAGTCTAACATCAATGTGCTTAATGCGTTCGTAAAACACAGGGTTTTTGTATAGATGTATAGAAGACCGACTATCGGAATATACTATGAAATAATTATTCAAGACACACAGTTCATGAAGAAAGCCTCTAAGCCACGGAGCCTCTTTAATGGCTTCAATGGTAGAAATCTATTCTCACTCTGTAGTGGACAGTGTGACAATGTGTTGTAACTATAATTTCCAACTAATATAAGAATTAGATAGGGTAAACACATAAGAGGAAGTCGATTTCCTACCATCTCTATCCCCCGCATAGTCCGCATCTATGAAACCTTTCAATTTTCACTCATTCTTTGCTAGCAACAAACTTTAGACCCACATTGCTAGTTCCCTTTAAATACCTTAACAGCCACTTTAAAGTGTCCCAATGCTCGGGACCCAAATTTGACATGTACCTACTAAGAGTACTAACAGCAAATGCTAAATCCGATTTACTGCAAACCATCTAATACATAATAAATACAATTACATTAGAATATAGAATCCTACTCATGTATTCTACTTCACATTCATTGCTTGGAGCCCGATCTTTAGATAATGCAAAGTGATTGGTTAACGGTAATGTGACATGTTTGCAATCATTCATGCCAAATTTTTTCAACACCTTTGAAATATAAGGAGACTGATGCAAAAACAATGCAAAATTTGACCTATCTCTAAGATTCTCTTAGCTTTAACTAGGATTTTCATGTCAAATTCGCCACTTAACTTTATTTTTATGTTATTTATCCACTTAGGTGATGAACTAATCAACATCATAGCATCCACATAAAGTAATAAATATACATAGTTATTATTAGCATCACTGTGTGAAAGTACATACAATGATCAAAGTTACTTCTTTGGAACCCTATAGTGAGTACAAAGGAGTCAATCAGCTGTACCGCTGCCTAGGCAACTGTTTTAAGCCATATAAGGACCTTTTCGGGAAACACACATGATCATGTTTTAGCTTTTTTTAAAACCTTTCGACTAATTCATAAATATTTGTTCGTCAAGTTCACCATGTAAAAATGCAATTTTTACATCAAATTGTTCAAGTTCCTAGTCAAAATATGCAAATAATGCAAGCATAACCCTAATAGTAGTATAGTTAACAATTGGTAAAAAAATCTCGTTATAATCAATACCCTTTTTTGAGTATAACCCTTAGCCACTAACCTAACTTTAAACCTTAAGGGTCCAAAAACACCAATACCATCTTTAACTTTAAAGACCCACTTACAATCAATGGTAGATATATTCTTAGGTCTAGGTACTAGCTCCCAAGTTTGATTCTTTTTTAAGGAACTCGCCTCCTCTTTCATTACCTTAAACCAATTTTCTGATTGTTCATTCTTCATTGCCTTCTCAAAGGCTTTTAGCTTTCTATCAACTAGTTCCTCATAACTAACATGGGCAAAGGCTAACTCAGATTCATATTCGAATCTCTTAGGTTCTCTAGTTTGTCCTCTCTCTCTCTCTCTCTCTCCCCCCCCTAACAAAATTGTAGTTTGCTAAGGCATTTTCTTCCACAAGATACTCTTCTATCATTACTTCATCTCTATTCTCCACCTCAGGTTCCTAAACCTAAGTCTCCACCTCATTTGGCACCTTAAGCTAATCTCTCTCTTTACCTTGTTGTGATTTACGTACAAGTCTCATCCTCAAGGCAAGGCATCTCACCCTCATTAAGCGTAACATTTCTACTCACAATGATCTTAACCCCTTTTTGGCTTCTATCTTATATCCTATAACCCATAATGTCCTCAGTGTACCTTAGAAAGACACACTTTTTATCTCTAGGTTCGAGCTTTTCCGTCTCTGATGGGAAAAAACAATACAAGCAAAGGTTCTAAATACAAAATAATCACTTAGTGTACAGACCACCGTTCATGAGGAATATACCATTTAAAGCAACAGATGATGAAGTCAAATTAATAAAATAATGAGCAGTCATTATAGCTTCACCCCAAAATGACTTTGGGATACCAGAACTTAACATCATGTAACGCACTTTATCAAGTATGGTTCTATTCATCCTTTTCACTACCTCATTTTGCTAGGGAGTGTAAAGAACAATCTTATACCTCGTTATTCCATTTTCTTTGTACATACTATCAAATTCAGTGTTAGAAAACTCCAGGCCATTATCTGTTCTTAAGAACTTAATCCTTTTTCCAGTTAGGTTTTCTACTTGTCTTTTCCAATTATTAAAGTTGTGAAAAAGTGCGAGATTTATCCTTTTAAAAGATAAACCAACGCCTTTCTCATGTAATCACTAATAATTGAGAAGAAATACATATTTCCACCCGATGTGGATTACTAGCAAGACCCTACAATTCTAAATTCAAGCATGCCTTTAGCTTTATGAACACTTGTGAAGAAAGAGGTTCTATGATGTTTACCAAGCACATAGTGATCGCAGAATGACAACTCAAACACACAATCGTTATCAAATGCACATTTTTTCATTAATAAGCTTGAGTCCTTTAATGCCTATGTGTGCAAGCCTATTATGCCATGTATGTGTGTGATCAACCTTGGCAGAAAAGATAGATGATTTTAAACCTCTAATTACTTCTCTAGTAGTGATATAAATATCTTTTTTCTTAGTTCCTTCAATTGAGACTAATGCACCCTTAATCATCTTTAATGTTCCATTTTCAAGTTTACTTGTAAAGTCATCTTTTTCAAGTCTTTCTACTGAAATTAAATTCTTAAATAATTCAAGAATATATCTAACATCTTTTAAAGTGTACACAAAGCCAATGTCAAACTTTATATTAATGTCACAAACTCCAGCAATAGTGTAGGCAAAATTATCACACAGCACAGCATGCCTAGCAAATTCATGAAAATTTTCAAACCAATTGTTTTTGTATTTATAACAAGATCTCAATGCTCTTAACTAAGATCTAAAACTCTTAAGACGTTGTATAAATGTTATTTTGACAATGCAAGTCATAATTATATATAAACCTAGAAGGAAAGTTGTAGATAAATAGGAGTCCAAAGAGCATTAAAATGCAAAATCTGAAAAAATAGGAGTCCAAAAAGCATTGAAATGCAAAATCCGAAAAACCCTATTGCTCGAGCAATAGGTAGGTGATAGGCAAGCGACAGCCTTGCTACTCAAGTATCAGGTGGACGAAAAGTCTCTGTTGAAAATCTATTGGCGTCCTCAAGCAGCCCAGCTAGTGGCAGGCCAATGAAAATTAAGCGACTTTCTTCTCTATTCATAACTTTGATATCTTCAAGACGACTTTAACTAAAACTCCAATACCTACTCGAATTTGGGTCAAACTACGAATGCCTTGAAAGAAATTTCAATACAATGAATTACCTAAAAAACCTCCTAAGTAAACCCCATTTCTCCTCTTCCAGATAATCACTGATGGGATAAATTAATGACAAACACTAACTAAGTTCTACCAATGCTCAAACTTAGCAATAGAAAGTGGTTTTATCATCATATCAGCAAGATTTTCTTTGGTATCATCTTTGCTCACTAAAATTTCACTAGCAATCAGATCCACGTAAAATGATACCTGACATCAATTGCTTATTCTTTTCATGGAATATCTGATCCTTAATCAGAAAATAAGCACTCTGACTATCATAACACAATGCAAAAATCTATAAGTCTCTACTAATTTCACCAATTAATCCCCTTAACCACATATCCTTCTTACATGCCTTTGTAATGGCCATGTATTCTTTCGCTGTTGTAGACAAAGTTATTATATTTTGCAAAGTAACTTTCTAGCTGATAGCACAACCTCCAAAGGCAAACACATACCCTTTAAGTGACCTCATTTTATCAAGATCCCTTGCATTATCTGAATCTACATACCCAATGATTTCATTTGTATTTCTACCAAAATACAAGCAAGCATTAGTAAAGCCCCCCAAGAATATGAATATACATTGTATTGCTTTCCAATATTCCTTACTAGGATTTGTCATATATCTATTAACTACACCGATTGCATGTGCAACCAAATCTTGTCTTGTAAAATCATTGTATACATCAGCGGACCAACTGCACTAGAATAAGGAAACCTAGACATATAATCAATGTCTTCATCTGATTGAGCACACAATCTAGATGATAGTTTGAAATGAGTAGCCAAGGGAGTACTCACAGCCTTAACATTCGGCATATTGAACCTTTGAAGCACTTTCTCAATGTACCCATTTTGAAACAAGTACAATCTGCTAGCCTTTCTATCCCTCAAAATCTACGTATCAAGAATTTTCTTTACTGCACCTGAATATTTCATCTTAAACTTCTTACTAAGTTGAGATTTCACATTCCTAGCCTCTACTTTATCCTTGGCTGGATTGAGCATGTCACCAATATATAATAACAAATATGCAATCAATCCACCATCTTCCTTTCTAAAGTACACATAACATCATAATTGCTTCTGCTGAAACTTTAAGTTGTCATGAATGAATCAAACCTTTATACCACTACCTCTGTGGCTACTTTAGTCCTTAAAAGGACTTCTTTAGCACACATAGTTTTCCTTTTTAGAAACTATGAAACCCTTTGGTTGTTATATATAAACGTTCTCTTTAAATTCTCCATGTAAAAATGATGTCTTGACATGTATCTGCTCAAGTTCCAAGTCATTTTTGCCACTATCCCAAATAAAGCCAGAATTAAACTATGTTTTACAATCGACGATGACACATATGTGAAGTTAACACATGGAATCTCACCGTAGCCCCTTGCTATACCTAGTATCTTCAATCTTTGATGTCTCTTCTTTTCTTTTGAACACCTACTTGCAGTGAACAACCCTTTTACCCTTAAGTAGTTTCACCAAGTCTCAAGTACAAATTTTGTTCAATGATTTCATCTCCTACTGCATATTAACCAACAATCTACTAGAATCACTACATCTCACTGCCTTTGAATATATAGTAGGGCTCTTCAGTGGAATTAATTTCTTTAGCTACATTCAAAGAATACGTTACCAAGTTTGCTTTCCCATACTTCTATGGAGGTTTAATCTTCCTACGAGGTTTATCCTTAGCAATTGAATACTGTGGCATTGCTAGTGGTTTAGGTAAAGTAGGGAAAGTATTATTGTTTGTCAATTCTGAGCTAGACTGTTGTGTAGTAAACTGTTCTGAAACCTCAGATTGTTCTCCCAGACCAATTTTCACCTCCACCTTAGTTGAATGATTCTGTTCCACATTTTAATCATAATCCTCATGAGGTGAATCATTAATCATAGCAAGTTCATCAAATACTATGTCTTTACTAACCACCACCTTTCTTATCTCAGGATGCCACAATTTATGCCCATTCACACTTGACTTATACCCAAGGAAGACACACTTTCTAGACATAAGCTCCAACTTCCCATTATCCACATGAACATAATGGGGACACCCAAAAATCTTCAAATCAGTATAGCAAAAAGGTTTACCAAACCATACCTTTTATGATATCCTTTTCTCAATGGTAGTTGAGGGTGAGAAATTAATCAATAAATAAGCTGTGGTAGCAGCTTCAGCCCAAAATGTCTTAGACAACCCAGAATTTAAAAGAATGCAACAAACTTTTTCCATCAAAGTTCTATTCATTCGTTCTACCACACCATTTTGCTGAGGAATGTTACTTGAACTCTCTATTGTTTCTTGAACCTCGTGATGTGAAAGTGGTTTTATTTAAAATTAAAATGATTGACATATCTGAAAAGGAGCCTATCCTTAAATAAGGAGAAGATGTCAACATGGTAGAAGTCCTTGAAGAGGGGACATCACCAGACAATAGGGAACTCCCTAAGCAATGAGTGGCCGCAAGAGAAAGGGTCATGTGGGATGAGTTAAACTCTAGGACTTTGGAACCTAATTCTCAAACAGCCCTAGTAGATTCACAAGATCCTTAAAAGATATTACAAGTGGACACTAGCCTACCTATCAAAGTCAAGGAGAATCTTAAGCATTTTCGCTCCAAAAATTTAGATATCTTTGCGTGGAAGCATGATGATATTATGGGCATCGATGCTAAAGTTAGCTATCATCATCTTAAGATTGATCTTAAAGTTTTCCCACATAGACAAAAGAGAAGATCCCTCAACCCAAAAAGATACGAACCTTTAAAGAAAGACGTGTAGCCAACGATTTTTGTTAGGGAGGTCATTAAACTCAGTAGATCTACAATCTGGTACTAGTAATGAAGTATAATGGCAAATGGAGATGTATTCCCCAACCTCAATCAAGCTTGCCCAAAGGACGCCTTCTCCTTATCATGGATTGATTAATTGGTAGACTCCATTGTAGGCCATAAATATCTAAGTTTCATGCAAGAACTTATTCATGTGAAACCCACAAGCATAGGGGATTGTTGAAAAGTAATGATTTGGTGAGTTAATAGTATCTTCCCACACGAAATAAATTCAATTCAAATTTGCTAGTTATATATGGAATTTGAAATATGTAATGCAAAAAAAAGATTTTGATTTGATTTTATACTAAATTATCTGCAAAACAATAATAAGTATTTTTATATCAAATTATGGATGATTGTATTGGATTTATAATCCACCTATTGTTATTTATTTCAATTTTTTATTTTTAATCTAGTTTCATTCATGCGTTCTTCATAATCGATAAAGCTAATGTATTTAACTTTCTTTTCCAAAATAAATTAATTATATCCTAACCACAACCCAAATCTGCTCCTAACTCGAATTCGAATGGTTAGAACGAATTATATTTTAGATTATCTATATGATTGCACAAGTGAGAAATGTTATTCCTAACATCTGTTACAAATATGTTAATTTTGTAGAGTTCTAAACTTATTGTTAGTCTCCCAATAAGACAAGTAACTAATTATCTAATTAGCGGCCATCAATTAAATAATGCAATGAGTATGAAAAAATTAATCAAGAAATGCATGAATTAAACTAAACTACTAATCTTGAATTTAAAACAAATAAATAATAGGGTTCATTTCATCCAATACAAAATGTGATCTAGACTGTCATGATTTTAATAAATTATAGGAAAAACATCGCCAAGATCATGAAATAATACAAAGATGTTGATCTCAAGTCCAAATTTGAATTCTTCAATTTATTTATTTATTTATTTTTTTTATATATAGTTAGCCTTCAATTCTTGATAGGCTTGATCTACTTTCCCAAAAGTAATGATTTGATATCTTGTTCTAGATGAATTTTTTTGATATTTTTGTGTATCTAAAGGCTAGAGAGAGTTTCCCAATGTGTGGCCTTTATTTTGTATTTATAAGAACTAGAAAATAGGTCAAAATTATGTCCAATTTTCGTTCAAAAGGATTATTCATCTATGAAAATAGCCCCACACGCTGCTATGCCAAATGGCTCTCGAGTCACGAAAATAGTGTATCGCACACGAGCCAAAATAGCTTGCGTTGTTCCTTAACAAACTTTAATAATTTAGTCATAACTTTTTATTTCTATATCCGATTAAGGTGATTCAAATGGTGTTAGAATAATAACTTATAGTGTTACAACTTTTACTAAATGCAATATCTTAAAATCAAATATTTCTTACCTAAAAAATGGATATCAAGTAGAGGCTAAAAATTCGAAGCCTAACTTTTTCGACTGAAAATTGATTTATGAGAATACGTACTTCGGCTATATTTCACTTCTTTGACTACAAATTGCATCCAATTGATCATATGTAATCTTCAATCATTGTTTTATGGTCTGATCAACTATTGGATGTTTATACTTTGGTCCTCGAACTTTGAATTTCTTTCATTTTTGTTCAATTTTCATTCATTTATTCCAATTCCACCAATTTGCCTCGGGTTTTACCTAACAAAAAAATTAACATCTAACTAAGTCATAAGTCATCAGAATTTATTACAATTAATCTTATTTTAATAGCCCAAATAAGTGTATAAAATACATTTATAAAACATCTCCAAACTTGAGCGATTGTTTGTCCTCAGACAAAATAAACTTTGACTTAAATAAAAGTTTTTTAAAAAAAGTATACATGGTTTGATAATTTGTTTTGGGTCTTAGAATTAGAATTTGTATATAAAAACAATAAACTATCTCAAAATCATATTTTGTGTGTGAAAATGAATTTTTGCTTATTCAATGCAAAATCAACTCGTCTGTATGTTTGTATGAAAATTCATGTCAAGCATCATAAATTCATAAAGTTATTCAAGTCCTAACTCTCAGTGGTCAAATATTTCCTTTCTTATCTAGTAAGATTCACACCTCCAAATTTATTCTTTTCACTATTTTCCCAATGTGTGATCTAAAGTTGAATTTTATATAATACTAATCATCACCCTCTCCAGTTTGGTTAGATTTAACTAATTGCAATTCAACATATCAACAAATGAGTATTCTTCATTTTTTTTTATTGCTTCAACCTTCAGAAATTAATTAGACTAATAACCCCTTGTTCAAAGTCTAATTCTTTCAAATAAGTGCTTGAGGCCTAACCAATGCATGTAACAATATTTTTTTTCTTTCATTTTTTATAGATATGTTTTTTTCTTTTCTCACATCCGATGTGTAAACTTCTTTTCATTAAACTTTCTAAATGACCACTATAGTGAGCTTTCGCTGATAACTCCCAAGTCGGATGATTGTAGAACACCAAGTTTTAAATATCTTTAAATGCTTAATTACTCGAATCATAAAGGCTATGAAGAGATGTTTCAAACTGAGACAATTTTTTCTTTCTTCTTTCCTTTTTTTTTTCAATCTTTACGCAATGATTAGTGCAATGCCTCTTATTGAACACTCATTCCCAAAAATCAACTCCTAACTTAATATTTTCACCTAATTTTCATCTTATTAGCCTTTGACAATCCATACAAAATTTAGCACATTCATCTTAATGTCTACCTACAATAGCTCAATCACTTCCAAACTATTCTAAATTTAGTTAAAGATGTAAAATTTAGTTGTTGTTTGAATTTAGCATCTATGGACCACTAATCATGTGAATCCTTCATAATGTAAAACATAAATATTTTGCTAAAAAATATCAAGTTTCGACTGTAACATTCAACTTTTTCACAATTTATAATCTTACACATTGTTCCAAGTAGGCAAATTTATCTAACCCACACAAGCACATAAAGACAATAATAAAGCTGAAAATAAATTATTTTTTGAATTTTTTGCACTCGAACAAGCGTACAAAATAGTAAAAATAAATAAAAACTCAAAATTTTTTAATTCCCAAGCTTATGACAGACATTGCCATCAATGTCTAAAAATATAACAAGTAATATACAAAAAATTAAGAAGATAACTAAGTACTCTCCTAGCATAAATCTGCAAGTGGTAAATAGACTACCATGAAAATGTTGGATCACTTGCTATGTGTTTTCTCTTGTCCAATGTGTTCAAGTGTCATGTTCCTTTAAAATAATTAGAAAATCAACGAGAACATGGAACACTTCATAATAAGCTTAAACATACCCTAAAGGGAAATATGGGGAAAGAAATCCTATACTACTGAATGCAACGACAATTACTAATCCTATATCTAAAACTAAATAAATTAAAGGGAACAAAATCGGGTTGCTTTTCAAATAAGTGCTTATTTACAGTCATTAGCTTGACTTTGATGTTTTGCATGTTCATGGTAGCCTTAAAAGAGAGTTTTCAGCCCTACATCAGCTACATTGGCAGTTGTTTTTTAGTTTATCTTTGAGTCTCAAGATTACAAGATTTCCTTTATTGTCTCGTGCTACAATTCTGCCTTAATCCTTTCTGTGCTTTTTGCTTTCCTAGAGGCTGATCTTTAGGCATTTTTCAATGTCAAGTGACTGCTTGAATGGAGCATTCATCGTGAAGTTTTGTTATTTTTCTTCCACCTTCAAGATTAATTTACCTTTTAGAAAATTCATTAATGCTCATATAGTTGATAAGAATGATCTTTCCAAAATTAACGGCATATGTTGAGCACCTATATGAAGAATGATGAAATCAGCTAGAAAGAAGAGATCATTGACTTTGATGAGCATATGTTTTACCACTCCATTTGGATGCTTGAGTGTCGTGTCAGTAACTATAGGATTATTGATGTTAATTTTGGATCTTTCGATCCTAAGTGTAGATAGACAACAACATCATATTAATACTTGCTCTAAACCAATTAAGGCATTTAAGTTATGTGAAATTTCTATTGAGCAAAGTACAGTGAAATTCCCTGGATCTTTTAGTTTATAAGGAAGAATCTGCTTTATGATTGCGCTGCTCTCCATCAATGCCACTATTTCATGTATTGGTAGTTTTATCATCTAGGTTAATATCTCCTTCAAAAACATAGTATAATTTGAAATTTTTAGAATGGCATCAATGAAAGAAATATAGATGTGTGAAGTTGTTTGAGTACATCTAAGAACTTCTTATATTTTTTGTCCAACTTATTGCTCTACAACCTTAGTGGGAATGGGATTAGAGTTGTGTCAATGAAAGAAATATTGATGTGGAGTTGTCTGAGTACATCTAAGTACTTCTTGAATTGTTTGTACAACTTATTGTTCTGCAACCTTAGTGGAAATGGGACCAGAAGTGTGTATCTATTGATAGGAACGGTGGCCTTAACCTATGGATTATCTTACCGTTCTTCTTGATTAATCTTTGTTGATTCTTCATACTAAACCATTGTTCATCGCCCATCGTAGGTACCTAATTCTCCTCGATCCCTTTTTTCTTCATAGTGATTTCTGACAATTGTACTTCTTGTTCTGATAGCCTGAACATGTCCTATATAGGCTGTCTCTCTATCCTTTGAGAGAATGGAACATGTGGAACTAAGTTTGAACATAGGTAGCAGGCTTGATTGATGATGTCTCTATGATTGTATAATTCAGAGTTTCAACTACTAATACATGTTCTTGTGGGTTTTTTCTATGTCGCTTGGTAGTACTCTGTGTTTTATTGGCCAATATAGCTACTAACTACCCTACCTAAGTTTTCAATTTTTTTATTGAAACCTGCTGATTTTGGAGTGCGGTTTCACTCTTAGTAATGTACTACGTCAATAAATCTTCTAACAATTGTTTCTTCTGTTGTTGTTGCTGAATCCTTGTGGGTTGTCCTGAATTTGATAGCCTTGACCCTAAGTATTAACCTATGAGAAGTTTGGATACTTGCTTCAACATAGATTATATGTGTCAAAGTAAGAGTTATCATGTTGCATTAGAAAATTCTGCATACAATTGACCTCTTCAAGCTAACAAACATTCATGGAGGCTAAAGGATAACTTGAAAGTATGTAATTCATTTCTAATTTGATGAATTCGAGAAAACGAGAAGAATTCTAAGGTAAATTTATGTACCACGTCATTTTACGAAATGATACTTCTAGGACGTAATGAGTATAACCATTCTCGTGTGCCTTCCTTTAACGTATAAGGGAATAAGTATAGTCAAAAAGCGTCAGAGACATGCCTTCATGATTAATTACCTTGCAAAGCATAAAGAAGGCATGTATATGTTCATGCAGATTTTAAGTAGGTTTTCCAAAAATCCTAATGTCTTGATGATTCTGAAACAAGTTGATGACATCTAGTCGAATGTAGAAGTTGGCCTACCTAAAAGGTGGACATATAATAGCTGATTGCGCTGGAGCTGGAATAGGATCCATTGGTAAGAGCTCGATTTCTCCATAATATTGCATAAACTGCCAAAAAAATAAAAAAGAGAAATAATGTGTGTAATTAATAGCTAAAAACAAATTAAAAGAAAATTCAAATTCTTTATAAAGTGATAGACTCAAATTAAATACTTTATTGTTCATCCAAAACCCACGAGCATATAGCTTGTTTATAAGTAATAGATTTAGTGAGCTAAAAGTATCGTCCACAGGGAATAAATTCAATTCAAGTTTACTGATTCCATGTGGAATTCAAAATATGTAATACACAACAAAAGAGAGAGAGAGAGAGAGAGAGAGAGAGAGAGTGAGTGAGTGTGAGTGTGTGTGTGTGTGTGTGTGTGTTTGATTTGATTCTATAATAAATTATCTAAGTGGTAAAAAGTATTTTTTATATCAAATTATGGATGATAGTGATGGGTTTAGTATATTGTTATCTATTTCAATTCTTGATTTGCAATCTAGTTTTGTTCATGCGCTCTTCACAATCGATAAAGCTAATGTATTTAACTTTCCTTTCCAAGACAAATTAATTCAATCATAACAAAGACCTGAATCTATTTATAGCCTAAATTTGAATGGTTAGAGCACATTAAATTTTAAATTATTTATATGATTGCACTTGTGATAAATTTTATTCCCATCATCTATTGCAAATGTGTTAATTTTGTCACTTTCTAACCTTATGAGTCTCTCAACACCACAACAAGCAACTAATTATCTAAGTGGTGGCTAATCAATTAAATAATGAAATGGGTATATAAAAGTTAATCAAGAAATGCAAGATTAAACTAAACTAGTAGTCTTAAATTTATAACAAATAAACAAAAGGGTTCATCTCATCGAATACAAAAAAGTGATCTAGCCTGGCACTGTTTTAAATAAGTTACACAAAGAATAATGGAAAAATATCATCCACATTACACATTATGAAACAATACAAAAGATGTTGATCTTCAAGTCCAAAGTTGAATTCTTAAATTTCGTGATGTAATTGGCCTTCAATTCTAGCTACGGCTTAATATTCTCCCTCAAAAGTAATGAATCGACCTCTTGTTCTTGATGAATTTTATGATATTATTATCTAGAGGCTAAAGAGAGTGTTTCCAATTTTGTGGCCCTTTTTTGTATCTATAAGAGCCAAAAAATAGGTCAAAATCACGTCAATTAAATTTGGATTCGTAAAGAGTTTAAAGCGCAGAAGGAAACTGTTGATTCCTCTACCAAAATAGCACACACTTACACCACATGCAGTGCCGTTGAGCCAAATGGCTCTCAGCTCATGAAAATAGTATATTTTGTGCTAAAATAGCCTTGCATCATCACTGAATAGCCTCCGGTATTATGATTATAAATTTCTCTCCTAATATCCAATTGAGATGATTTAAATTGTATTGGAAAGATAACTTAAAGGGATATATTTATTTTGAATAATATTTCTCCAAATTGAGTGGTTTCAATAGTAGAAACAGGTATCAAGATGTGGCTAAAATTCTAGAGTATAACTTTTTCGACTGAAAATTGATTTAAGAATACTTCGGCAATATTTCACTCCTTTGACTTCGAATTGTAGCCAATTAATTGTAAGTAATTTTTTATCATCATTTTATGGTCCAAATCAACTATTGGATGCTTACGCTTTGGTCCTCAAACTTTGGATTTCCTTCATTTTTTCCTTTTTTCATTCCTTTCTTCAAATTCCACCAATTTTCTTTGAGTTTTACCTAACGAACAAATTAACGTCTAATTAAGTCACAAGTCAACAAAATTTATTTCAATTAATCTCATTTATCAACCTAGATAAGTGTACACTTGTTAGATGCCTAATCAACAATCAAATCCCCATGCACTCCACAGATGAAGAAAACACCTCTTTCATTACTAATCGAGGTTTGTGTTGCTACAAGGTGATGCCATTTGAATTGAGAAGTAATGTGGTTACTTACTAAAGTCTCATCAACAGAATGTTCTTAGACCTCATTGGCAAAGCTATGGAGGTCTATGTCAATGATATGTTGGTAAAAAGTTTGAAAGCTAAAGATCATGTCAAACACCTAGATGAGGCTTTTCAAATTTTGAGGAGATATAGGATGAGGTTGAAATACCTAAAGTAGGAATGAACACGATTCGGTTTGGACTATTTGTGATAAATTTTCAAATTAAACCACTTAAATCGATTTGAAAGTTTTTTCGAACCAAACCAAATAATACCACTCCAGTTTCTAAACCAATCTAATCTATATTAAAACCATGATTTACCAAAGAAAAATAATATATATCGAATAATCTAAATCATGAAGATTAATATAAAATCTCACATGATACATAATTAATATCATAAAAAACATTACAAAACAAAGTTCTATTATTCTAATCATTATAATGCAACAATATGTTAAAAATATTTCGTTACTCAGCCCTATCCTAAAGTATGTCTTTCGTGTCGCCTCGGGCAAATTCCAAGGTTAAATGGTCAACCAAAAGGGAATAGAAGCCAACCCAGAAAAAAAATTAAGGCTCCAATAGAAATGAAATCTCTACAGAAGCCTAAGGAGGTTCTAAGCCTCACTGGATGCATATCTCCACTTTTCAAAGTTCTGAAAGGAAGGAAGAAGTTCTAACGATACAAGGAATACGAAGAGGCCTTTCGAGGGCTAAAGAAATTCTTAGGACAAGCCTCCCTCCTCTTCAAGCCTAAAGCGACAAACTTATCCATTCTAATTGGCTGTATCGGGAGAGACCATCAATTCAGTCTTTATTCGAGAAGAGGATAGTCACCAATTGCCTGTTTATTATATGAGCAAAGTTCTACTGTGAGTGGAGATCCGCTGTCTAGAGATGGAAAAGTTAGCTCTTTATGTTATTACCAAATCAAAAAAGTTAATTCTGTATTTTTAAGCACAAGGTGTACATGTTCTAACAAATTATCCCCTCAAATAGTTGTTTCAAAAGAACGACATTTCATGAAGGTTAAAATAGGCTACAGAACTCACTGAGTTTGATCTTGTATTTAAAGCCAAAACTTCCGTCAAAGGACAAGCTTGATAGATTTTATAACTGAATTTGCCAATGCACCTAAAGTAAATGAGACTATGGAACCCGTCGGGCCTCATCCATAGTTACTCTTTGTGGATGGTTCTTCTGAAGAAGCAAGCGCTAAAAATGGTCTTGATAAGCCCTGAAGGCCACAACTTAATTGCACTGTGAGGTTTGGCTTCAAGGCCTCTAATAACGTAGCTAAATATAAGATTCTCCTAGTTGGCCTCAGGCTAGCTAAGAAAATGCAAGTTAAAATGATGCATATGAGCAGTGATTCTTAACTAGTGGTGAGTTAGGGTCAACGATAACCTCACTATAAAGGATAAGATTGTAGCTGCATATCTCAAGCTTGTAATGGACCTCATCTCATCAATTGAAAAGCTTTAGCTGATACAAATCCAAAATGTTAATGCCGAAGCCTTGTCCAAATTGGATAGTTGTAAAGATTCTGAGTTGCTCAAAATGGTACCCATTGAGTATCTGTCCAATCCATCCACCTTAAAGAAAGGATAAATGATGTGGATCAACGGTGTCCTTTTCAGGGTGCAACCTATTGTTGCCTATTTGAAAAACCAAGCTTGCTTGATAATAAAGAAGATGCCCATAAACTAAGAATAAGAGTTGCTCACTTCGTCTTGCAAAACAATGTACTTTACAAAAGCGGGAATTCCTTGCCTCTCTTACAATACATTAGAGGAGAGGAGGAAAATATACTAAGAGAAATCTATAAAAGAGTACATGAAAATAGCTCTGGAGGACTGGCACTGCACAGATAGTTCTCAGGCAAGGATACTGCTAGCCTATTTTAAAGAAAGAGGCTTTGGATTCTGTACGACAAATGTCTCGGTTTCTCTAACATACATATATAGCCCTCCCAAGAACTTATTATAAGATCGAGTCCTTTGCCCTTCGCCAAGTGAAAAATTGATCTTATTGGCCCTCTAGCTAAAGAAAGAGGCAATGCCAATCATGCCATTGTCGCCATTGATTATTTCACCAAATGGGTCGAGATCGAACCTCGTTCTAGAACCACTGAACTAACACATCTAAGTTTATCTAGAAAAACATCATTTGTCAATTTGGAATTTCCCATTTGAAATATCAAATAATGGAAAGCAATTCGACAATGAAAAGATCAGGGACCTATATGACAAGCTGGATATCAGAAAGCATTTCTCAACACTCACCATCTATGGGCGAATGGTCTAGTTGAGGTAGTCAACAAAACTATTAAGTGCACATTGAAAAGGAAGCTTAATACTTCAAAGGGTCCTGGGTTAATGAGCTCTCCCAAATACTGTGGGCCATCCGAACTTCCAATAGAACTGTAACCAGATAAATCATTTTTCATAGCATATCGAGCCGAAGCGATGAGTCCGATAGAGGTGGGTTTACCTTCCCCTCATTGCCTACACTTTAATGAAATGTTGAATGATATGTTTAGGAGATGCAAGCTTGATTTCCTTGATGAGAAGATAGATGATTCACAAGTTAAACTCACCTACTACTAGAGAAAGATGGCCTGCTATTACAATGCTAAGGTAAAAAAAGAGATCATTTCGATGAGGTGATCTCGTGCTAAAAAAGGAGTTATTGTTCCCTTGAAGAAGCAAGGTATGAGAACACTGCTCCCCAAATGGAAAGGTCCCGATCACATCCTAGAGGAATTGTGTCCTAGAATTTACAAGACCGAAAATTTGGATGGAAAGGCATAGCCTCATCCATGGAATGTCGAACATTTAAGAGTGTACTATCAATAAATCAAGCCCATTCAGCTGGAGGCTCATTCCCAACCTATGTACAATTTTTTTTATTTATTTATTTTTACAAAAAAAAAATTTATATTTTGTAAACCTTGTTAATGCGCCTCAAATAGGGAAAGAACATCGCATAATAATTTCAATGGTATGTCATGTAAATTGTTTGAATTGTCGATTCTATTAATGGTGAACCAGTTGAAGTTATAAGTTTGTTATGTATGAGGCGAAAAGGTGTAAACTTAGGCTGAACCCACAACAGATGGTAATATGTGACTAGTCAAACTTGTTAAAGGCAGACACTTAATAAGTCCAATGCATAAACGACATCAAATGAAGCTTTACTTTGATTGTTAAGGTTCAGCAAATCTTTATACATAATAGTATGCACTTCAGCTCAAATTATTATTCAATTCAAACACACTTAATTCAACTACTTAAGCTGTGTATAACTTATGACGAAGTGTTAGCACATTCGAAACAAACAGCAAATGATCTAATAGAAAGTTGTATTGATAAAACGAATCTTTACAAAAGGAAGCGAAGCCACCTCACTAAATACAATGGGAAAAAAAAAGCCTAAACTCTAAGAAGTAGCATCATGTGCAGGAGCTTTGTCTCCTTCGTAGGGTCATCCTCTTGAGCAAGGGTAGCAGGAAGTTCTAGAAGGAACTCTTCCTTCAGGGCTACAAAGTCCACATCAAGATTTGTCGCCTCTAGCCTCTCAAGAATTTCCCGGTATACCACCCTTCTCCAATACGTACCGAGGCCATCATACACTACTGTTTCATGGAAATGAGACTTGTACTCTTGGATTGCAGCTTCACCTACTTTCAATGCCTGCTGCTTTACATTAATATCGTCAACATTCAAGTTTTCGACTTAAGAGGTCAACATTATCTTTTCTCTATTTGCCACATTTAAGGTAGATGAAGAGATACTTTGGAGGTTGTCTTAGTTCTATTTCACTACATCAAATTCAAGACCTCGACTTAGACAGGTGTGTTAGGAATTGGGGTCCATCTTAATAAGGTCAACAAGAGGAGTGTCACAATCCTTTATATATTGGTCATTATTTCCGTATTTTACCGATGTGGGATTATATTCCATTAACATGTCTCCGCAAGATGGTGGCTCGTTTGAGCAGACAAATCTTGAAATTTGTGTGCTCATTTTTAGAGACTTAATCGGATTGAACCGCTCGTTAGAGCTTAATGGGCTCTGATACCATGTTAAGATTTGGGATCCATCTTAATAAGGTCAACCTTATTAAGAGAAGTGGTCCAAGATCTATTTAAGTTGGCCAATATTTCGGTATTTAATCGATGTGGGATTTATTCCCTTAACATGCCCCCGCAAGATGGTGGCTCTTTTTTAGCAGACCAATTTTGAAATCCGTGTGCTCGTTTTTAAGATTTAATCGGATCGAATAACTCGTTGGAGCTTACTGGGCTCTGATACCATGTTAAGACTAGGGGTCCATCTTAATAAGGTCAACCTTATTAAGAGGAGTGTCCCAATCCTTTATATATTGGTCATTATTTCGGTATTTTACCGATGTGGGATTATATTCCCTTAACAAGGTGCACTTTCTTCTTCAATTCTTCATTTTTACTGCTAAGGAAAGCTACCTTCGATTTAGCCTCAGCTTATTGCAGCTTAGCCTCTTCAATCACATCATTCACCTTGGAGGTCTCAAGCATCAGCTTCTTCACCTCCAAATTGATAGCATCAACCCTTCTTAGGTTCTCTTGGATACTTTGGAATGACTACGTCATATTCAAGACCTCGACTTAGACAGGTGCACTTTCTTCTTCAATTCTTCATTTTCATTGCTAAGGAAGGCTATCTTCGATTTAGCCTCAGCTTATTTCAACTTAGCCTCTTCAATCACATCATTCACCTTGGATGTCTCAAGCATTAGCTTCTTCATCTCCAAATCGATAGCATCAGCCCTTCTTAAGTTCTCTTGATTGGAAGCTTACAAGTGCTTCGACTCCATTTGGAGGGCAAGTCCAGCATTCATCATGTCCACCAAGTTGCAGGTCTCTACATAATTTGAGTACTTTTCAGTACATTACTTATGGTAGACACGTGCATCTGGTTACACCTCAACAGGAAACATCTTAAAGTAGGCAAGGTCCAATTTATCAATACGATTCCTAAGAAACTCTGAGCTTTCCTCTCAATGGTCATCCATCGAACCACTTTCTTATCTCATCCGCCTTTCTATTAGGCCCTTCTCTTGCTCCTCAGTCTTTTCTGACCTTACAATTTTTATAATCGAGAACAGCTTGACAGTCAATGGCCTCCTTTTAGATTTCGTTATTGTTAGCTACATTGTCCAAAGAGGAGGCAGACCAAAATTCTTAGAGATGGTCGATCGTCTCTTTGGGGACTTCTCCATCTTAGCCTTATCATCCTTCCCTTGGTAACAACAGTTTCAGTATCTTTTTCCTTTGAGATACGAGTCAATTCACCCATTGAGATTTATATGCCGTTGTACTAGTACTTAACGGTTTATTCTTCTTTATTTTGCCTAGAAGATGCAAGGCAAATAGGTCTAGCTAAGCATATGCCTTCTTATCATATAGATCTATAATAATGAAAGAAATGTCAGCACTTGGACAAATGTGAACTATATTATTAGCGCTATAAGTGAAAGGCTATATATTTCAAAGTCACCAATGAAGGGCACACGCTAGCTCCAAGGGTTAATGGAATACCAACCCTTATCATCCTTATCCCCGGCACAGTTCCTAGGTTGGAAGAGGGTCTAAAACATGTGAGGAGGCATGTCTTCTCCCTAACTAGCCTCTTTCCATAAGAGAAATGCAAGGTAAGTAGCTCCTGACATTTGAAAGGAGCTAGGTGGGGATGAGGTTGTATTGCGTAAGGACGTACCTAAAAAAGGGAATGGGAAACCTCATGCCTCCACAAGAAATCGCCTCGCTAACGATGATGTAACCTTCCCTAGGAAAGTAGGCTCGCTCACCAGGGGTTGGCACGAACAATTCAAATTATCAAGGATCCTAAACCTCTTCTTAAAATTAGTCAACTCATCCTTCTTTACACAGGTCGGCCAAAGTGAAGCTCCCACCTCACATTATGGTCAGTGGGCCCTTTCTGCATTATTCATATGCTATAAGGACCTTTTTAGCCTCATGATCCTTTCAGTAAGGATCAAAGAAGGCAACTCCATCTGAACGACTAAAATACTAATGTCAGTGGGTTCAAAGGACTTCTTAGAGCCAATTTTCCTAGAAGACGAGACTATAACGTACTAAAGAAAATTTGAAAAATGGAAGGGGGATACCAAGAAAACTTCCTAAGAGATATTTCTATAACCAGACTTACTAATGTCATTACACATGCCGGAGAAGAAGAACAATCACCGAAAAATCACTGAAAAATTTAGATATTGCAGAGATTGCTAAGAATATTAGTAAGGTAACAGGGTAAAAAGCTTATGAAAATGGCAAAGGATGCCCTTATATAGGCAAGTAGATCAACTGTTCAATCAACATACGGTACATTTGGATCGTCCATTTGTTCTCTCTGAATCTAACCGTTGTAACCCAAAAAGACCCCATTCAAATTTGAACTAAAGGCATAGATTTAACCTTATATCTCATGTACTTTTTAAGTGCATTCACTAAAATGGTTACTGTAAATTGTCATCACTACACATTCAATACACCTTACACTTCAAGTGCTTATCTATTTTTTCTCAAGAAGGCGAGATGGTTCAAATAATTATACGCACATCCCATCAATGCCGTATTGTAACAAAAACTGAATGGCTCACCCTTTATGCAAGGGTCTCATCAAAGCTTCTTTTAGCCTTGTAATATGCTTCATTATATGTAAGGGCCTCGCCAAAGCTCTCTCAACTATACAATAGGTTTTATCATCTTTCAACGACTCACCCTTTATGTAAGGGTCTTGCAAAAGTTTCTTTCAGCCCTATATTTGATTACTCCTCAAATTCACATATTCTGTGAATAGTTATGCATAGACTTAGGGAACTAGAGTGCTACTATATAGATGTGTCTCTCCATCTAAGCCAAGTTGTTGATCCAAAAACAAAACCAAGCAACCACCAAATTCGTCAAACCCAAAGTTCATGACTAGAGATCATATGGTGTCTTAAGGATAAAATGCGCCTCATGTAATAAAGTTTTCATTAATACTACAACTTTAAAGTCTACGCATTACATAAAATATTCATACATGGACTCGGGAGACTATTGTTACGTCTCATCCAATGAGGTTCCAGTCAAATCCATGTGGTGAGCACATCGCAAAAGAGTACAGTTCTATGCTGTCATTTTAGGTGATGTGACTATCTCAGCTGAACCCATCAGCAATCAAACTCATATGGGTGAGCCAAACCTATTGGCTACAGTCGACCTCTGGTTGCCAGAACGGATTAGTTTCCCAAAGAAGATCTTTGTGCAAGATATTGTAGGAAGTGGAATGATATGATAACTCACTGAAAAGGCTACTCGACTCAGCCAAAAAGTCAAGTCTAGACTTACATGGTAGGCCTAGAGCTACACAACTGTCGTTACACTGAATGCAATATGGCCTATGAATGTTTGATTGATACCAATGACAAGATAATCCATGTGCATCTTCATCCAAAGGTTTACATACTTCGTCTTTTACTATAGAAGCTCTTAGTTAGCTCCATCTCAAGGTAATGCTGGTTTACACACTGTAACTTTACTCTATTACTTAATAATACATCCCCAGTTTTGAGACCCTTGATAAAATTTGTGCCCTAAGCCTGTCCCACACTCAGATATATATTCCAACGTACTGACTTAACCATCAAAGTGATCATTGGAGTCTGGCCCTAAACCCAAAATGTTTGTCCAAATGTACAGGACGAAAGTTTTTGTGGGCAATGGAAGAGATAGAATTTGTTGGCTACGTCACCTCTATAAAAAGTGGGGTCAACATAAAGTATATTTTATCTATTTATATTGACATTATTTTTGCTCTTTCTTATTTAAATCCACAGTAGAAATTATGTTGCATAGTAAACTGCATCCTGCCTATAACATGTAAAGGTGTCTAAAGTCAAGATACATATATTATGTTGTCTCTACACATATGTGTCCCATAAGTTAGTTTACTATACCTATATTCAAGGAAATGTTACCATTAGACAAGATATAATTAGTCGAAATTCGCCCACAGGGCACATCTCCAAGTGGTAACAGGGAAGGGTGGAGAAATCCAGCTTTGCTTGAGGCTGTCGCATCAAGAATTCGAATCCTGAAATATGGATTTGGCTCTTGGGTAAGTGCAAGTGTACAAGCAGCCTTCTACCCTTTACCCTTGGAGGCATAACCTGGAATTTACCTCCCTCACGATGCTCCAGGTAGGGTTGGCATGGGCCGAGCCGGCTCGGCCCTTAATGCCACGAGCTCGGCTCGTTGAAATTGAGCGAGCTCGGCTCGTGGGCTCGCCTAATTTATTTATTTATTTTTATTATATATAGAAAATAAAAAATAGAGTTTTAAAAATAAAAAGTGTTAAAAAATACAAATAATTTAACGAAAACAAATTTTTATTTTTTTTATTTATATCATATTGTAATTTGTAATATTTTTATAAGGTATAACCGTATAAAATATTTATATAATGAAAACGAATTTTCTTTGAAATACATTTACAAAAAATATTTTTTTTATTTCTTTTTAAATTTAATAAAGAATAGAGTTTTAAAAATAAAAAGTGTTAAAAAATACAAATAATTTAACGA
>NC_036246.1:20080465-20105980 GCF_002742605.1 Olea europaea var. sylvestris
TTTTTATTAAAATATGGGAAGACTGGTGCCCAAACTGGCGCTTAGAATGCTAAATTCGATTTTTTTATTTTAGCTAATTACTTCTCTTAACGCTAATTGATTGGTTTAATGTACTATATCTCTATATTGATTAAAGTTCAAACAATAGTGTTAAATCTTTGTGAAAATAGTTCAATAGGTCATCTAGGCTTAGGAGTATATCTTTATCTCCTACAAGGACCAAGGATATTTTCTTCTTAGTCTAAAATGCACAATATTCTCTTGAACGATGCACAAATCGCTCAATACATTCATTTATTTGGCCATATAAATGAAGCGCAACAAAAATAATAGTAAATATACACAAAATAAGTAACTTAACATTAACGAGCAAGTGTTGAAATAAATAAAACTACGTTAAGCTACATCATAGATCCCAACATTAAGAACTAGCTCATTTTGTATAACTAATAAAAAGGAAAAGAGTTAGATGAATATATTGCAAGTTCAAGAAAATAGCTACAAAATATAAGATAAAATGTAGAACTTGTCCATTGGTTGGATTCTTGAAGGAAAGTTAGCTTAATCTTGATTTCCCCCAAAATCTCCTCTTCTTCTTCCTTTTGTGCACTTGTTCTTGGCCTCCAAAATGAAAGGAAAAAGAGAAAGAAACGAAAAATGAAGAATGGGTGAAGAGTAGAATGAGAATGGCTGAAAATAGCCTATAAAAGCCCTAAAACTGTCCCCGACAATTTACTAAACAAACCTCTTAATTTCGGATATAAACAAAACGGATCCTAGGCTTTGAACTGACGCCTAGGTGTTCAAGTTCTGTCCAAAATTCAGCAAGATGGCACCTAGGCGCTACACTTTCTTCCCCTTCCTGTATCTTAAGCCTCCAAGTAATTATGCGTCAAATTCCTCAACTTTGATCTTCTACATTTTGATCCTCCAATTTTAACTTTTCTTTCTCGGTTATGCCCTTTAAAATTTGCATCAAAGGTCCTTCAACTTTCGACATGTGTGCACTTTGGCCATCAATTTATATTTTTGTGCACTTTTGGTTCTTTTCTCTTCGTATTTGCCTTCCTCTTCTTCTTCTTCTTCAATGAGGGGTTTTTTCCCCCTACAATAGCAACAAGTACACGATTATAAGTTGAAATCCATGCATTTCATCAGTAATAAACTTATTGTAAGTTTTATATGAGTTTGTAAAAAACACCTATCACGCTTATTTGTCATCCATTTTTTCAAAACTCTTTTGTTCCCAAACTTATTTTCAGCTACACTTTTACAAAATAAAATATGTTGCATGTAACCCAAAATTATTTCCTACTTTTTAACCATACATTCTCCATACACAATTCCATTAGAAATTAGAATCAATACTTAAAAAGGATTTAAAAAGGCAGATGACCCCAAAAGTTCTATTTGACCCACCCTCGGACTTAATTCTAGTTAGCAAAAAATGTAATCGAAATACCTACAACCTTCAAGCCAAAATCAAGTAACATCCAACCTAAAGCTTCAAGTAACATACAACCTAAAGCTTAAGTATTAGTGAAATTCGTTCGAATAGCATATCAAAAGTAGGAAAGAAAAAGGATCGTAATGATGGAAGAAGAGTCAACATAGACGAGAAGTATAATACCTTCACCTATGTCTTAATTACCTTACATTCAACAGTGGTATTTATACCTTCATTTTTCTCAAGTCACTTTTTCAGCAATTTTTCTTTGTTACTTTGAGGCTAATACACGTTGTTCAAGAATGGTTAGATGCTCATAAAGCCTACATAGTTCCTTGTTATATATACTATTTGTTGTTCAAGATTTAACATTCCATTCTCCAAAAACCACTTTTCTAAAGCTCGTTTTCAACAATATTTTCATAATAAAATATTTTGCATTTAAACTCAATGTTTTCTACTTTTTAATAACACATTCTCCAAAAAAAACACTATTTTGATCCAACAAAATCTCTTTTTAATGAACATGAAAAAGGGGCTTAATGGGTTAAAGGGCCTCTCGTAGGACTGAAAAGGAAACGAATTGGTAAAGGCATTGCAAGCAAAAAAAAGAAAGCAAAAATGGTGCATTAGGGCATATTATACGCATAGGGCTGAGCCACGCGTGCACATGTGGGCTGAAAACAAGCAGTTAAGGCTGCTTTTCAAGTTTTATTTTCTGGTGCTTTTTTCTGAAGAGCTCCCAACTTTTCATGAATATTTGGAGTCTTTTCATAGTGTATTGAAGGAAAACTATTTATAGGTGATAATTTTCCATTTCCAAATACAAGAATTCATTATTCATTTGACACTTGTAAGAGTTTTCCCAATTCTCATGTGCATATTCAAACCCCTTCTTGCGTTCTTCAAGTTTTAAAAGAAAAACAACAGTGTTTAAGTATATTTCTTCTTCAAAGATTGTTCAATCATGCAAACCATTTGCCATGATCCCTTTAAGCACCAAATTCAATCCTATAGGAGTCAAGTATTGTTAGAGGACAGTGTTTTCATGTACAAGTCTCATCTTAGTGTTTTTTGGTGTTCTTATAGCTATTTCATTTGTTCTCTCATCATTTTAGTGTTTTTTGGTGTTCTCGTTGCTATATTATTTGTTCTCCCATTATTCTTTCTAAATTTTGTCCAACAATCTCAAACAATATTTGATAGAGAACGAGACAACCATAGAGACGGTCAAACTCATGAATCAAGACCTTAATCGATTGGATAGATTCGATGAAATAAACTTCATCCTTTGGCAAGACAAATTCAAGTTTCTTTAATGGCATGAATGATCTTCTACATTCTCGATCCGAATTTGGCACAACTACCAAAATCAACAGAAGAAGGCTCACATGTTATACGAGCTGAAACATTAAAGCCTCAAGAAAATTATGAGCTTGTATATTGTCGACCTGTTTATGGTATCAGATTCAAATATGAGAATAGAAGATACATGACCACGAATCACGATAAGAAATACGATGGAACCTGAAATAATATTTCGAACCAAAAAAAAAAAAGAAAGGTGGGGAACTTTAAAGGATAGAGAGAGAATGGTAATGCAATTATTTCTCTAATTTATCTAAACATGTTTTCTTTTAATGTGATATCAAAATTAGATGGTACCAATTTAGTTAAAGATAATATTGAGATCAAAATGAGATATATTTATCTAGTTTGCAAAATAAATAACATAAGTTTTGATAAGAGATCGAAAGATATTTTTATTGCTTATGCAATCATAGTTGAATTATTAAAGTCTTCCACAAGCTAGCTAAATTAGATTAAAGTAGTATAATTTTGTTCGATACATAAACACTTAGATTTGATAATTGGTAACTAAATAATTTAGATTGAAGTTTGATTACAATAAAATTAGTAGTAAATACTTAGTCCTCATGTGTGTGAAATTCACTTTGTTACTTGTCTCAATCCATACAATTGCGAAATCAATCGATCAATCAGCTTCCTCCACTCCACAACCCCGTTCGCAGAATCCTATCTCCTATTTGTTCAATTTTAGTGTGAAAATTGGAAAACAAAAACAAAAAAAGAAATATGTGTTTACTATTAATTTTATTGTAAACTTGCTTCAATATAAATTATTTGGTAACAATTATCAAATAAAGCATTTTTGTGTCGCTAAGCCCCTGTTTGATGGTTACTATTCATAAAAAATGATGTTTTTGAGTGATTTTTTGAAAAGTGTGTAGTTAAAAAGTGGAGAAAAAAAGTTTTGAGTTTACATACAAAAATTTTTATTTTATGGTGTAATTGCGTAATGGAAAATGAGTATGAGAATTAAAGAGTTTTGTTTTAAAGGGAGACAAACATGAACTAAATTTAATCTAATTTGATGAGTTTGTGGAAGACTTTTGGATTTTATTGGTTAGAAATTCAAATTTTACTTAGATTATTTAACAAATATCTATTTTGATTTAATTCAGCCCATTTTTCTTATGTATTAACAGTCGAATTAGTCAATTTTATTTAGTAATCTCTCTTGAGAAAAACTAACCCTATTTATATTTATATGTCCAAATTTACTATATTATAACATAAATTCATCAACATGTAAAAGCATTGAATCTTAATAATTCAAATATGATTGCATTAGCTATAAAAATGTTTCTCGGTCTCTTATCAAAACTTGTGTTACTTATTTCACGAACTAGATAAATATATCTATTTTCTATCTAAATATCATCATTAAACCATGCAATTGGTGATCAAGCAATTGAATGTCAATTTAGCATACAATAAGCAATTAATACATAATCAAATTGTCATGAAATCTATTAAATTAAACCAATAATAACCTAAGCTATGTCATTCATCCTAATAATAAGAAATTTTATTAATCATATTTTTGAAATTAAATAATAAAATTATGAAAAACATCATTGGGTTCAATTCAATGATAAAAGAATTAATCCATGTTATTTTTTGTTCTTTGACACCCAATTCGCAACAAAGATTTTCAATTCTTCCTTAATTAGTTGTAAGTCTCTCAGCCAGTTGTATTTTTCAATTTTTCCATACCAAAATTATATTCAAAGAAAGCAAGATCCCCAAAACCATTCCTTCATGTTGGCCTAAATTTTGGTCTAGCTTGCTTTTTTCCACTTTTTTCACGTTATTATCTCGTTCTTATACATCCGTCCATGTACTGAACAATCCTCATTTTATTTGGAGGCACGGTGGGACTTGCTTATATCCAATGCTTCAGCTCCATGCTACACTTTTAGTTAGTGCGAGAACCCAAGTACTCTCTTTCAAATTTAGGAAACAACCCACAGAGATCTTTTTGCTTTTTAGAAGAGACAGGAAGGAAACAATCAACCTACTGATATTAGAATACCCAACGGGATGTGTAGCCCTGATTTCCCTAGGTCTTTGGTTCAACCTCCTAATGAGAATTGAGGCCTTTGTGCAGGCGTCTCTTCTCTAAGGCTCTCTTTATAGACTTTAACTTAGGTCTAAAATAGAGTTTCAAGAGAATAGACAATCATAATTGTGGTCAAATTAGGATTTTCTAAGTTGCTGAAAATTAATCTTTCTTTGTGCAATTTGTTCTATGTTTCCTCTTTTAATTCAAATTGTCATCAAATATTGCAATTGAGGTCCTTCAACTTTAAAACATAACTCTTTGGTCCCCTTAAAAAATATGTCCAACATGATTTTTTTTTTTTTTTATCAATTACTGTGCATTTTCATCTGTTCTCATCCAATTCCAAATTTTCTCATAAAATAATAAAAAAATAGATAAAGGTAGTATCTCGTTCAAAAAATTACTTTCAAAGGTCACTTTTGATAGTCAAGATAAACGTAATATTTAGACTTATTACTGATAAGTATGCATTACAGTAGAAGATGAATGAGATTTCGTAATGGAGTATTTGATGAGATATATGTTAATTTTTCCACATCGTTGGTTATTATAATTTTTTTTAGGATTCATAGTAACATTCTCTACTCCTTTAGCTTTTGTAGTATAAGTTGATGCTTTCCGTTGGTAACTTTAAATGAATGACTTGTTTATTGTGAAAAGATGTTGTGTAGAGTATGTGAAATAACAAAGTTCAACCAACTAAAACCTAGAGGGGGTTAATAAGTTATTAACGCCAAATTTAAATTTATCAATTAGTATAAGCAACAAGTCATAAATAATAATTAATTTAGATGAATTCACAAGCAAGTCTAGCCTATATTGAATTGCTAAAGTTTATAATTTGCATAAAGTAAATAACACCTATAATTGATCGCGAAGAAAAACCTTTTTGCAAAGATCAAAAAACTCCTAGCCCAAGCAAGTAAAATCCACTATTGACAAATTGACTTATAGTAAGGTCCAGAATAGACTAACTCCTAGTACTCTCTGTAATCACCAAGGCCTACTGGACTGCGTGTTCTTGCACCAAATCTCAGCCTTCTGGAATAGTCTATCTTCTATGGATTACCAAGAACTCCTCGTTCTTGTCCTACCGAAACTCTAGTTTCCTTCCTCAATCTTCAGAACTCTGATAGATTATATGAATGTGGGTGGTTTAGCATTTTGAGAATTTGGTTTGATGTTTTTTGAAATATGGTTGATTGATCTCAAAATATGGAATTGATGTAGGATTTTCAAAGGATGATCTCTAGGAAAAATATAATGATTAACCACCACTATGGATGAAATAGGACTTGGGCATATATAAGAGAAAATGCAGGCTTGTTTAGGACTCAAAATGTTGTTTAAATTGCAAAATAAAATTTCCCGTATAACTCCACCACTTGAGAATGAGGTGGACGGTAGGCTAGCGGCAGAGGTTCTGTTGATTTCTCTAAGGTGGATCTCGAGCGCTAAAGGGATAGCCAGTTAGCGTTATTCCAATTACATTTTCTCCTTGTTCCATACTCGAACATAAAGACTACTAATTGACTTATACAACATCCCAAATAATTCTTTAACTTTTATGACTCCTTTATAATTTTAATTTTATTTAAAGAGTAACTATTTATAATAAAACCTAAAAAAGAACTCCCCATTTTATGTTCTGTGACAAAACTAAGTATTAAAAGTCAAAGTAAAACATAAACTAGCTACCTATAGTCACACTGACTCAATTGTAGCTTGCTTTCCTTGTCAAATCTACTTCCTGAAATCAACAACTCAAATATGAAGTGTAAAAGTACATAAAACAGTCTAGGAAGTAAAAAATAACAGTTGAGATAGATAATCAATAAGCTCATAATCATGCTAACTAAATTAAAAATAAATTATCAATGTTAATTGAAACATCAACATCAATATTAATATCACAAAACATCAAAATTCAAAATAGCTAAACATACATTCAAAATGATATGAAAAATTAAAAGCCAATGTAATGTCTCAAAAATAAAGTCAAAGTACTCGAAGTCAAAATACTCCTCTCTCTCTCTCTCTCTCTCTCTCTCTCTCTCTCTCTCTCTCTCTCGTCATAAATGACAAAGGAAAACTTACTAAGTAATCAGACTCTTCCTCATTAGTAAAAACTAGAACTTTTTGCTAAGAAATCGATAATTAGCACTTTTTCAATGAATTTATTAAATCTAGCTACATGACACGTAACACAATATATATGATAACTTTAAAATGCAATTGATAGCATATACAAGTATAATCAATGAACTATAAACATTTTTACACGTTTAATTCAAGTCTAAATGGAGAAAATTATATAAGTGACCCATATGTGTAATTGTGAGCAAGACTCCAAACTTTAACTTTGTGAGAAAGATCATGCTGAAAAATTATTGATGAATGAGTTTATTCTTCTATTAGTAATATCAAACCCTTAACAACTAGGGCTTTTTAAATAATAGAGCTCATTTTTCATGTATAAATTTTTCTTTTCTCCCCCTGAATTTAAACATATGTAATTTTTTGTTTCCACATCTTATGTGCAGACTCTTTCTATATTAAGCAAATAGATGACCCTATAACGAGTTTTAGGTCAATGACTCTAAGTCAGATGATCATAGGGCATCAGGTTTTGATAAACCCCTCAGACTTAATTGTTGGAGTCAAACAGGCACTAAAATAGAATATCAGATGAATCAATTTTTTTAGGGAATATGCAAAAGCTTTGGTCAAGTAGTTAAATGTCAAATCATGCTCAAGGTCACCTCATCATACAGATGCTTGCTATCCCAAGTCTCACACACGATCAGTACCCACTCACAAGATCTTGATATGTACAGTGCAAATGATACATGAAGAATCATATACTAAGTATTCCATATGAAACCTAAACACATTGAAAATTATGCTACATATCATTAGTTATACTCATACTTGGTCACAACTAGCATGTTTAAGTAATCAAATAATGTGTTGTAGTTTTAAAAATGCCTCTCCCTACATTTTTTAAATTGTTCGATTTTTTTTATTTGATTTAAAAAAAAGAATATACAAAGAATGAAATGCATGCAAAAATGAATGAACATAATGACCTAGTACACGCATTTACCAAAATGTCTACTTATTATGGTACACAAACGCTCTTACCTTCAAGAGCATCCTGAGCAAATTCGTAATATCTCATAACACTCTTCTTAACCCAAACTTTCCTAGAAGCAAAATTAATCCTAGTCAACTATGTCAACATCTCAATCAAGTGACTTACCTAATTAGTAAGGAAGTCAACCTGATTAGATATATTCTGACTTCTATTCCTATTTAATAGTTTTTGACACCTAGGCCTTTTGTCACCAAACTCACTACAATTCTAACACGTAGGGATAAACCTAGGTCCAAATCTACATGATTACAGATATTGATTTCTAGGTTGGTTGGTCCTACGTTATCTAGTAAGCCTCTATCTTAAGATACCATTGTTCTTAGTTTCAAGATTTGGAACATACCTAAGCTGGTTTGTGGTAGGGACAAAAATTGACTAGGAAATATTAGCACTATTATGATCAATCTGCTTACATCTTAGACCTCTGTTATTCCCAAGAGGTTTGTTCAACCCTAAAAGATTTTCAAAGTTTCTGAGACTCACTCAAGAATGAATGAAGCTAAGTATTGGAATTCTCAAGGTCGTTTGTTAAGATTTTAACCATCATTTCGAAGTTCTCATTAACTAATCTCAACTCACTAAGACTTCTGGTCAACTTCTCAAGTAAGGTCGTAACCTTAATCTCCAAGTATTCAGTCATCACATTTAACTTGCTAAAGTATTTGGTAGACTTCTAAAGGTCAAATTCTTTCTCTCTCTAACTCAAGTTCATTGACTTTCTTAAGGATAGCTCTATTGATCTTTTTTCACCCTAAGACTCTCATAATATAGTTGTTCATAAGCTTTATGAATATATTCCTCATCTTCAGAATCTTCCTTAGAGCACTCACTGCGTTCTACATACTCAATCTTCTCACACTCCTTATCAGATTCACTCCTAAACCTAGAAGTAAAAGCGATAGAGTTTTGACCCTTAGAATTCGAATCCTCACTTTGATTCTCCGAGTTAGACTCGTCATCAATTAGAGTAACGCTTATAGCTTTACCTATGGTTTTCTTATTGTTAGGTCATTCATTCCTAAAGTGGCCAAAACCTTAACACATATGGCATCTAATAGACTGAGATTTCTTTCTAAACATCCTAGTATTGGTCTTTTCACAATCGTGTTTTCTAAACTCCCCAAGGGAACTCTATATCTCCCTTGAAGTTTATTCTTATTCATAATGATTTTTTGAATTTTCTTAACGAAATAAGTTGTCTCCTCATCATCGAGGGTATTAATGTCAATAGAATCTTATTCTTCTTAGACTGAGATATGGTAAGTTCATACGTTCAAAGGGATCCAAGAATTTTTTTTTTTTTTTATCTTAAGTACATTTAAGTCTTTGCTCTCTTCACTAGATGTGATCTCAAGTAAGGATATAAGAACTTTTCAAACAATCTTACTTTCAGAAAATTTCTCACTTAGGTTGAAGCTAGATTTAACCATGTCATTTGAATTAGCATAGAAATCATCGAATGATTCATCATCATTCATTCTAATTTGTTCAAAACTAGTGGTTACATTTGCAATTTGGAGTTCTTAATAATCTTGGCTCCTTCTTTTATGGCCTCTAAGATATTCCGAACCTCTTTGACAATCTCGCATATAGACATTTTCCTAAACTCTTCAAGGGACATGGCCGTAAATAGGGTATGAAACCCTTTACTATTCTAGGTACACTCATCTAAATCAATTTTAGACCAACTGGCAACCACAGTAGAGATAACTATACCTACAACAAATGTAGCTTGTGTGGCCCATCCATTTTCTACAAAAACCCAAATTACCTCGTTCATAGATTTTAAGAAAGCTCTCATTCTCACTTTTCAATAAACACAATTGCTTCCATCAGAATATGGAGAAACTTTTAGTAATTGACTCACTAGTTAAAGTGGTCTAGGATTGAATTTAATCTCTGATGTCAATTGAAATAACGAAGTTTGACCCGACTAACACGTACAGGGAATGAATAGGATATTAACTCAGAATTTAAATCTACCAATAATTGTAATCACTAAGTCACAAATAATAATTAATCTAGATTAATTCAAATGCAAGTCTAACCTATGTCGAATTGTCACAGTTTATGATTTGAATAAAGTAAAGACCACTAGTAATTGATCGCAGAGAAAAACCCTACACAAAGGAACAAAAACTCCAAGCCCTAGCTAAAAAAATTCACTATAAACAAATTGACTTACAGTACGGTATAAACTAGACCAACTCCTAATACTCTTTGACTTATTTCCTGTAATCACCAAGGCCCTCTTATACCATGTGCTCTTGCACCAACTCTTGACCTTCTAGAATTGTCTATCTCCTATGGATTACCAAAAACTCATTGTTCTTTTTCTACCCAAACTTCAATTTTCTTTCTCCATCTTCAGAATTCTGACAAATTATACGAAAATGGGTGGTTTGGTGTTTGAAGAATCTGGATTGATGTTTTTCAGAGTGCAGTTGATTAATCTCAAAGTATATAATTGATGTAAGATCTCCAAAAGATGTTCTTTAGGAAGAATATAATGATTAATCAACATTTTACACGAAATAGGACTTGGGGATATATAGTAAAAAGTGTTTGGAATTGTTTAGGATTCAAAAAGCTATTTAAACCGTGAAGAATTTCCCCAAATAACACCACCGCTCGATTGGCAGGTGTGTTGCTCAAGCATTAGGTGAGCTATGGGCCAGCAATAGAGGTTCTTTTGATTTCTCTAAGGTGGTGCTAGAGCCCTGAAAGGGAGGTCAGCTAGCATTATTATGACCACATTTTCTCCTTGTTCCTTAATCGAATCCAAAGACTCCTACTTGATCTATACAACCTTCCAAATAACTTTTTTACTTTTATAACTTCAATTTCACATAAAGAATAGCCAATTTGAAAAAAAAACTAATAGTATGTTTAATATTTTAGGAGTAGATGAGATTTGTAGTTGTGAACAAGCTGTAAATAAAATTGTTACCACGAAAATAAACAGTGGTAAAAGATAATATTCTACGACGACTAATTTCTGTTGTCCAAAAATTATAAATAAACATAGCCAAATATATCCTTGTTAATGTCTCTTAAGAGGGATGGTTACCATAATGTGTGTACATACCATGATTATTTTTTCTACGTCCGTCAAAATGTTACCGTATATACCACAACAATTTGCCATCCTAAATGCCCGATTTTCTTGTAGTTACATTAGACCTAATAAAAATCAAAGTAAAAAAATGATCAAACTATAAAACTAACTGCATTTGCCCCCAAGGGCCTACTTCGGAGTTTTGGGGTGCTGATACTGAATTTTTAAAATATCGATTTTGAATGTTCATGAGGAGTCCGGTTTTAATTTTACTTTTAGTAGTGATTTTTGAAAACAATTTTACCATACTTTGAAGTTTATTATCTAACAAATCTGAAAGTTTTTTAAAATAATAAAATTACATAAATGCCCTGTATATGAAATTTTCAATTTCTTGTATGATTTTTATTTTTTTTTTTATAAACATTTTTTTAACTTTAAAAAGTGAAATGCTTACTGTAATTTAATTGTTAAGTTATAAGTAATTTTTTACTTATATGTAAATTTTATACTTATAAATAATTTATATATGTAAGTGAAATTCTTTACTTATAAGTATTTTTTATATTTTATGAGTGATTTTTCATCGTATTAGTAGTATTTTTACTTTAGAAGCAATTTTTTTACACAAAATTGTATTTTTTATAAGTAAATTTTTTATTTATTATACTTTATATACTATTTTTTGATACGAAATATATGTGTTGGAAATAATTACTTTATAGAAGGAAAATTAAAAGAAAAAATGAAAAAACAAAAAATAAAAATCATAGATTTGATGGATTGAGAATACACCCCAAATTATATTACACTAGTTATGAGTGATTTTTAAACTATTCAAAACTAGTGTTCTAAAAAACTAACAAGTACGAGTTAATTGTTTCAATGATCACTGAACTTATGTTCATGTCTTTGATTGGTCACTGAAATTTAAATTGTCGAATTTTAGTCATTGAACTTAGATCCACGTCTTCAATTTCTCACTGAAGTTTAAAATGTTGAGTTTTGACCACTGAATTTTGAAAAAATGTTATACATCACTCCCTTCTGACTCAACAGTTTTTGGAGTTTAAACATTTTGCTAGTGAGGAACTTACAACATTTTTCAAAATTTAGTAATCAAAACTCGACATTTTAAATTTTAGTGAGCAATCGAAGACATGAACTTAAGTTCAGTAACCAAAACTCGACATTGTAAAATTCGATGATCAATCAAAGACATGGACCTAAATTTAGTGACCATTGTCGCAATTAATTCAACAAGTACTAATTTTTTCAACACCTCTCATAAGCAGTCATTGAAAACCAATTAAAATTGATGGAAACAAACTTTCACGAATACCCTTAAATTAAGCTACATTTTAAATTTCTTAATTTTATAATTGTGAAAATGAAAATTTACTTAAAAGCAATGTTTTGAAAACCTGATCAGACATTGATCCAAAAAAAGAAAGAGGGACAAGGGTCATATCGAGGTTGGGGACCCAAAAATTAAATTAATTAATTAATTAAATTTTATGTAGATATGTATTATTTAAAAAAATAAAATTATAGACATACACTCTAAGAAAACAATAATAATACTATATTGAAGAATATTTTTACGTTTAACATGGTAATAATCATTTCATTATATAAAACCAAATGGGCCAAGGTCAATAACCTACATAAATAGAGATAAAGGCCCAAAGGTTACAAGCCTAAAAAGCTATAAAGCAAGCTAGAAATTCAGGAAACGGAGGAACGGCGATTCACTTTTCCTCCACCATGTCACGGCCCTAGTTTCGTTACACCCGAACAAACTAGAACCGTGCGGCCTTAACGTTCTACAATTCCCGTACCTCACGAGAAAACGTTAAGTCAGCCTTTCCACGCCCACAAATAATTTAACCAATGAGGCTAAATTATACCCACGTTGAGAAGAGAATTTTGAAGGAAATAATATATGGAAAACAAGTAAAGATGGGGAAACTTTCTTTGTATATGAATGGGAAAACTTTACAATCTCTCTTGAAAGAATAAACTCACTTACTCTACATTCTCTACCATCTACTACATACCATTTACATATGAGACTACCTCTCTATTTATAGAAAAACTTTAACCTCCTTAACCTTCCACTTTACAACTTGCGCTTGGTTGTCGCCACCTCGTGCTTGGTTGTCGCCAACTCATTCTTAGTTGTCTTCAAGTGGATTATCTTACAACTTGCATTGCAAGTTGTCGCCAACTCGCGCCTAGCTTGCATACAACTCGCGCCTAGCTTGCATGTGGATAATATCTTTGCCAACTCGTGCTTAGCTTGCATACAACTCGCGCTTAGCTTGCAAGTGGCCCCCACAAGTGGACAAGTTGTGCAAGTTACCCACTTGCATCCTCAAAATATCCGACTGCAGGTTCAAGTATTTTTCCTCCCAAAATGGCTGGGTCGGGACTTAGAAAAACCTCATTAACGCCTTGAAAAACTGCACGATCTAGGCAGCCTGTATTCTGCCCCCAACATCAATCTATGCATCCCCAGCCCGAATCTACCTGCGACCTTTGCCGAATCTACTTGCGTCCCCTATCGCAAGCTGTTCCGTCCTTCTGAAACGCGTTACCCGCGCTATCTTGCGATCGTTACCGGGACGGATCGAATGCGATCGCGTGAGGCGTAATTCACTCCCCCACTGAATTTGGCGACGCACTCATCGCCATATATCGCCGAAGCATAGACCTTATTTGCCATAAGTCTATCTCGTTTTCCCACCTTGTGCCATGACATTCCCGTGTCATGCCAAGTTTCAAGCCATGACCTTGCGATCCGTGACAACCAGCTTCGTTCAATTTTCTTCGGGCGACTTCTTCTCTCATTTTTTAATCTACGCTGTTGCCTTTTTTTCTTTTGCAAGATAGTCGAATTCATCGATTTCTGGTCGAATCGATCATTTTACCAAATTTTCACTGGTTTTTTTGTATTAATGTATACCGATTATAACCGAACCGGTCGCTGGACCTAAATATGTTCATCAAATTAGTGCGGTACAAAGAAGATTAAGGAAACTCATTACTTCAATTATTTAAGATGGCAAATACACAACTGAACCTAAATATGTTCATCAAACGAGTACCGTACAAAGACTACATAATGTAAGAATTTATATTTCCAAAAAAAAAAAAAGAAGAAGTTCCCAAGTCGATCTTCGTTTTTGAGATTTAAATCATCAAAGTAAAAACTAAAAATAAGATTTATGTCAATTCATAATTTTCATTTTTTAACTGACTGTAGCGTAGATTACAATACAAACATCAGCAAAATTTTACCCAAGAAATAAAAAGAGACTCGACATTTACACTACACTATAGATTCATAAACACTTAAATTGCGAAAGAGAAATTTAAATCGAAGAATGAGAAAAATGGAATCCCTTGAAAAAATCTAAGGGCCTGTTTGATACAAGCCAATTCCATTCCACCCATTTTGTCTTGTTTGATGGACAACATTTTCCGTGGAATTTCGTTTTCACCCTACCCCCACGTGACTCTTTTTCTTAGTTTTTAAGGAAATTGTTTCCTTTGGCTTTGGTCGGAAAGTGATTTCCAGCTTCTACTTTTTTTTTTAAACAAATTTTATCCACAATTGTAACAAATTATCTCTCTTTAATTGAAATTTTTCATTAAAACTAAGCCAAACAAACACCAAAAGATATAAAATTTTAATATTTTTCAGACGAAAAATTATACTAATCAAACATATTTAATTGACAATTTTCAATAAAACAAGTTCTGGGAAATTAAATTCCCTAAAATTCATTTTCTTTTCACCCAAATTTCATCATTGCACTCTTGCGGATCCTAAGAGTAATTGTGTACATCTAGTAATAGAACATGGTGCGAATTCATGAAGAGGATAAAACCAATGGCTACAGAATATAATCACGTAGCATTTTGAATATAAAGAGAGTTGAAAGTCTCTTTGACTACCTATAATATGTGCTTGTCTTTTAATAAATTGGGAAGCGTACTATTCAAGTAATTTAAAAATTACATCAATAAAATTGTGGGGAAAAAAAATCATAACTAAGAGGTTAAGCATCGTCCATTTCAAAACTAAGAACAAAAGTTTCAAATTTTAAAAATAAGATATTTATCAAAATTTATTTATGATTTAATTAATTAATTATATATTTTATTAATTAAGTATATTAAGGTCACAGATTTATGCAATTTTGTTACAAATTAATGATTTAGTTAGTCAAACATTATTTTTCAATCAAAAATCAGAATTTTAATAGGACACAAATTATTTTACAATCATAATTCGAAAATTTTATAGGTCACAATTTGTTCATCGATTACAAATAAAAAAATTATAAGTCACAATTTATTTATAGGTTACAAATCATAAATATTATAAGTCACAACTTATTATACATTCACAAATTATTGAATTATCAGTTAGAAATTAACAATTTTTTAGATCACACATTATTTCTTGTTCACAATTTTTCTTTTTTATTGTTCACATATTGTTTATTAATCAGACATTAACTAATTTATTGGTCACGATCAATCAAATTATTTGTAACCACCACCAATACTTATGAGCACCACCTCACCACTATCCGCAGCAGCATCGCCACCATAATCGCTGTTGCCAGAGCCACTACCATCACATCCCACCCTATCCCACCACGACCACAACTACTACTAGACCACAACATCCCCCCCCCCCCCCCCCCCCCCCCCCCCCCCCCCCCCCACCACCCCAACCCCCCCCCCCCCCCCCCCCCCCCCCCAACCATCATCACCACCGTTGCTAGATTCGCCACCAAATCCACCCCCACCAACTCTAGATTCACATTAGTATCGCCAAAACCACCTTTTCCATCTCCAAGCAGCAAAACAATCATCTCAAACACCACAACTAACACTAATACCACCACAACATCAACATCATCGCCACAGCACCAACACGACCACGAGACCACCATTACAACACCAACGCCATCAATAACAGAACCTAAACATAATCTCTCTCAGGCAGGCAATGCCAAGCAAACACTTTTACCACCACTAGAATTTGAAGTGGGGAGTGCAATGTCGACTACCATGATATCGTCTAAAGGGAGCAAACTTTACTTGAGCGTCGCAACGATGATCAAAAAGTGAGATAGAAGTACTGCATCTACATTAGTTCGTGCTTCTCTACGCAGCACATCGAAGAGAGAGACAGAGAGGCGGCTTGAGGTGAAGAGAGAGACAAAGCGATGGAGATGTGCAGCCAAGAGAGAGACAAAATGACAAAGAGAAAAGCTGGACATGGCTAGGAGAAAGATCGGAAACGGACAGTGGCACAAGATGATGTTTCTTACTGTACACTGGGCTTGGAGGTGGTCGTTGATTGTGGCAGTGGTGACAATAGTCCTTTCGTGGAGGGAGAGGGAACAGAGAGAAAGGAGAGGAAGAGAAAAGGAGGAGAGACAGGATAGAGAAAGAAAGAATAAAGAGGGACATAATTAGGGTTTGGGAGGGTAGATGATAGTTTGTGGATATGTAAAATAAATTAATTTTCATAATATTATTATAAAATATTAATAATAATATATTGCCATCTGATTTATGTATAAAAGAACTATAAATTTGATTTTTGAAGTCGAATTTTAAAATTTCTGGTTTGGTGTAATTTTCATTAAAATTGTTCATAGTTTTGATGCTTTTGAGATGGGCTTAGTCCTGTATTATTCGATTTTTTTATAAGTTCTTCTAATTTGATAAAACTCTTTTAAAAAAAAAAAAAATTATTCAGATGTGTTTAAATGAAGTTCTTAGTCTCAAATGCAAGTTTAAAATTTTCACGAGTCCTACAAAATGAGCTCTTAATCATTCACGTCAGAAGATTTTTCAATTAAAAATTTTGTATCCTTACTTTTGTGCAATTATACTTCATAATTTTATGTTTCATGTTGCCTGATTTTATAGTGCCTAGTTAATTATACAAACAAATAAAAAAAAATATTTATTCCATTGAGATTATTTAATAGTAGTTAAATAGAGGCATGAAAAGCAAGTACATAATTGATTATATAGCAATTCATGGGAATTTACCAACAAGATAGAAAATAATTAATTTAATTATACAAGACATGGAAAGCCATTTGCTCTTATATATAGCCAAAACATTTTGTAATTAATTAAAAAAACGAAGGCCATTTAACTATGAGTAATTCCAATTTATTCATGGAATTCCTTGTAGTTGTGGATATACTAATTCATTAATGTGTAATTCTATAACTTTTGTTTTGGGACCAAGAATATTGAATGTGTTTGATTATGAATAATTAAATTGGCTATTACCATTAAAAATAATACCAAATTATTATTCTCTAAATTCTTGTTTGGGACTATAAATATTGAAAGAATCAGAAAATTGAATAACAAATTAGGAAGTCAGCGTCTACTTTCATTCAATTTCTGAGGTTCTTTCCTATATATTTGGCCATTTAGAGGATCTTTTTACCACTGCATCTTAGTCCTTAGTTTCAAATCATTTTATAATTTTAGAAAATTAGCTTCATTTTATAGTTTTTATTTCGTTTTATTGCTCTATTACATTTTTATTATTTTCTTTTACGTACGTATATTTCTTTTCTTCTTCTTTTTTTTTTTTTTTTTTGGGCACTGTATAGATTTTTTATGGAAAATATTGGTGCGCGAGAATTTTGCTTGTTTCTTGATATTATGCTTGGCATTTTTTGCACCAAATGTAGTAAATGGACGACTTTTAACAAAGTGCAATGCTAGACCTCCCACCTTCGATGTAACAAAATTTGGAGCATTTGGAGATGGACAAGAAGATGATACGAAAGTAATTTTCAGGTTTCAAGCATTATAGAAACTAAAACTTGTTTACTCTAAGACGCGAAGATAAAGAAAATGATTTGTGATCATGTTTGGCTTTGCTTATTTTGTAGAAGAAGCTGCTTAGACTTACATTCTCTTTTCAAAAAAAAAAATTGCTAGGCTTTCGAGACAGCTTGGCAAGCAGCTTGCCAACATGAGATTATGAGAAGAACGGAGCTAAGATTACCGTGCCACGAGGGAAGACATATTTGGTGAATCACATCGAGTTTGTGGGGTAAATCACCCTCAATTACATTTGAGGTAATAAAATCAATAGGATACTCTTGTAATAAGCACTTGTTTGAGCCTCATTCTTTTGATAAGAATGAATTTTTAAATAATGTATTGATAAGAAATGCGTGACTTAAAAATAAAAAAATAAAAATTGGATTTACTTGTAATATTATTTTATTGAAAAATGTATGATTGAAATAATGTCAAAACATTGTTTAAGAATGTATTTTTTTTCAAAGAATGAAAATCAAACAGGGACTAAAACTATAAAATATCACGTGCATAGTTATTCACATGAACATGAATTAAATTCAATTTAAAATTTATGGTTGGTCTTTTCTTTTTTATCTTTTAATGAAAACAAATATGAAATCTAGAACTTACACATGAAGCCAAGTTGTCAGAAAAATTTCGACACCTTTGATGACCTATTCTCACATGTGCGTGGGATCTGCATGAGACTGGTATGAATAAAAAATGCAAAAAAGGCCCCCCACCCACCCATATTATGAGTATATGTCAACTAGGATGTCAAAAATATTTCTGACACCCTAGCTTGATTGCGTACTTATATATGAGATACAAAGCTTTTGCTCTCGAATATATTTCTTTTTCTATTTTCAAATGATAGTCTAAAAATATTAATGGCAGATATTGTGAACTATTGTTGCACCTTCAAAATCAGCATGGACAATCAAAAGAAAAGATGAATGGCTATATTTTCAGAATCAAAATCAGCATGGACAATCAAAAGAAAATATGAATGGCTATATTTTCAGAAAGTCGACGGGCTAAATGTTGTTGGTAATGAACAAGGACTTATCGACGGTCAAGGTTCTTCTTGGTGGCTAAAATCTGTTAGTTTATTTAATACTTCTGTTCTCTCGTTTCTATATTTTTTTTATTTTTCCCTCGTGATGCTTTTTTACCCTCGATTTTCTTTGTTTGAGGGAGAAAACAATGGCCCTGCTGTAAGTAGAATATAAAATTGATCTGAACTCACGAAAATCTTTATTTCGGAAATTAATAGAATAATAGAAAGATGTTTATTTATTTATTTGTTTCAGGCAATGAGATTTTCCAGTTGTAACAATCTTTATGTGAGTGGATTGCAATATATAAACAGCCAAAAGAATCATGTTTCAGTAAATGGATGCGATGAAGTAAACATTACAAAACTTCATATGATTGCCCCTCAAGAAAGTCCCAACACTGATGGAATTGATATAAGCCATTCAACCAACATTCATATTCATGACTGTACAATGGCAACTGGTACTAAATACTTGTAACGATAATTCTATTTGTGCAGAGCTTTTTGCCCACCTACTTGACAAATGCAGTGTTGACAGTAATTGATTGGGTACAAAAACTGATTATTTTTTAAATAGTACAATGATAAAAAGCCATTTCGCATTCTGTCAAGGAAGTGGGCAAAATATTTTGAACACCAAACATGATTGTACTTGTAAACAATCACATCTATTCTTGTTTATATCACTTATACATAATTATCGTTCTCTTATCGTAAAAGGAGATGATTGTATCGCCATGAACAGGGGTACTTCAGACGTCATCATAACCCAAGTTACATGCGGTCCGGGGCATGGAATAAGGTTTGTATCCTACCGTTTGACATTATCAGTTGGTGATGTATATTCGGTGCATTTCATCAAGCCTAAAACTCGAGATTATTTCAACCTGTCTTTTAGTCTGTACTCTCCCTTTGCAGTATTGGCAGTTTAGGAAAAGATGTACAGACTGATGAAGTACAAGGAATACATGTAAGCAATAGCATTTTAAATGGAACTGACAATGGAATGAGAATCAAAACATGGCAGGTAGGAACTGAGACGAGCTGAGGAAAATCATAAAATGTAGTTAAAATACATAAATATTTTTCCAAGGACAAGTTTCATCCTGTATTTTTGTTCTTATGTAGGGAGGCTCTGGATTTGCCAGGAACATAAGCTTCACAGACAACAGTAATAGCAACTGATAACCCAATTATAATTGACCAGTTTTACTGTCCTCACAAAGTATGCCAGACCACAGTAAGCAACTTCTACTTCCAAAATTTTCCTGTGATTTTTCTTTTCTTATGGGTCCGGTGTGTATCTGAGAACTCTATGAAAATAAATAATGAATGGGTATCTAAATCCAAATAAGCACTTTGTAAAGAGTAATATAAGAGTGCATATTCACATATTGTTTGACCTGATTTTCTCTGTCCCTTAACAGAAATCAGCCGTCAAAGTTAGCGACGTGACATACAGCAGCATCCGAGGAACATCCCTCTGCAAGAATGCTACAATCAACTGCAGTTGCAGCAGTACCATTCCTTGCACTAACATCATTAAGGATGATGTCAACATAGAATCAGTTGCCTAAAATAATTCACCACCTGCTTACTGCCTCAATGCCCAAATAACAGCTCAAATAACAGAACCATAAGTAAATTGTATGGGGAAGTGAATATTTCGTACCATTTAAAACCTAAATCGCTCTATAGTTTACACCACTTGCCTGCAGACGAGTTAACTTTTTTGCGTAACTCAAATACAGTACCTAGCTGCAGACTGTAATTTTTCAGGGTTACTCGAATTCTGTTGATTCTATTAGCAAATTAGCAGGTATATGTGTGTTCCATATACATAATTCCTTCTGAGCATCACATGTATATCTACAACAAGAAACAACCAACTGAAAACAAAAACATTGTTTGATTAAATGCAATGTCACAGATGTTTTGATATCTATTAGAGAAGAGAAGAGAAGGAAAAAAAAATGTAATGCTCCACCGTGCAACACAATCATCTTTATCAAGATGACAAGTGTTTAGCTAGTAATGTGCAACGTGGGTTGCTGCTCCTAGATTCATTAAACACTGACAAAAATTAATCAAATGCCTTCTCATCAGCTAAAGATGAAACAAGATCAAGAATTGATCTCTATCCAAGTTTTAAGATTATATATGGCACACACACTCTACTAATAAGTCAGCCCCAATATTTTCAAGTTGGTTCCAAAAAATAAGTATGGACTGTTCAAAAGGAACTCCTAAATTCCTAGACAGTCAAAACCTAGAGCAGAGCTGAACAGAAAAAGTTTAATATTGAAGGTGAAGAACCAGAAGCTATTACACGTACCAAACTCACTAAATAATACTCTGAAGTAACATGAGATCCCGTATCAAGGAGGAGGCTGATAGGATAGATGGAGATGGAAGATCACGTCAAACTTCAGTTTAAATAGTTAGCATTTGACAAATAATCAAAACCAGTGAGCTCATTAGCGTTTATAAACGGTTTAAATCATAAATAGATAGAAATGGGTAATGGATAAGTAGGTAGTAGTCGTGGGTATCTCAAAATGTGTAGATAGAAAGTTGTCCGAGTGTTTATAACACTTTATAAACATGAGCCAAACATAGGCTTAGATGGTTTCTTGAAAAATGCCAAGTGAAATAACGAGGTTCAACCCAACTAAAACCTAGAGGAGGGTGAATAGGTGGAATTAAAAAGGTGACAATTAATAATTGCAACAAGTCACAAATTACTGAATCTAAATGAAGTTTAATCAAATTAAACCCTAGCAGTCCGTCAAGCATACAGATCAAAGCAATAAAGCAAATCAACACTGAAATTTGTTTACGAAGAAAAACCCCTCGAAGAACTCTTCATGAGATAAAAAACCTCTGGACACTGCTTGCTAGTAAAAGATTTGATTTACAGAATTGGTCCAGATACAACTAAACCTTAGTAGATTTTGACCCCCCAACCTGTGATCACTGAGGATTCCTCAATTATGCACTTCAACACTAGCTCCAGAACCTCTGAACTTCTTTTCCCCTCGTGGATCACCAATAACGAACTCATTCCTCACAAACTGAAATTTCAATCACCTCTCCAGATCTTTAGAACTCTGAAGGTTATTTAATAAAGGATTTTGTTTGTGTTTGATCTTTTAGTATTTTGATGTTTTGATCTTGTGGTAAAGTTAAGAGAATTATGTATTATGTAATTGATATTCAGCATAGTATTCTCTTGAATGAATAGAGGCTCAACACACATTTTGGACGAAATATGCCTTCGGTATTTATAATATAGTGTTTGATATTGTAAAAAGGCTAAAAATCATGATATAGGATTTCAACACATAACATGACTCCTCAAGCAGACTTCAATCGCTCAGCTACTGTAAAGATCGCACTATCGCTCAACAGGCGGCTAGCAAGCTCTCTCTAAGCAACCGTCGGTATTTTTATCATATCTTTTTCTCTCGATACCCGTTGAAAAGAAAACTCAAAGAGGCTACAATTCTTCTAGAGAAACAATTTTCCAATTCGAAGTTTTCATTCAAAAATAGAATCAGAGATCTATCCACTATATTCACAGAGCGCTCACCATAGGTCCCAGGTTTCTGACCTCAACTTGTGGCTCAGAATTTGAAGCATATCCTATGTAGCACTTAGACAATACTTTGACTTCTAACTGCATCCATAGATCATATGTGATCTTCTTGGACATTTCATGATCTTCTTGGGCCCAAGTTGAGTCCTTCCAACGACACTCCCAACACTCGACACCTCGACCCTAATTACAACTCGATTAAATGATATTTTAGACATGGAACATACAAACAATTTAGACCTAACACCAAGGTCAATTACGACACAACATAGACACCACGTGAAATGAATACAGAGAATATAACAAAATAACTTATAGTGCCATTTAACTTTTTAGTAACTAATAAAATTAATACTCTAGGCCAATAGTTAGACATGAAACCAATTAAACATTAAGTTGGTACTTTCTTAATTGGATTGTTGAAGGAGATTAAAGAACATTAAATTACGGGATTCAAATGAGCACAATATAAGTGATCAAACAATAAAGAGGACATTGGGGATACAAAAATCCTTTTATGATACTTCATTTCTTCTTCTTTTCCACTTTTTCAATCTTTTACATATTTCAGTCGACTTTTGAAACTAAAAGGTTTTACACGACATCCAAAGTGTTCTTAATGTATCCAACAAAGTTGATAGGTATCAATGTCTGACTATAAATATAGAATGTATTTACTTACAAGATGAAATTCCAACAACTTCTATATAGGAGTACAGAGCTAGTATATTCTATATTTCACATGAATCTGAACGACCAAAAATATCGTAACGGTTATCTGCAACGTTCTCATATACGAAGTCCCTAACAAATCTGCAACAATAGCAATAAGAATTAAGTCACGTTTCCTATTTCAACTTACCCGTAACTGAATAACAGACAAGTTTATGACTTACAGTGGTATAAACTGTAGAAAGAAAGCTAGCTGTGGAAAGGGTAAGTCTATGTATTCCATAATCTTCAACACAGCATCTGACTTAATGTACGACCTGCAATCAAGTTCCAACAAAAACCATCATACAAGAAGTCTTCTAAATGATATTCACGATAACCTTCCAAATTTTAAGAAGAATATGATATTAAACTAGTGCAATACATTTAAGATAGGTTTCGAAACAATCTCATCTCACTCCTTAAATTTGCAAAGAGGTGATTAAGTTCATTTTGTTTTAAGTATCGTCAATTGATATACAAGTTAATTTCAGTAGTAATCTAACATAGATTCATAATGTGCCCCTGCAGAGTACAAGTGACACAAAAGGAATTATGTTGATGACACCAAATTTATTGGAAGTATAGAACTTGGAAAAAATTTGTTGAGTGAACATTTTGCTTTGTTTTATGACAGTCAACATTTGGATTTTTCAAATTTATAATTTATCATGTCAAGAGTCAAAAATCAAAAGTGTTGTGGCCTTAGTTGCAGTTTTATCATGTCCCTACTTTAATAATCTTACTGGTTAAAAAGTCTTTAGCAAATTTTCCCATATGGAGACCAAGTTTTGTTATGGTTGCTAAGAATCTGTGTGTTTTAGATCTCTTAGTAGCTGTAGCAAGAAAAAACACAATCAACAATACCCTCTCTCAAGAGCGAACCAAGACATTTTTGAGTTGGGGGCACAATCAAACTCCGTACAAAGCGAATACTTTGTTCCTAATTTTTGAATGATTCATACTTGATTCGAAAAAATACAAATTTATATTTAAAAAAAAAATATTCATTAATATTTTGCTCATCACAAGAAAATGCATATTTACATTTGAAAAATTTATAAAATATTTGACACAAACAATCAATTCAAGTAATCGGAAGGAAAAAATATAACCAATATTCAGTACTAATAATCAATCAAATAAACACAATTCGTTAAATATAAGTTAAATTGGATATAGTCGGTCTGAATACATTCTATATACACAAATAGGATAGGAGAAAATGCAAATTTAGATTATAATTAATTGAAAATTTGATTAGAAAGTGAAAAATTGTAGTAGATGTAATAATCTGTAGAGAAATTGTAGACAAATTTTAAAAAAATTAAAAATGTTAAAGCTTTGGTAAAAGACGTAAGGGAAAGAATAAGATAAAGATAGGGAAAAGAGAAAAAAAAATTCAAATTTATTGTGATTTTGTCCCAGTTTCGTGGGGATTAAAATAAGATTTTTAGTAAATTTTCATAAAATTTAAGGATTCCATGAAATATGTTATTAAAATTAATTATTAAATTTGATTTAGATTAAAATTTATATTTCAATCAAGACTTTATCCCCAATAAACTAATAAAAAACTCAAAAGTTGGGAGGTCACGTGAACCCCCCCCCCCCCCCCGGTTCTGCTAGTGCCCTCTCTAAAATCAATTCACAGAACATTTCTAATTTTTGCCCCCAAAGATCCTTGTCAATGCAATCCTTAATCGGTAACATTTTTTTAGTGTAAAATTCATTTAGAAGCACGACGCTTTCAAATTTTGCCTACATCCAAAGGGAGGAGTTCTACTTCTGAATTGCAGAGCGAAAAAACAAATTGATAGTAACATTTTTTAAACCACTTTCCAAATTACGTAAAAACTTTGATTTTAACACTAGAATAATGATGTGCAGAATATACCTATTTTTTTCAACAAGTACAACACTCGAAATATCATCAGGCTCTCTACCAGATCTCCCCAACAGCTTCCTACCTGATTCACTCTGCAGAGCTTCAAATCTAATTTTCCTGGGACATAGTAAGGTAAATAAATAGAAGATCCAGTTACCTTGAAAAATGAGAATAAATTGTCTTCACAGCAAATAATATTTTGAAAAAGAACAATTAGTTTTAGCAAAAATGATTGAGAATACATTCATTATCCATGTCATGTCAAGTCTTTGCCCATAATTAAGATTCAACCGACA
>NC_036246.1:20106000-20128895 GCF_002742605.1 Olea europaea var. sylvestris
AAAATGCACCCCCCCCCCCCCCCCCCCCCCCCCAACACACAAAAAAAAAAATCTTCAAAAGGTCTGAGGGTTATTCTAAATCGATTTGTTTCTTAAAAGCATTAGCCAATTGAAGTTTTCTTTCTACAAAGAATGATGAAAGAAAAAGTTAAGACAACTTAAACAATGTCAAGCAAAATAATAATGTTTTCAAAAGCCTGGTACATCTATGATGACATTTCAATTATATGTTAGCTTCTTATAAAGCCTCCCATTCTGCAAATTTACATCTACCAACTTGAATTTAGAAGCTGGAAAAGAATGAGTATGCTGTAAACGATATTCCTTTGTGAAATAAAGCACATCAATGCAAAAGAACAAAGCAAATCTTCTTGAAATTTCCTTCCACAATTATTTATCAGTCATAGATAATTTTTACGAGTCAAGAATGCAAGTTATGTAAGAAACAAAAATTGTAACTAAATGTCAAAAATCCCAAAAGTAAAAATTATTTGAAATGTAATCACATTTAATTTGAGGTAAGGATCTCAAACCTTTGTCGATCATTGGCTCGGACAAATCTAACGCCTCCATTGCATAAGTTGCACACACCTATTGCATGAAGCGAACATAAGTTTCAACAGCATGTCTTAAAATCCCATAACCATAAACACACACTTGTCTCTATCAATTTCATAATGGGATTTTAACAGCATTTTGTATCATCTAAATTTTCCCACTCTCATTTGCCTCCTTAACGAGGTTGTCCTTAGAGTCAATTGACATGAAACCCTCATGCTCCACGATTTAGACTACGATGTACAAATAGAGTTAACCACACAGGTGGTCATTAAACTTGTACAATAACATCAATTTATTTTATATTTGTAGCTAATCCTAAGCTTCGTTTCAACTTCATCCTATTAAATTGTCAAGTGCCAATCTATTTTATTTTTTTATTTTTATTTTTTCAACTTGTTTTTAGATGGTTTAAATTATGAATAGATAGAAATTGTATGGTGGATAAGTGAATACAATTTGTGGGTCTTTAAAATGTGTATGAAAAGTGAGTTGAGTGTTTATAAATAGCAAGCATGGGCCACACCACCAACAATCTAACGCTGGTGAAATCAAGAATTTTATATGTTAAGAGTTAGGATTAATTAAACTCCATATTTGATAACACACATTAAACGGACAGTCAAAGCCTTTCACAAAATGAAAATTGTTACAACAAAGACAGCGACGGGTTCTCTGCCCCTGCGGGGATGGAGCGCGTGAAATTCTTTTTCCTTTCCGCAGGGACCAGGAGATTGGATCTAACAAGTAATCATTTATTAAATTTAAATGGGTCATTTTTCTTGGGTGAAATCGAATACCAACCCGTAATCGCAACGACCCAATTGCAAGAGCGGCGAAATAATACCTGGAGCGGGAGATTCAATTAATTGAGATTCCGAAGCTGAAATTTCCGGGAGAAGGGGTGCCTCCTCACAAAGGGGGTCGCAGTGACCAGGCCCGGGCTAACTTGACCCGATGTTAGGTGTGGTGCATTTTTGGCTATACATACATTTTCACAATATAGAATTTCACTCACCAACCCAAATCTCAAGTATTACAAAGAAAAATAAACTCGAGCTTAACCACACTCACTTTTCAACTATTTATATGAAAACTCTCAAGATACTAGGCTCACAATATTTTTATCTTGGATCAACTCTCAGGCCACACATGGGAAATAATAAATGCATCTACTATTTGTAGGATCAATAATCAAGTAGAAGGCTTCAATTTAAACTCAAACAAGGACTCCTTGTACAAGAGTCCAAAATCGGCTGTGAAATTGGACACCAAATTCTGCAAGAAATCTACTCTCAACTTTTATTAAAAGTTTTTCATACAATCACTACCTTTTATTACTTATAATAGAAGTCCTCCAATTTTTGACTTTTGAGGCAATTATCCAACAATCTTCACCTTACCGAAAACGAGTCAAAATCTCGTTATCTCTTCAACAACTTTTAATCACAATACTTTAAAAAAATAGGTAAGCTTTTGACACACTTTAACGGTCTCATACTCCATCATATGAGTATAACCACTCAGAATTATCTGTGAACTCCTATCATTTCATCGGCTACTTGTCGAAACAACCTTACTAATAGTTATGGTGTAACTCTCCCACTGACTTCTCCAAAGAGCTCATCAGCTAGCGACATCACAACACCACCACATACCTACACACCTTGCATAAAATGTCAGTCAATGCTATATACAAATATGCTTACCCGTGCTAGTAAAAACACATTCTCTATCATAGCAACTGACAACATGCCATGAGGATATTCCCATCTTACATTATAGCACCAAATCTACGTCCTCCTCAACCAAGAGAGATGCATTGTCCGATCCCAAGCAGTTAGCCGACCTTGCTCCACCTTTTGTACAATTTCTCTTTACATGGCCAGTCTGACCACAATTCCAACAAGTTGCTTTCTTCATCATGGAATTACCCTTCTTCCTCTTTTCAGTCACAAGCAGCACATTGTCAAATGGAATATTCTACCCCCCTAATCTTTTTTTCTGAGATCAAGTTGCTTGTCACTTCTGCGAAACTCACAATTTCCTTCCCATACTTCAAGATTGGCTTGATATGTTCATTAATAGACAGAAGAGATCAGATGAGCCATAGTGCCCTATCCTCATCATCTATCTTCATGCCAATAGCCTTCAGTTCTGAAACAATCCCGTTGAAAACACTCAGATGGTCTGAAATTTTCATACTTTCCTCCATGCGCAATGAATGAAATTACTCCTTCATGTACAACCGATTTGAAAGGCTCTTCGTTTCATATAATTCTTCCAACTTCTCCCATAGTTCCTTTGCAGCAGATATCCCATGAATATTTGAAAGAAGGGTTTTAGCCAAATAGAGACGTATCGTTTTTGCAACCTTTAAATCCAATTATTCTCAATCCTCATCGCTCATATTGGATTCAACTTTCTTGCCAGAACTTAGATTATTTTGCTTTTAAAAACCTTGTGCAGTTCAGCTTAAATTAATAAATCCCTAACTTGTACTTGCCACAAGTCAAAATTGATTTTCCCGTCAAATTTCTCCCCTTCATATTTCAACGACGATATATTTTTCTATTGCTCCAGTACTCCAAACCACCTGACGATCTGATACTATTTGTTGGATGGTATTGGGCATCTCTCACCCCAAAAACTAGCTCAAGATGTAAGGTTTTTTCTCACACTTATAAACTGAATACCAACTCGATACACAACCAATGTGAAATAACCTCAACAATTTCCCCTTCACACATCGGACTTTGCGGGAGATCAAACACGTCGCCCACCACACATCGATGCAGGAGACCAAACCTGTCTTCCTTTCACACAACAAGGCCAGTGGGAGACTAAATCCGTCTACCCTCTCACAAACCCGTATTTTCATGACTATTGGGGTGGAGACTCGTTGATAAATCGGGTTTTGATACCACTGTTGGGTGGTATTAGGCTTCTTTCACCCCAAAAGCTAGCTTAAGTTGCACCATACATGCACCTGCTATTTTCGAGTTGCATGCTCCATATAGACTATGATGTGCAAAATTGTGGTTAAACACACAGGTGGTCTTTAAACTTGTACAAGAACTTTATTTTGGTTTTATATTTGTAAATAAACTTGAACTTTGTTCAAGTTTCCAAGTTAGTAGCTAGGAAATCTTGACGTGAGGATCTAAAATTTACTCAACCAAACTACCAACTAGATTGTCAAGCTGGCCTAACGTAATGATCAATTTGTAACATAGCACTGAAATTATTATTCGTTTATTCTTCACTGAAGTTTAAATCTGTACAAATTATATTTTAGCAACAAATTAAACGCAGTTCAATTATAAGAAACTATTTTCCATTATTATAATTTAAGTTTTCGTAAGTTGTCAGTCTGTGAGTTACTTTTAACTTTCAATAGACATTTCAATTATTCTCCTCAAATCAAAGAATTATATGACCAAAACATCGATTATCAGTACCGTCAAATAACATGATGGGTCGGGAGTCATTTTCGAAGAAGCTTGAAGTTTTCTCCACCCAGTCCACTGCTTTAGGCCGCGACGATAGCGTGGCGGAGATAGTGTGGCACAGGCGGCGGCTGGGGTAAACGTGTGCCCTGAGTGGTACAGGAAAACGTGTGCACCGGACAGGTACCAGGAGCGCCATAGGATCTAATCAAATGAAAAAATTCTCAGCATTTTTGCGACTTAAGAAATGAGGCGTGGGGTTGGGGGATGAAAAAGATCAATAACGTGATGCTTGAAAAGCCTTGAAGATGGTACTATTTACAGAAAATGCCAATCGTTATTACATAGGCACATTGTACAATGAAAATGTTTTGAGGGTAAAATAGGAACGTAAAATATTTAAGTAATTAAAATGCCACGTGGAAGTTCTTGAACCTCTAACCATAAAGTGATCTTTAACAATTTCAGCTTGTGCAAATAAGTTCAATAAAATGTTTTTCCTTTCAAATATGATTTGGAACATGAGATGGTTGGTTGGTTGGTTGGACTAGATATGTATGCCCTTGGAAATGTGTAACGTTTTGGATTTGGAAAAATTGGAATATGAAAGACAAAGTTTGTAATTGGATTAATTGGATGAGTAAGACTTTCAATTTCACAGTAAATAAAACAAACAAGCTCATATATTCTTCGATGCCTATATGGTCTTTTCAAATTGACCAGCTGACGAGATGAAAAGTTGTGCTAAAATTTAATTTTGTTCCCAAAGCTCCATCTAAGCTCTTCCAAAACTTTGATATAAATGTCAAGTATTTGTACGAAATAATAATATTAGAACCCCATATAATTTGACTATCTCCATTTATAGCAAAGTCAACTGATCTAAGCTAATGTTATTTTCATTGGCAGAAAATGAGCAATCTTCGTTAATCGATCAATAATTATGCAAGTGGCATTATTTCTCTTCACCGATTTTGAAAAAATCAAGTACAAAATTCGTGGCAGTCTGCTCCAATTTTTAGTCCGGTATTTCTAAAGCTTTTAACAACCCTGCAAATCTTTAATGATTATACACTTACTAACAAAAGATTCAATACTTCTTTTCATATTTTTCACCAGAATATACATCAAAAGTCTTGATACATCTTTGTACCACCAGGATAAGCGACGTACGGGATGGAGTGAGCTTTTTATAGAACTTACTTTCTCAATTCCTCGACCTTAGGCACACAAAATCTCCCTCTAAACTTTAATGTCTTATTTGACAAAAACTCAAAATTCTCTCTCTTATTTGATCCAGCTAATAAGTATATTCTATACACTTATCTAGGCCTTTAAGTATATACATTTAGGAGTTCTTATAATTAATTATAGTCTAATTTCTTATATATTTTATTTAGCCCCTGTTTGATTCCATTTTATGTGAAAGAATATATTTTTAAATAGTGATTGATGGAGAATGTGTGATTAAAAATTAAGGAAAAATTTTAAATTTACGTGTAATATTATTTTATTGAAAAATGTGTGGTTGAAAATGATTGTTGAGAAAATGAATTTTTGAAAGAATAGGAATCAAACAAGGGCTTATTAGGTAAAACTCAATGATTAAAAGTGAAATTGGGTCGGACAACAAAATATTGATTATAGATCATAGGGGATCAATTGGATGCCATTAGAAGTCTAAGGAGTGAAACATTGAAATACAGTCAAAAGTACTTCACTAATCCAAATTCTCATCTAGATACGGAGATCCATTTTTTACATAATGAACTTTTAAATTGAAAATTTTCTTTTTCTAAAATAATTGTTGTCCTTTGAATTAACTTTCCAATACACTTTGAATTATCTAAATCAGATATCGAAAAAGAAATATAACAAAAATACAGACGAATGCGCAGAGATAAAACCGTGCAAGACTCGAATGCAACTTTCCTTATTCGATGAGAACCCAATGTAAACGTGTTTCTTGATCTAATTTCACCTTCTATAAATCAAGAACATGGACAACCATTGAAGACACATCTAATACTCTAATATTCATCAATTATAACAATCAAAGAGAGGCAAAATCATAATTCTCGCGAGAGAATTAAGAGGAATTGCAAGATTTCTATCAACTGAAGATCCAACCTTCATTATTAAGGAAAGAAGTAGAAGGTGCAGCAGGATTTAGTAAAGAAACCATTAGAAAGAATTAAGAATTTCAAGATTCATTCTCTTTTTCTTCATCTATGAAACATTCAAGTTATGTTCTATGAATTAATTATGATTTCTTGTAATTCTGTAAGCTAGGCTGGGTTTTATTTAAAGCATAGACAAATCCTTGTTATGAAGTTTTTTAAATATAAATTCAATTTTTGATACCCAATATGCCAGAGTTTTCGGATGATTGTTGTTGTGTTTAATGCTTTTCAATTACTTGATTACAAATTGGATTGATTTGTGAGTTTTATTGTTATCGAAAAAAACAATGGTATAGATAGCACTTACAACAATTGTTGTGAGGTTCAATAAAAGTTTCTATATCCCTATACTTTGCATGATTTCAATAAAATTATTCTAATGTTTTCAAGTTTGCTTTCATGTTTGTATATTTCATAGAGATAGAAGGAAGATCACATGAGAAAACATACTTAATTCTACTCAAGAGTGATTATTATATAATTTAGGATTTCATGCCAATAATTAAATGACTCAAGCAAGTAAGAGAATGACTTAATTTTATTCATAATTGGAGGTACAATTGTCTTTACATTCATTTTAAAGAGCCCGTTATTAAGATACAGTTTTCCAAAATTATTTACCTTTTATTAAGGACAAATTTGTTTGATATAAAGACTAACTTGTACCCGTTCTTCTTTTTCCGAGAACTAGACAGTAAATTCTTACAAATCTCTGGCATATAAAGAACATAATTCAATTTGAGCTCCTTGTTACTCGTCATTTTCAGTATTATCTTTAATATCCTTTAATTTTGAAATATGAAGAAATTCTCATATAGTGTTGCTCTTCATTATCCATAGCTTTATAAGTAAAGAACATCCAACAATTTGCACGTATGTTACAAGTATGTCTAATATTCACTCGTCATTCCCCAATATTACGTACTACCTTGCATTTAGAAACTACCGCATAAAGATTGATATCTTTCTCTTTATCAAAAAGGTTGTCATGTTTTGTCACATTGATTTGAGCACTTTGTTCCTTAACATTCTTCTACTTTTGAAAATCATTAGCCCGTAAAATCGAGAGATGCGTATCTGCTTTAGGGCCACCACTATTCACCGTAAAGATTCAACAACAATACGTATCAATGCCTAATTGGCCAATGATTGCAAATCGAGTGTCCATGAAATCTTGAAACACAAAATCAACAGTATCAGTACCTTTAGGAAATCAAAACAAGCAAGCTGCCTGAAGGGAGCTCGCTGAGATCAGTCGACATGCGTCGTAGTAGGAGAGAGTTCACATGTCGCCACCGTTACAAGCCATACATCAAAGGGTGCCTCTACCTGCAAAGCCCGAATATGGGCTCAAATTTCCCGGTCGATCACTGGTTTTGTTGAAATTATGTTTTTTTAGATTTGGTCCTCTTCAAAGAAATTCATATTTTCAGCTTTCTTTCGTCTATTTCTAGCTGGAGAAGGACCACAAAGCTCTGATACCAAATGTTAAGCGAAAGATGATGACCATCAAAGCTTGAACTAGGCGCAGTTTCTCCTCCAATAGATACCTCAATCAAAATCAACACAAAGCCCTCAAAATGGCTCTTTATTTATGGTTGCTTTCTTTCACCCACTTAGGATGCACCAATGGAATACGGCGATGGATGAAGAGAAAGCAAAAGGGAACAGATAATTTACAAACAGAGATAGACTGAAACTGTATGAAGCAAGAAAGGGGCGCCCAAGAACAAATAGGTAGAATTAGGTCACGATTTTGGGTCATGCCCAATTAAGGGCTTAAGTGGGCGTTTAAGTGGATTTCGTCTGTACGCTGTCCAAGTAAATGGAGGAGGGCAATGAGCAGCACTAATTAATGTTAGGTTGGTTCAAATGGTCAATACAAATTGGGGTTGGGTCAATTTCATTTTGATGTCAATTTACCGTTCAGTCTGTAACGCACTACTCTTAATTTCCCTAATTTATTTATTGTTATCCTTAGATTAAAATCATATTAAACATTTTACAGTTTAATCAAAACATATCAAGGAAATCAAATTTCAGAATATAAAGAATTAAAAGAACCGCCAAGTTTATATTATACCAAAAGAGAATTTTATTTTACAAAATACACCTCATTACACCTTAATCATATGACTATCAAAAATTTTTTATCAAAAGAAATGCCTGCACATTTTTCAAAAGTTTCCTATAGATCTATTCTACAGCAGGCTGATATGACGATATATCAAAGTTTGTCAAAATTCTTTCATTTTTACTACACTCTTTTACTAGGCATCATTTTCCTATTTTACACAATACCACTTGCTGTTTACTCCACATACATTATAGTATTTACATAACGACAAGTGACCAAGTCGTAAACATCAATCATTACCGTTACAAAATCCTCCCCGTCTTCAAAAGTTTCGACCTCTTCTTCCTCGTCAATCACCGTATAAAAACATGTATAGTGGGTACGTCTATATATAACATGTATAGCACTGAGGTCCTTAGTAATTTCAGCATGTCTGGTGATTCAGAAATTTTCAGTCTCTCGCAGTGGCATCTACAGTACAAAATACAAAACGTGATTCATAAAGTTCAGTAAATATATGATGATGCAATGATGCATGTCAAACACACATGGGCCCAAATCCTTATTATAGTGTACCGTATGAGCTTAGAATAATATGGCCTTTTTCCTGCGCGCAAATCAATATCAATGCATCCATCGTTGCCCACCGAGACTCAGGATGCCACATCAGTATATTATACATACAAATTCAAGGCCTGGCCTACATATATACAGCGCTCAAGGTGCCTATCTGCAGTCCTAAGGCCACCAAGGGACCTCCTGGCATTGCCTGTATACAAGTGTCGAACTCTCAATACCCTATCCTGGACTACCCTTAATGACCGTCAGAGCCTCAAAGCGGTACAATTATTCAGACATAATAGTACGGTACATCTATAATGGGATTCACACTAAAAATTTTCAACTGTAACTCAATCAGCATGACAACACAAGTATGCACGTAATTATTCCTACGTTTTCCAAATAAACTCAATGCACATGTAACATACTACCATGTCACATAGCAAAAGAAACAACCACATATAAACACATATTTACACATATTAATGTATTTTGCATTGTAGTTGGAGAAACATCAATATTTACCTTTTTTGCGGTTTCCTTGATCAATATCTGCACTAATACAATAATCTCTACATTAATCATATCTTATCTTATTATTTCTCCATTATCACATTTAGACTAAACTTATAAGATAATATGGGTTATTTTATAGCATACCCCTAATAAAAATAATGATACTAGCTTATTGTCAACTAGTAGTAATAATAATAACATTAATAATATAAATGAAATTAACATTATCGTCATTAACTAAATTTCATAAAATTATTACATGTACAATTTAAGTTGGCCAATACACTACCATATTACTTTCCCATTTCATGCTTGATCCACTTTTCATTTCAATTAATATAAGTATATATATACATCCATACCCATTAGTAAATTTCTTGTTCAATCCATATTCTTTTTTACCACATTTCCATCATATCTTACCATTGATATTATGCATTATAACAATTTTTTCTTCACATCTTATCACATAACTAGATCAAAGTAATTTAAGTTTAAGCCTCAAGTACTAATTGTTATCTTTCTTCCCATTTGAATTTACCACTTATACAAATATAGTAGTGGCCCAATTTCCATACCCTTTATCATGATGATATTAACAATTATTATACCAAGTTATTTTCTAACCCTACTCACTTCTTTCTTACTCTCTATATTTTCCCCCACAACTACTTTATACAATCCTTAATAATGTAAGCTAAGTAAACTAAAACTCAATATATCTTTAACTGATTTATAAATTTTAAAATTTCCAAAGTTAAGATTTTGAAATGGAAAAAATTATAATTTATCTTCCTAGATTTTATTATTTAAACTTAACTATAATATTATATTTTATCAATTACTAAAGAACCCTAAAGCAACAAATTTTAATTCCTATTTATAAACCAAATAAGTGCTTAAAATAATTATCTAAATAAATAATTAACTAAAGAAAAATTTAAAATAATTAATTTAATGAAAAGACATACCTTAAGGAATGAAAATAATGGGAGGAATGATATGTCACATATCGCAACTATCCTCTATTTATACTGTTGGTAGGGGTTAAGTGTGCAATATATAAAATTACACATCTAACCCCTATGATAATGTGTAATCATTTGATTGAATTTTAAAAATACATCTTTAGACCTTGAACCACATATACAATTATTTCTTTGTCTATAAAATTGCACCTTTAACCCTTGGGCAATTATGCAATTATAAAATTGCATTTTCAATCCCCATAATATTATTTTTAATTACAATCACTAATAACATTTATTCTATCATTAAATTAAGTCCGTAAAATTAAAAACAAACTCCTAAAATATTAAAAATCTTTACTAGATAATTTTGGGATGTTACACAGTCATTAAGTAGATGCCGACTGACAAAAATTACCGAGTTAACATCATAACTCGAGAAGGTTGTTTAACAACAATTTGCCTCGCATTTAGCTTCATACTAGACAAAATTATCATGTGCAGTTTCGGGATGTGATAATTAACTATGCTTACTATGTATTTCAAATTTATTGCAGGTGGCTATCTCATTCGCTAAGATATTAGTAGAATCTATTGATCCAAGTACACAAGTACTAGGACGACTTCCAGGAACAGATATATTTTGCAACATCCTGCAATATCCTGTGGCCACTCAAATTCTAGGAATCTTAATTGTCTGTATTAGTTTCGGAACACTTTGTTTTGTAAATGCTAGTTTCACCAGAGAAAAAGATTAGTAACAAATGAGCTCTTGTAAAATTATTTCAGATTAAATATTATAGATAGGCAACTCATATTTCATATCCTGATACAGAATCCTAAGGAGGGTCTTCAACAAAAATGAGAGACCAAAGAAACTACAAAATGAGGAGTTCGGATATTAGTCCTCCACATGTCCAGTAAGTTTGTTGGCCTCTAAAATTTTATGATTCAGATCAATGGATATTGGACTTGTTTGCTACATTCATATCAAGAGGTTGAATATGATTAATAGAGGAATTTCACATAATTTTTCAGTCGTCCAATTCGTATCCTATTCACTTCAGCATATCATACATTTTATTTTTATTCTAAACCATATATGATTATGATAGATGTGACGAATATTGGCACTTCTGGAATTCATTCCCTAGAAGAACTGCGCAAGAAACCAATTTCAAGAGGCACAGAAGTGAGTCTTTTTTACTTACTCTGAGTTCTTCAGAAATTAGAATTTTTATTCGATGAAAATGGTATAAGATTTACATTTGTACTGGTTTGCAGTTTGCAGTTAAGGTGATTAGCAAACTGAAAATAGCAAAATTTGTAGACAAAATTGAAGCCCGGTGGGTTTTTTCCAATATAAATGGAGCAGTAAAATGTTGTCTGCGTATAATTGTTCTGGGTAACTGCTAAGGGCTTCATTCAATTTCATAAAGGGATAAACCAATAATATACTGTATTTTCAGCAATTTCTTTTATGCTGGACGAGACAAGATTGGATATAATTAAGGAACATGAATCCCATGTCTAGCATTTTGGTTTAACCTTGTTCATTTTCTCGTTGATGGTTGAAGAATGTAAAAGGAACATTACATGACAGGTATGTGTGTTAGTGCAAATTTTTAGATTTTGTAACATAAATTAGGTTGGATTTTTGGAAAATATTATTTCCTTATTTTGACATGATTTTATTGGAAAATACGTTTCCTTTATTTCACGTAATTTTATTGAAAAAAAATATTATTTTCTTTATTCCACATTATTTTTCATATTATTTCCATCTTTATGGTATTTTTAGGGTTTGGTATGCTTCTATAAATATGTGGCTCTTCGATTCAGTTTAAGTGAAGCATTATTGTTGAAATTGTATTATTCTCTCATATCGATTGTCAAAAAAAAGCCTCCGTTCGTGAGCCAATTTATTTCTTTACTTTTAATCTTGCTCTTATTTGTGCAATCATATACTTCATACTGTGTCAATAACCTCCCAATTTTCCCAACAAGTGGTATCAAAGCTATGGTTGAGAGTTTTGTTTGAGGTTTCTGCTATCGATAGCAACCATGAAGTATGCAATTCTGATTTTAGATCGCAATACAAGATTTTCGTTGTGGCAAGTAAAGATTAGGGAAATGTTGGCGCAGATGGACTTGGATGATGCTTTTTTGTGTTTGATAAGATGCCTACAACATGGACAACAGAGGAAAAGCAACAGAGGGATCTGAAGGCTCGTTCAAAGATACATCTTCATCCTTTCTAACAACATTCTTCCTGATGTATTGAAGGAGAAGACAGCTACTGCATTATGGTTGAGACTGGAGCAATTGTGTATGACAAAGAGTTTAACAAGCAAGTTACATCTCAAGCAGAGGCTACATTCTCATTGCATAGCAGAAGGAGGATCTTTGGAGGACTATCTGGTCGTTTCCAAGGAAATCGTCGCTGATTTGGAAATGTTAGAAGTAAAGTATGATGAAGATAACTTGGCCTTGATCCTATTGTGCTCACTGCCAACTTCGTATTCGTCGTTCAGAGACATGATTCTATACAATCGTGACTCACTCACCATTAATCACGTTTATGATGCTTTATTCTCAAAGGAGAAGATGAAGCATCTTTTTAGAGCTAGATCTAAAGATGAGGAAGCTTTGGTTACCCATGGTGATCAATGAAGGGATAAGTCAAGGGTGAACTTTAGCAATCAGGTTTGCTTATATTGTAGGAGAAAATGACAGATGAAAAAGGATTGCAACAAGTTGTAAGGTAGAGGTAATTCAGCTGCAAATTATGGGAGGCTATCAGATCATTCGGATGAGACAAACATTGCCAAGGGCTTTTTGGATTACTATATCTGACATGGAATCCAAGCATGATGAGGAGTAGATTTTGGATTCAGCTTGTTCGTTCCATATGTTTCCTAATAGGGCCTGGTTAGAAACATATGAAATGGTGAAGCAAGGTGCTGTTGTCATGGGAAACAAAGCTACAATTGGAAGGATCAAATTGAGGTTGTTGGATGGGACAGTAAGAACACTTGGTTAGGTTCAACATGCTCCAAACTTAAGGAAGAATCTCATCTTGTTGAGTACGCTGGATTCGAATGGTACACATTCTTTGTTCGAGGTGGAGTCTTGAAGGTCCAAAAGGGTGCCGGAGTTGTATTGGAGGGACGGAAGAATTCTTAGTTGTACATGCTGCAAGGGTGCACAGAATCAATGAAGAAACATCTGGTTCGATACCATGATGGATATACAGTTTGATACAGTACCTTTGGAATTTAGCTCTGAGTCATTGAAGAGCACTACACAGGAGAGTGTGGGTGATATGGGCACGTCAACTTTCCCACCATAGTTTGCAGTTCTATCATATTCATTTGCTAGGGAAGGACTCATAGAGAATAAGTACTATGTTGCATATATTGGTGTTCATGCTTTTCAGGAGTTTGAAGGTGTCAAGTCTAGCAAGAGGCCTTCATTCAAAACACTTAGTGTGGAGTCTACTACAAGGCGTACTTCAACTCTATTTGGTAAATTTTGAATTCTTTGCGGAATTTTGGAAACCCGGGGTTGGATTCAAGTATCATTTGTGGATACTGTGGAAGAGGTAGAGCGTTTTTCATGAGGTGGAGGATTTTGTTTCTGAATGAAAAGATCAGTTTATTTCGTTGCAACAGAACTTATTTTTCTAGGTGGAGAATTTTTGGAGCTTCGTTCATTGCACCGGAATTTAGGTCAAGATGGAGATTGTTAGATTTTATGATCAAATTAAATTGGATTTTTTAGAGAATATTATTTCCTTATTTTCATGTGATTTTATTGGAAAATATTGTTTTCTTTATTTTACGTGATTTTATTGAAAAATATTATTTTCTTTATTCCACATTATTTTTGATATTATTTCCATCTTTATGGTATTTTTAGAATTTGGTATGCTCTTATAAATATGTAGCTCTTCTATTCAATTCAGGTGAAGCATTATTTTTGAAGTTGTATTATTCTCTCATATTGGTTGTCAATAAAACGCTCCGTTCCTCTGCCAATTTCTTTCTTTACTTTTAATCTTTTTCTTGTTTATGCAATCATATACTACATATTGTGTCAATAACTTCCCCGATCTTCCCAATACAAATTCTACTTTTTCGGTTGTACAAGATTTCTATAACAAGTAAAATTTGTTGTGAAATAAACTTGATTTGGAAAAAAGTGAAATAAACTTGATTTGGAAAAAGTGAAAATAAAATGAAAATAAAACTTGATTTTGGCAAATAAATAGCTAGGCTTATGGTTAGGTTTTAGTTTATCAGTCGATGTAATGAGCCTAAATACTATTGAGTCCATGTTCTAGTTGGAAGATGAAGTTATATTGAGATGAAGTAACTGAAACTTGGAATATATACGTAAGAATGGTCCATTGTTATTTGATGGTAACTAATTGAGCCAAAAGGTGAACTTAATGAAAGAGGGTTCGTCAAATCACATTAAGACTGAAGACCAGGACTTCATATTGAGACAAGATAGGGGAAGCTAGAACTTAGAACCTACATTTCTCTTTTCTGGAAGCTGGATTAAACCATCTTTTACTTGACTTTAAATAATGTGGCCGTGATTAGTCATTATGTGCAACTGTAAACGGGTCAAGTTAGAGATATAAAAGAGTTCATTCTCTTACCCTTTTCCCTGTCCAATATCCAGTGAGACAACTATCCCAACAATTTGTACAAACTAGGTCCTTTAGATTTTTTGAAGGAAATGATTAATGGATGGTTCCCTTTCTAATTCCATCACATGATAATAGAAATTATGGCGAAAACAGAAGATCAAAATGATAGCCTTGCTAGGATCACAAAATCTATTGGAGACTGTAGATAATGGATACAATAAGCCAAGAAATGAAGCTACACTATTTAAAGTACAAAGAGACATCTTGATGGATGCAAGGAAGTTGGAAGTAGTAGTGAAGAGTTGAAGTCATGAATCAATCATTGGAAGATCAAAGAAGGGATAGTGTAACCTACGAACATATCATGTGAAGAAATTATTGACCAAATTTTGGTAACATAATTTTTGTAGGGCATATGATATACCATTTATCATTGAAAGGATAAATAAATTTGAAGATCAACATAAAAAATGGTTTTCAATTTGGAGTTGGGGATCAAATGTTTTGTGCTCGAAGTCAGGTCATCAAATAGAGCAAACTTGGCACATACATGCCAAGTCAGCCTCACGTGGGTAAAAACTGCAGGCTCCTTTCAAGTTTTTGGGCAAAAGGTAGGTGCATTTGTGCGATGCCTCGCATGAAAATCTATGTGCTATTTGGAAACATAATTTTTGATTCCTAGGTTGTTTTGGACTCATTTTTAGGTCTTTTTGAGCCATTGTACATATAAATAAACCTCTAAAAAGTGAGGAAAGATCATATATCATTCCACAATATTTTTTGAGAAATTTGCGAGAAATTCTTCATGGCGTTGATGTTTTTCAAGGAGAATACGGCATCATCCTAAATTGTTGGGGAGATTCAAGATTAAGGGTTGAACCTACATTTCTTCTAGTTTATCCGGGTTATGTATTCATCGTCTACCTATTATTTTGTAATCAAAACATGTAGGCTAAATTTTTGTTGCATGGATCATTGATAAAAGAGACATTATCAAAGACACCCTCTGAGCTTTATTACAATACAGGACACCCACTCAATCATGTAGGCATATATAAAGGTTGAACCCCAATCTTGAGGGCCCCCACCGCCCTACCTTTAGAGCTTTGTGAGGGAGGTAATTCGCAGGATGTGCCCCAACAGGCCAGAGAACAAGAGCTGTTTGTACACTGCTCCTACGAGGAGTCCAATTCCATGTTTCAGGAATCGAACCTCCACACTGCGACTGCCAGCAAAGTGTGAAATAACCTCACTCCAGTCCTTTGCACCACCGGGCCATGTAGGCATATATAAATATATGGAATTTAGTTGAAGAGATTTACATGGTTTCCCAATCGATCCTATTGCTTCAATTCTTGAAGGAATAAAAATATTCAACTGGATTTTTCCTACTACATGTCAAATGAACCTTGAAAGAAATGGATACTCCAAAGGAAATTTTGGTTCAACATGAATCGGAATACAAATGAGGGACGACCAAGGAAAATGGACATATTTCCCAGGAATATTACTTGTTTGAATCTAACAACTTTAATATGGGCTATTTCAAAAGGCTTGTCTCCCATTAGGGACAAAGGTTGGAGCAATGCCAAGATTAAACCAATACAACGGAGCAGTGTTTTTTGGTTAAGAGATGCAAAATCCCATTAAAGTTTTTACATGAGAATTTTATTTATTACTTTCAAGGCTCAAAATTAATATATTGCACACATTAAAACTACAAAGCAATTGTTCAAATCCATTCACAACCATTGGAGACATGAAGGATAAAAATCTAGTCTTACTAGAAACTCCACTTGACACTGTTAATTCTTCTATTAGTAAATTTACTAGGTTTCCTATGCTAGGACTCGTAATTATAACTTTTTACTTTGCTGTGTCTTCCAGCAAACCAATAAATCTTGAGCATGATAATGTAATACACAAATGCAAGGATAAAAATCAAAATTGGTCACTAAATTTTGTATAAAGTTTCATGTTGGTATCTTACCTTTGTTTTGTTCCAAGCTAGTCACTATACTTATAAAATTTTTAGTTCTATCATCCAGATTAATTCCGTTTAAATGCCTGTTAATTCCGTTTGCTTCTTTCCTTCTTCTTCCCCTAATTGATATTTGGCTTGAAACATTCTTCTTCCTCATCACATACCTCCTCCTCAAAACGACCTTGTCCGCAAGGTTGGAAGAGAGGAAATTCGTTCTGAATTGCAGCTTCAACTTCCCAAGTGGCCTCATCCTTGTCATAGCCTTTCCACTGAATCAGCCATTGCGTCACTGCTTGTTTATTTCTGTGGATCATTCTGGTTTCCATTATCATTTCAAGTTCTCTGTAGATCATTTCATGTTCTCTTATCTTTTTTTAAGTAAAGATACATGGAATACTGGGTATATTTTTGAAGTATGGGGTAGTATCAATTCATACGCTTCTTGGCCTATCCTTCTGATGATTTTGTAAGGTCCATAGTATTTGGTAGCTAGCTTTTGATTAGTCCTTGTCATAGCAGAATTTTGCTTGTAAGGATGTAACTTCTAATACACCCAATCACCCACTACAAACACTCATTCTACCCTGTGCTGGTCAGTATAAAATTTCATCCTTCCTCGGGCTTGAGCAAGGTGTTCTTTTAGAAGTAGGTCCATCTGATGCCTCTCTTGCACTAGTTCTTCCACTGCAGCCATATTGGTTTGTTGATAAGGTCCCAATGCCAAATGGGGTGGTTTAATACCATATAGGGCTTTAAAGGGACTCACTTTAATTGCTGTGTGCTAGGTGGTATTATACCACCATTCAGCTAGTGATAACGAGTCAATCAATCTCCTAGGTTGGTGGAATGTCATGTACCTCAAATACATTTCGAAACACTGGTTAAGCCTCTCAATTTGCCCTTCCGTTTGTGGGTGATACGCTGAGCTCGGGTGTAGGCTGGTTTCCAACAATTTGAACAGCTCATGCCAAAACCCACTAGTAAAAATCTTGTCCCTATCTGACACAATACTTTGAGTCATTGAATGGAGCTTATAGATGTTATCAAGACTTTAGCTACTGTGATTGCAGAGAAGGGAAGAGATAAGACTATGAAGTGCCCATATTTAGTAAATCGGTCCGCCACTATCAGGAAAACTGTTTTCTTTTTTTTCCTTTTTCTTTTTTTAAGAGTGCAGGCCTTCAATAGAATCCCTGGATATGTGGCTCCAAGAATATTGTGGTTCAGGCAAATATTGTGGTTCAAGCAGAGGTTGTAGCAAGCCAAGGTTCTCCCTTGCATCTTTGACAAACATCACACTGAAGTATCTCCCTCTTGATATCTCTAATCATCCCTGGCCAATAGAAGTGTTTGTTAGCTCTGAATACACTAGCCTTTTATACCAGAGTGGCCTCCATTTTGAGAAGAAAGGATATTTTGAATCCACTTGGCCCTTATCTGACCTCCAGATCCTACATATATCTTGCCCTTAAATTTGAGTAACCTATTGTGATAGGAAAATTCAAAGTCTTCATTAGGTTTAATCAACAATTCCTCAATATGATTTGCAGCTATTGCATTATCTTGGTAGCTACATATCACTTACTGTATCCAAATGGGTGTTACATTAAAAATTGCCGGCACTTCCATAGATGATTCTTCTCTCCTGGAAAGAGTATCAGCCACAACATTATCCACTCATTTCTTGTATTGAATCTCATAGCTGAGTTGTAGTTTAGTTAACCATTTCTATTGAATGGATGTAGTTATCCTTTGCTCTAGCAAGTACTTTAATGACTGATGATCTGTTTTGATGATGAAGTGATGTCTCTCTAGATAATGCCTCCATTTCTCGACTATAGTAACTAATGCTAGAAGTTCCTTCTCATAGAAGGACATTCCTAGTTTCTCATTGCAAATTCCTTTACTGAAGTAGGCAATTGGTCTTCTATTTTGCATTAAGATAGCTCCCATACCTCCATGGCAAGCATTAGTCTCAATGATGAATGGTTGAGTAAAATCTGGAAAAGCTAAAACTAGGGTGCTACACATTACGGATTTCAATTTCGGAAGGTCCTATTTGTCATTTCATCCCATGTGAAATTATCCTTTTTTAGTAAATCGGTCCTATGCATTCATCTTAGCACATATAATGAACCATTCTCTGAACATAAAAAACATAACTTATATGAATTACCAGTGCTTTTATCTGGAAGAAGAGGACACATGATAACATGCTTAGTGATGACACCTCTAGGAACTTCAGTGAGCGGAAGTCGGGATTTAACAAAGAAAATTGCATTTCTTAAGTTATGTGTAGTCTAAACCTAAAATTGCTTGTTTGGTAATAGGATTGTCCATTACTGGACATTGTTGAGAAAGTAAAATATTATCCATTGCACTGCCAAGTCGTGTCTCGTATTATGTACCCTTACATGCTCTTACTGACTACAACAATCACTTGGTGGGTTAGTCAAGTAATAAGGAAAACACGACATTGCATTCCATCAAAGAATTCATAGATACATGCTTAGTAAAATGAAATAATAGGAAATTGCTGCCTCTATAGCCCCATTTGAATAATAAACACTGCTGTAAACAAGCTCCCAACCCTAAGTTTAGGCAAAATGCAGAAGAAATAGAGAACACAAAAATTTACGTAGTTAAGCACAAGGCCTACGTCCTTAACCCATGGGCAGAGATGATAAGAAAATTCAAGTGATGACTAAAAGGAGAGAAATCAAAAGAGTACAAAGTTCTCAATCTGCAAAACTGTGAACATCCCAATATTTATATGCTTGGCTCTCACTCGCGAAAAGTTGGTTCTCTCTGCTCCTTCTACGGAAGAAAAAGAAAACAATTAAACTGGATGTATAGGGCAACAACTTACACACCTCTTACAAGGCACTATCATGGGGTTGGGCCCACCCCGGACCTCATGTAATAAAAAACAGCCAAAAATTATTGACTCCACCCATTGTGAGATATCTGTACGATGCGTGTGAATGTTGAACATGTATTCCCAGCGCAGTCCAAAAGGAAAGGCTAATTGGTCCCCATTTGATGTGGTAGCCGAACTAATTGGTCCCCATTTGATGTGGTAGCCGAAAATCAATTATATTATTTGTGGAAAAACTAAACCTTATTTTGTCCAGGAAAATCTTATTTTGTCCAGGATTGACTCGGCTAGAGTTAACAAATGTCAAATATCAAGAACTAGAATTAACCAGCTCATGCTTGCAGACAAAAAATGAACTTTTTCAGCCCATTAATTGAACCATGAACATGAATTAAAGAAAAAGAAAAAGAAAAAGAAACCTGAGTTTTAAGCAGAAATCCTTAAGAAAGCAAATCATGAAAACTTTACACAATCTCATAAACTAATGAAAGTGAAATTATTTGTAACCTTTTGGCCACAATGCAATTATCTTTTCTTCAAGAGATCCCACTGTTGTGCTAAACTATACTTGCTTGGTCCGAACCGTTTCAAAACCAAAACTTTGACACTGTTCGTAAATCCAAACTAAAATTTTAAAAAAGCGATTTTGATTCGATTTTATTGTATGACAATTTAGTTGTTTAGCCCTGGTAGGAGGGCATACCATAGTATCTTACAGACTTGAATTCTAACTCTGTTTATTATTTCGTAACACGTTCCAAGCACACCTTCTGATTAATTGAGTTATCAAAATAATACATTCTCATTTTCTATTGAATAGGAAATACTCAATTTTACTTGTAAATATTATTCATCAAAGTTTTATATATGGATTAATATTATCAAAAAGTATTGTATTGCTAGCCATAAAAAACACATTTCTATATCAATAGAATGTTCCATTTATTTTTTTTTTCATTTTTTAATATTCTTGATGAATATTGTGTTGTAATTCGTGAAAAACTTAACTTTGTAAGTTCTAATGTTTTCGAAAATATAAAGTTGTTGTTCGTAAAAAAGTGCCCAATATTTATACATGTAAATATTCTAGAAAATTACTGTATTGTTGAACCTAAATATGCACAAATTCTATCCATAATATAATTAATTTTGTAAAATTATAATATTGTTGCTCTCGAAGAAACATGTATTATCGTCTCTATACTTCATTTACTAGAGTTCTCAAAAATATGAAACAATATTACCAAGACATTTCGAGAAATATAATTGATGAAAAATAGTAGGATTGTAAGTTGACAGTTAATATATTAAATCCTATCAATTATTTAAGGCATTTTTTTTTTTAACACTAAAGTTTGGGGACCATTCGAATTAAAAAAAAAAAAAAAAAACCTTTATGGTCAGTGAAATAATCCCAAAAACTTTTTTAAAAATATAATGGTCAATGATATAATAATTTGATAAGGTCAATAACTATTTCAATTTTTTGTTTTTTAAATATAATGATAAATAAAAAAATATTGTGCAGATTTCCATGATTATTTAGATTTTTTAACTGGCATGAACCTCAATAATTTTGGCATACCATCCGGGACAAAGTAGGACATTAACAAATGATGGTTGCAACTAGGAGTGTAGGAGTAGCTGTAAACCATGACATAACAGGTTTGAATTGAATATAATTGAACATTATTATCTAATTTTTAACCCTCTCGATTCCACAAAAATAAATTTTCTTTTATTTACACATAGATTAAGAAAACATAATTAATGTAGTTAAAAATATAAAATTTTCTTTTATTTTTACTAATATACCCCAAACATTAAATAACGTTTAAATAGGATTTGTTGATACTAAAACTCATTAAATAGGGATATATTGGAAAATTTAAAAAATATACATACTCTCAATAAAGAAAATGATTTATAATTTAGAACGAAAAAGGAAAAGAAACATATCTTTACGGGTGGCGAGAGTATAATATCGTATATTAAATGGGTTCTTAAATAAAAAACATTATTACGTATTTATATTTATAGCACGGACATTATTCGAAAGAATTTTTTGTTATGTTACTTTCGTTGGCACACGCACGCAATATAGTGAATATACTGATGACGAGGTGTTTACTTTGGATTAAATCAATAGTGAATATTCATTCTTATGCTAAATTATTAAAGCCTTATGGTTGTCCTTGAAAATGAGTATTTCTATTTGTCGAGTGAAATAAGGCAAGTCGAAAGAGATGGGACATATGCAAAATTCTTTGAATGAGAGAGCGGATTGAAATATTATATATAAGTTATTCGTTATGCCCCCCCCCCCACGGCATATTCCAATGGTGCAAAGGACAAGAGTGAGGTAGTCTCAACCTTGCTGACAACCGCAATGTGAGGGTTCGATTCCTAAGATATGAAATTGGACTTTTGTGTACACAGTGTACAGACAAGTTCTTGTTCTCTGACCTGTTGGAGCACATCCCGCTATTTATCTCCCTCACGATGCTCCAGAGACGGGACGGTGGGGCCTTCAAAGTTGGGGTTCAACCTCTTTTTCTTTTCTTTTTTTTTTTAAATATAAGTTATTCGTTATTTTCAATAAAGACAATAGCATGAAAGGGCTTATAGTTGTTTGACATCAAATATAAAATTGATTTGGTTATCTGACATCAACTTCGATTAAAGCACGATTCGCCTACAAATAAGTAATCAAACTTATATGGTAACATTAACTTCTTGCTTATTTCCAAGAAAGAAAGTAGATTAAAGGCTTAGGATTGTATGACACACCAAATATATTGCCAAGGATCAGAAAATTGCTTCAGTTGTCCTGACCATTAGCTTTGAAATAAAGCATTTCCTTCGGATGTAAGAGTAGATTGTGACAGTAACTATACTTCTCCATTATTTTCAAGAAAGAAAATATCATAAATGGCATAAACTTGTATGACACCAAATATATTGTGGAGAAATTGCTTCGATTGTCTATACTATCAACTTTGAATTAAACTACGACTCTCCCGAGAGAGAGAGGGAGGGAGGGAGGGAGGGAGGGAGGGAG
>NC_036246.1:20129832-20142549 GCF_002742605.1 Olea europaea var. sylvestris
TTTATTGGATTGACAATATTCTCATAATAGTTTAGGTATGTTCTCACCTTATAGCAGTCATGAACATATATATCCGAGAGTTATCGTAACAGTCTTTAATGGTAGCCACTGCATGTGCACATGGGATGTCTAATAGTTGCCATCTCATACATGCCCAAGTGTATTTGGGCAGAACAACAATAAACTCTCATGATGGACATAACACATATGACTGAGGGCCCCGAACAATTCTACCTCAGGCTCATTTTCCATGTTAATGATCTTGTTTAACTTCTTTGAATTTTTGGACATAATAATCCTTCCACCCTCTTCAACTTATACCTCCTCATTTGAATAATTTTCACGATATCTGCTAGCATAGTCAAAATTGATTTCCCTATCTTCTAAGAAAATCTTATTGAAACACTCGCACAAGTTGTTCAAGAGAATGACACTTTTGGATTTAGTTAAGAAATGAGACTTACTCCACTCTGATAGGTCCTTTTTCATTAACCATTTATAGCCACGTTCACTGAACTTCTTTATCTCCTCTATCCAAAATTTGTAATCAACAACTGTTGTGGATTTAGCAGCTCTCCATAAGTAGTCTTTAAGAGTTTTGTCCTTGAAGTCTTTCCTAAAGAAGTTCGTGTACATGTGTCGTGCACAATACATATATTTAGCTCGAGGATAGATAGCACCAATCGCATTTTGTAACGCTTTTTGCCTATTAGTCATAAACGTCCATTCATTGTTGTTATCAATTTGAAGATCTTCTTCCAAATGCCTAAGGAACAAACCCCATGTAGACATATTCTTCCTTTCCACAATAGCATATGCAATGGGATATATACAATCGTTCGCATCTAAGCCAACCAAAGCTTTCTTTCAAGAAACAACCATCAAAACCTATTAATGACCAAAAGTTGTAGAGAAAACATTTTTTACATGCTTCTAAGCATACATATATGCCTTAAAATTTCGAATCCTTAACCACAATTATAATCGTAGACCTAGGATTTGCTCTTATCACTTCTGCAGCGTATGACTGTAGTAGCCCAAATTGATTGTTCATCTGATCTTTCTATCAACAATCTAGTACGTTTCCTAGCCCTACATACAGTAATCCTATTAATTTTCAGCTTCAAATCATCTTTGACTTCTTACAAAAATTACTAGTTTTCCAATCGGGATCAATCTTAAATCTCTCCAAGTATTTCTAAACAAGATACTTATAAGTACAGTGCCTATTTGTGTCATCTCTATTGTATGCATATAGGAGTGATTGACTTTATTTGTACATATCTTTCCTTTTTGGTCCACGAAGCCCATACCCTCCATTTACATCCTGATTTACACATCGCTTGCTTTTGGCATCATTAACTTTGAATCTAATAGTAGCACTACTCATAAACCCACAGTTTCTCACTGCTTTCTTGAATTCGTTAATGTCAGCAAACTTCTTGTTGACTTTCACCTTGGGATCTATCAATTCCATCTCAGGACAGAATTCTAAAAATCTAAAATTACAATCTTCTTTGAAGCATAATCAATGTCAAGCTCCTCAGATGATGGATAATAAAATTCTTCTGACTCTAAATCACATTGGTCTTCTTCACCCAAAACATGGTTATATCCAACCGAGACACGTTCTAGAACAGAGTTACCTGTTTCAAAATTGGCATCATCAACCTCATTATCAGAATCGTTGAGCTCATCATCTATATCAACAATTGTGTTGTCCTCAACATTGAAGCCTGCACAAAAATACAGTTTTGCGCCATTTTTTATGGTTATGATTCTAGTCCAAGAACCAAAAAATAAAAATAAAAATAAAAAAATACACAAAATCCAACGTTTATTAACATCCCAAAAAGAATATTTTTATATTTAGTTCAATAAAAAACATTAAATCCATATCTACAAAATGTGGGGCTTAACGCATACCTTCTTGTGGTCCCTGTAAAGTTGCAAAAATCCATTTTCATTCATGGTGTTGCCTTCAAACTCGAAAGAATATGGGTCACCCATATCCAAGAAATTTATGGAAGGAGTAGGGTTTCTTTGTTTTGTGAAAATGGAAGAAAATTTTAGTTACAGGAGAAAAATGAAAATTTGGGATTAGAGTTAGGATTTGGGAGTGAAGATTTAATCCTCTAAAATGTTAATAAACGTATTGTCGATTGTTTAGTGGGGTTAGGGGCTATTTGGAAGAGTGATTTGTTGACTTGGAGTGTTTTAACAGTTAAAATAATACGACGTCAGATTTCCATCCCCCTCGTGTATAGTTCCATTAAAGGCTTCAGACAGAATCCATTTCAGTTATGGATGAGTAACAATTATGATACTTGAGCGAATATTAGTTACATTTTAAAGTACGGTTAGTAATTAGTTAAATGAACTAAACTTTAATTGACCAATCATGTATTTCACCCTAAAGGTTATACAATCATTTTGTATCTTCGAATGATAGCAAATAATTAATTTGGATATCCCTTTACTTGTTTAATTTAATATATCAAATATTTAAATATGCAATTTATAATATAAAATAAAATAAAATTGAAACTTTTAAATTTGAGTTTATTTTTTATGAATTTGAATATTCAAATAGTCAAAAATATATGACTTCCAATCCCTTGGAAAATAGTATATAATGAGACGTTGTTGTTTCCCATATTTTAGAACTGCTTAAAAGGGCTTTAGATGAGGAAAAATATGACTTGGGTGCTTGAATGAGTAGTTATATTTGTGAAGAAAGAGATGAACATTTGTTTAACATGACAATTAATGGATCTTCTATTATTTAACCAAATTCGATCATGAATTTTTCCTCAAATGGTGAAGAATGACATAAGACAACCTATTAATAATATGATATTTATAATAAAAATTCTTTCTATAATAAGACTATCTCTTTTCTTATTTAGAATAAGACTTTTTTATTGGAATATAATTCCTTGTTTCTTTTATAAGCCCTTGTTTACGCCTCATTTTTGAGAAAAAATGTATTTTGAAATAGTATTTTATAAAGAATGTGTAATTTAAAAATAAGAAAAAAAATTTATTTACATGTAAATTATTTTATTGAAGAGTGTGTGATTAAAAAATAATTTTTGATAAAATGGAGCTCAAAGAAGGGCTAAGATTTTAGTTCTTTTCTTCAACGATTTTAGTTTACATTCCTTAATATTAGGGGTGTCAATTGGGCCGAGCTGGCTCCCGGCTCTCCAGCTCGGCTCGTGGGCTGCTCGGGCTCGTCAAATGACGAGCCCGAGCTCGAGCCGAGCGGGGGTCGCATCCAACGAGCCGAGCCCGCTCGGCTCGTCGAGCGGCTCGTGGGCCCGGTTCGTCCAAAAAAGTGGAAAAAAATAAAATTTTATTAATAAAAATTGAAAAATTTGCAAAAAAAAAAAAAAAAATCACGAGCTCGCGAGCCGCTCGTGGACTCGGCCCACGAGCAATAAGGCGAGCTCGGCTCGTGAAAACTAGCCACGAGCTCGGCTCACCACGAGCCCAAGCCCGAGCTGAGCTCGTAGGTTAACGAGCCGAGCCGACTCGACCCACTGCTATCCCTATTCCTTATATTGGTAATATTAGAAAATTATTTTACAGATATAAGTAAAAATTTTGTGCACTTTTCAATTTTAAACAATTTTATACAATAAATTATTCTCTACAAATTTCGAGTTTTTAAACTTTATTCTTGCTTCAGAAATCTCAATTTAACTTTTGTTACACAAGCACAACATAGTATTGGACGACAAATAGTACATTTGCATAATCAAACACATCAAGTACTTTTCAATTTTGGATTAAAAATATATCGTCTTCTATGTACGTGGACAAAAAATTTGAGCGTTTTTTATTTTCTCGATCAACACACAAATAAGCATCTCAATGGTCACTATAGTTATAACATTATTTTCTAGTTGTTATTGAACTTAAACCCATTTTTTTTTTTGAATAGTAATCATTCTTTAAAAGGTAATTTCTAATAGCTGTTGGACTTCATTTATTTATTTCTTTACGAATTATTTATTTACTTTCAAATTTGTTTTCTAACCACTACTTTTATTTATTTCTTTGCAAATGCGTTGTTGAGTACTATTGATATTTTATTTTAATATTTTAAATCAATTTTCAAAAAAAATAAAAAAAATCATTTTTATTAAAATATGGTAAGCATACATTGTCGAGTACCGGAGTCAGTTTTTTTTAATATTTTAAATCATTTTTAAAAAAACTGCAAAAATAACATTACAAAAATAAATAAATGAAGGGTTACATAGCTGGAATTAATATTTTAAACTCGTCCGTTAGCTCACACCCAACATATTAGTCGATAGAAATAGTAGGTTTATCTGGAAATTTATCTATCACTCTCCTTAACAACAGAAAGACCACACATACAATTCCTCATTAAACATTAAGCCTCCGTTTGAGCCACATTATTATAAAAATGAGAATAAAAAATATAATTGTTATAGGCCCCACACAAGAGATAAAAAATCAATTATAGTGATTTGATGTAATGAATAACGGTCATATTTTTTAATTTAATGAGAAAATAATGGGGCTCAAACGGAACCTAAATTCCACTAGTGGCCATCATATAATGAAGTCTATAGCCCCTGTTTGGCGGGAATTAAAATTAAATTTTTATCGAATTTTGATAAAAAAAAAAAAAAGTTGATGAAATTTATGTAGTTGAAAAGTTGTGGATCCCATGATATATGTGATTAAAATTCACTGTCAATTTTAACTTAAATTAAAATATAGATTTCAATCCATATCAAACACAAAATAATTAAATTTTTTTTTTCTTGAAGTTCTCTTTAAGTATTCTATTTCTCTTAAAAAAAAAAAAAAAAGGCTTTTGGGACCCAATAAGAAGTGGTAATTAAGCTTTATTACGTCTAAATAATTAACGTTAACATCTTCAAAACTGGCATCGAATTTCGAAAATTATGCACTATTAACATTAAGAATTTTGAGATTAGAGTACAATTAAATCAAAATTAGAACCCGTCCCTCCTCCCCTCCTCTCGAAATCTTTATATAACTCTCTATTGAACTCATTCTTGTCCTTGTAACAGAAGATCAATCAGATATTTTCTCATTTTTCAGCCATGACAACGTCTAATGGCATTCCAGAGAAGGAAACGAAGGGTAAGCGAAAGATTGAAATCCAAAAGATCGACAAGAAAACAAGTTTACGAGGAGCTTTATCCAAGAGGCGGAAGGGTCTTTTCAAGAAGGCTATGGAAACGCACCTATTGTGCAGCACAGATGTAGCAATCCTTATCCAATCTCCGGGTAACAAGTTTTTCACTTTTGGCGAACCCTCTTTGAAATCCATTTTGCCTCAATGCCAATTTCTTGATGATGCCCACAATCCGATGGTTGAAGGGAGGGGTAAAAATGAAAGGGAATTTTGGTGGGAGAAAGAAAACTTGGAAAAAATGGAGTTGCGTGATTGAGGTGGTACTAACCGGGCTAAGAGATGAAGTTTTGAATCGTTCTTCAGTTGCTTCGTAAATTCAACTCCCACCAGAGGAATTTAAATGATGCCGTTATGAGTTTAGAGTTCTAGACAGCGTGATAGATGTCCTAATACTTGACAGAATTAGATTTTAAATTTGAATGCTGTCTGATGTAAAAATTAAATATTCGTAATTCTTTTTTGATAACGATCAGTTTTGATGATTTAGCATTTAATTCTTTGTTGTTTTCCTTGATTGAATTGTTGAAGTTTAGCATTAGTTCTTTGTTGTTTTCCCTGTTTCTTGATTGAATTATTGAATTTATATTTGGGTTTTACTGTACACTCAATTTCACAGCCCCCTCACAATGAGGGGGCTCCACCGGTTTTTTTATTTTTTTATACTGTGCGCGGGCCCTCCCGATGTGAGGGGGCTGTGAAAGTTGGTGTGAACCATGCTGTGTATGTAGCACGGTCCTTTATATTTTCCCCTTCCTTAATTGAATTATTGAAATATAGCATTAATTCATTAATTCTTTGTTGCACCCCCCCCCCCCCTCTCCCCTCTCTCTCCCCTTCTTGATTGAATTATTGAAGTTCAGTTTACTATAGAGCTGTCTCGTTTCAACAATGAAAATTGCATAGAGTTAAGGTGATGTAGGATAATCCTATTTATAATAGGATTTCTTGTTGTAATAGGGCTTTACCACCTAATTATACGCTATCCACATTCTATTAAAAAGTATTTCAAAGATAAGATTGTGGATGACCTGATGAAAATTGAAAATTGTGATGTACTCTGGGGACAACCATGGTATTGTGAAGTAGATATCTCTTACATAGGTTGAGATAATATGTATGTATTTTAATGGTACGATAAGAAGATTATTCAGATGTCACTAGATGAATAATTTGCAAATACATAATCATAACCTGTTCGCTCTCACTATTACATGATCTTGTATCTCTTAACTTGCGTTCGCTTGGGGTGGGCGTGGGAGGGGGAAATAATAATAAAAGAAACTCCCAATGCATTGTAGAATTATTAAAGTGACATAATAAATATAGGGAATGTTTGTTTCCTATTTTTGTAAAATTGAGAATGAAAAATATTGCCGTTATGGGCCCTACACAAGATATATAAATTCGAATTTGATGACTTGGTGTGATGAATAACAGTAATATTTTTCATTTTAATGAGGGAAAAATGGGAAACAAATAAGGGCATAATAGGACATGACGAAGGAAGGCCTAACACCCCTATGTGACCAAGACACCTCATCCCCTATGCATTGATCTTAAAGGTTAATCAGTGGTCGAAAGGGTGAGTGTATGGATCTGGAATGAATTTTTCTCGAAAATGATCAAAGGTTTTGCTTACCAATTGAACTGCTCCCCATGGCTTTGACTAGAGAGAATGAAATGGCTTTAAATCTAATACTCATCAAGTTTCTTATATGGCTAATTATATTACCAATACAAATTTTAATTACATCACAATTAAAATATATTTTTAATAAATACATCACAATAAATTTACAATTATACTCCTAATTCAACAAAAATAAAAAATTGAAAAAGAACATAATATAATATTGTGGTATACTTATCACCAATATTAATCCTCATTTTCTCAACCTTTCCCCTCATTTATTTCATAACAATTTTGAAAATAGAAGATCAGTGAAGAACACCATGCAATATTAAATGAATGTTTGTCACAAATAATTAATATGTCTGAAAGGATCCTTTGAAGTTGTCAGTAATTTGTTTGTGTTACCATTTTTATTCGAAATATGAATTTTTAATGTATTCGCAATTTCATTTTTTAATCTTGGAAATCTCTTTTGGAAACACTTTTAAGTGGAATTAAGAAATTTTATCGACAACAACCTTGTAATTTCATAGATATAAATGTTTTAATAATTCATCGGACACATTGAAAACCCAACTTGAGGAAGCATTTATGACATATTTTTGATAAAATGGACATGTTTAATAATTGCATTAACAAACACAGATTTAATATTCGATTTATTCATATTTGGCCAATAGTAAAGTATTGTGTATGATCATATATATTGAAGTCGTCTTCATTTTCCTAACATTTAGGACAAATAAATTGAATTATGATAAGTTATAAAAAAAATTTAATTTATTACAATCCTATAAAAAATACAATATAATAATAAAAACTTTGTGTTGATTAAGAACAACCTTTGGAAATTCATATACTTTATAGACAAAAAGTCACAAAAACTGACGCACCTACATATACACATAGGGGTGTAAACGAGCCCAGCCGAGTCGGCTTGCGAGACGAAACTCCCGGCTCGTGCTCGGCTCGAGCTTTATCAAGACGGGCTTTTTTTTGCCTGAGCTAGCTCGACTCAAAAAAATAAAGCTTGACCCGAGCCTTTGGCTAGAGCATTACCGAGCGGAGCCGAGCCGTGTTTTGGTGTCTTTTTTCTTTTTCCTTTTCTTTTTTTTTTTAAAATTTTTTTTTCTATTAATTGCTGCCCAACAGGCTGCTTTATAATTAAAGCTGCCTGTTGGCAGCAGGTTAACTGCTGCCAACAGGCAGCTATAAAGCTGTTGCCTCAACAGTCAGCTGTAGCTGCACAAGATAGGCAGGCAGGCCTTTTTTCTTTTTTTTGTTATTTTTTTTTTAAATTAAACTGGCCTGCCCGGGCTCGGGCGGATGCCCCATTTTGGGGCTCAGCCCGAGCTTTGCCTGTTATTGGATTATTGTTGTTCCAAGCTAGTAATGTATGGTATACTTTCGTGACAGGCTGTTCAGTTGTAAAAATTTGACTATAGACTTTCTAATAGGTTGAAGACAGATCTGCAAAAGCTTAGATGCCGAGTCAATTACCATGCTTTGAAGTTCACTAACCCTATCCTTGAAATGGGAGCAAAATTAGTGAAGAAAATGAGAATCAAGAGCAAGCGTTATATTGCTCTTCACCTAAGGTAATGAGATGATCCTTGCTTCTATTTTTTTCTGATTTCTATTTCTAGCCCTTCACTTCTCTTTGAAGCGTAATTTCGTAAGACAGATTCCTGTTTGGTACAAGGTATTTGCTGACAAACAGATTTGCTTTGTTTTGATAATTAATTGAACCCACTTTGTCATCTTATATATTGTGTAAGAATATTCTGCGGTTCTACGAGTTTTGGCTTTAATTAGCTGATCTTACCCAGCTTAACGCTGTTCCTTAATATGGTGATTTAACAAGAAAGTCTGTTCTTTGATTTGTTGTTTTAACAAGGAAGACTTTAGCTTAATATGTTGTTTTAACAAAGAATAATGAAGATGAGAAAGTACCTCAAGTAGGATTTCCTGTTTACAGGTTTGAACCTGATATGCTTGCATTCTCTGGATGTTATTATGGTGGAGCTTTGGTCCGAGCCACGAGCCGGGCCGGCTCGGGCTTTTCCCGAGCCGAGCCACGGGCCGCCCGAGCCACCAAGCCTTTTTGACATCCCTATATACACAAATTCTTTTACGGTTTATCTATATACTATGAGGGAAAAGATTATCTTGTCGCCGTAGAAGAAGACAAAAGTCATTGGAAAAATTATGAGCAATGAGATGTTGAGGAAAAAGAAAGAAAAAAATTAGGCTTTATATTTGTGGTATAACAATAATTTACTTAATTAAAAAGTATATTAAAATTCTAATTATATAATTTTACTTAAAAATATTTTAGTAAATAAGAAAATTGTGGTGCAACTAGTAAAATTTATAGTGCTAATATAATTAATTACCCTTCTTATATAACAGAATGCTGTTGGGGTAAATGACAATTGAAGACATTGCTCTGAGAAAAATGGGATTTTCCGAAAAAGATTTGTGGCTATAGGAAACGGATATAGTGGAAAATAAATTATCGCGTGGTACAAAATTTCACTTGTTTTGCTAAAATAGTAAGAATCGAAATCCCAAATCAATACCTCATGAAGTGCGTGGTATAAACAAGAACTATCCCAACAATTAAAACCAAGCTAATAAGTCTAAATTCTAAAATTTAATGTTACAAGTGTAAATGACAAAGACATTATAGACAAAACAAACGAGTTTTCCATAAATAATAATTGGATTCATATGATTAAGAAAGATTAATGGTTTGAAAAGAATTAATCGAGTGGTAGATTCGTATAAAGGCTCATCTCTTTCATGTTTTATATAGATGGAAATATTTGAAATTTTAGATCAAAAATTGACTCTATGAATGATATAAATAAGAAGGCTACCCTATCACTCTTCCATCCAACCCTTTCATGGAACTTGTTAAAAAATAACTAAATGAAAATGAATTTACAAGTAATAATCAGTATATAGCTGATAAAAACTGAAACTGAAATCATGCCAATTTATTTACCCTTGAAAAGACTAACTTTTGGAATCGCTGATTGCTAATAATCTTGGGATGGTCGATGTGAAAAACTGAATAGTACTAAATAATATTTAAAAATTGAAAAAATAGGTTAAAATATTATTATATTATAACGTGTAGTTTCTGTATATTACACCAAACATACACATTGATTGAAAAGTTGTCAATTTCTTCTCTTTAGAAAGGAGATACCATACTGATGGAAGGAACACTTTGCCGCATCTTTTCATTAAAGAAAATGTATTTCGTGTAAAGATCTAAAGAAGGAAAACATAATGATTTAAATAAATCTTTAACCAAACTATGTCACTTTTTGATAAATGACAAGTACCAGCTAGACAGGAATTGGATCAATGATTTCTTGTGTACCTAGGGAGAAGAACTAAGGCAGTGTTTGATAACACTGCAATTCCCAGCAAAGTGGAATTTGATTTCCACTTTTCACAAATTCCATTGTTTGATTGCACATTTTTGCCATGAAATTCAATTTCCAGGTTTTGCTGTCACGTGCCTGAATTCCTTGTTTTTGAGGAATTTCAATTCTTATGGGTTTGGTAAGAATTGGAATATCGTGCAATTTTTTTTTTGTCCCTTTTTTTTTTTTTTTTTGTTAGCAATGAAAATGAATTATAAGATTTATTGTAAAAAAATATTTCCTTTTAATTGACAATTTTCATGTAAAACAAAATCAAACGAACACCCAAAGATAAATGATTTTCTTGAATTTATTATTATTATTATTATTTGGATTTTGGCATTAGAAACAAATTTCATTCCCAATACCAATAAATTCTACCTCTTTAATTGACAATTTTCATATAAAATAAAACCAAATGGATATCAAAAAACACTTTCATTTAAACATTTTCAACATGAAAAATTAGACCAATCAAACACAATAATTTACATTTCCCAAGAAAACATTTTCCCATCAATTCAATTCCCTGAAATTCGTTTTCTTTCCACTCAAATTCTACCTTTGCAATCAAACAGACTTTAAATGAATACAAATTGAACTTTGAAACCACAAGAATGGATGGACCGTTTCGAGGTTTCCCGGTTTTTTTTTTTTTTTTTTGGGTCCCCTTCCTTTATCTTCGTTCTAAATTGAAATATAAGAACTACCTATACTATAGATTAATTTTACAGCGGTCCCCTTCCTTTATCTTCGTTCTAAATTGAAATATAAGAACTACCTATACTATAGATTAATTTTACAGCACAAGAACAGAGAAATGGCAATCCAAATTAAAAGAGGGCTTCTTTTCTTGATTATAATTATTCAAAAGTTACATTGTTAAGTTTAAAAACGACATTATATCATAGCTAGAGGAAATTTTTCAAATGTCTTTTCTTGATACGTTCTTGATGATTGGAGTAGGGTCGACTTATATTGAAGAAAATTAAGTCAAAAGCTTATATACTATCTAGTTGATTACCATGTATCAAATATATCCTATGTGAATTTTCACTTTACTCTATAGACAAACTCAATGATGTGTAAAGAATACATGCACAATTCTTGTGACTTCATTTCCATAAATTTTGAGTCTCTTGTAAAAACAAATCAAGTTCTCAACAAGAAAATTTTGACTTGTTTTAACGAATTATAGTTGGCATGTAGCGTGTTTTTCTGTAGAACCAAGCAGGGGCAAATTTAGGTGTGATCATGGAGGATCAGCTAACTTCACAGAAATATTTTGAATTTTTTTGTTTACTAAATTTATTTTTTATTTTTATTACTTTTCCCTATGTGAAGTAGTCGAGTAGTGTTGTATCTTGTTTCACTTTTTCACTACTCTCTCTACAATACCTTTGTACCAGGTTTGTTAGATTATGAATTATTTCTCTTTCTTATTACCAAAAGAATAAAGATTGAAAGTCTTATATTAGAATAGATTGTAGAAATTAATTAAAAATACATCGTTTTCTAGGTATAAGGATATATTTTTTTTTTCCCGTGATCAACCTACAGGTAAACATCTTCTAGTTGTTATTCAACTTTAAAAAAAAATAAAAAATAATTTGAATGGTAACCATACTTTAAAAGGTAATTTCTAATATTTGTTGGACTTTATTTATTTATTTTTTTACAAATGATTTGTGTACTTTCAAAGTTATTTTCTACGAGATACTTTTATGCTTTAATTTTGTTTACCACTAACTATTACGAATTATTGAAATCATTTTGTTTTAAATCATTAAATCATTTTTAAAAAATAAAAAAAACATTTTTATTGAAACATTGCAAGAATGCATTGTTGAGTACAGATGTTTTAATTTTTTAATTTTAATATTTTAAATCATCCTTAAAAAATATAGAAATAACATTACAAAAATAAATAAATGAAGGTAATATAGCTAGAATGAATATTGTAAACTAGTCTGTCATACCAAACATATTAATCAATGGAAATAATAAGCTTATATGGAAAGTTATCGATCACTCTCCTTAAAACATTAAAATCTGCTACTGGCCACCATATAGTGTAGTCTATAGCCCCTGTTTTGTGAGGAAAGAAATCAAAATTTTAACAAATTTTGAAAAAAATTGATGAATTGTGTATAGTTGAAAATTTGTGGGTTCTATAGCCCCGATTTTGTGAGGAAAAGAAATCAAATTTTTAACAAATTTTGATAAAAGTTGATGAATTGTGTTTAGCTGAAAATTTGTGGATCCCATGATATGTGTAATTAAAATTTGTTGTTGATTTTGACATAAATTAAAATATAGATTTTAATCCGTGCCAAAGAAGACATAATTGATTTTTTTTTTATTTTTTTTTATTTTTTTGTGAAGTTTTTTTAAATATTCTATTTCTCTTAAAAAATAAGGAATTTGTGACCCAATAA
>NC_036246.1:20142811-20150347 GCF_002742605.1 Olea europaea var. sylvestris
GATGGGTAAAACTGAGAGGGAATTTTGTGGGTCAATGAAAACTTGGAAAGAAAGGAATTGCGTGAACTCGGAGTGTTTGAGGATATAGTGACTGGGCTAAGAGACGAGTTCTGAATCTTGCTGCAGTTTCTTCCTAAATTCAACTCTCCCGCCGGGATTTGAATGATGCGGTTATGAATTTAGAGTTCTAGACATGACACGATATCATAGTACTTGCAGAATTAGATATTAACTTTGAATGTTGATTGATGTAAAAATTAATTGTTCAGTATTTTTTGATAGATCAGTTTTGATGATTCAGCGCTAATTCTTTGTTTTTCTCCCCGTTCTCCATGAGCAAGAAAAGAATTTGAAAAACATGATCATCCTGATGTAAAATCTAATGGAGTGAATACTACTATCTCCCAAGAAGACAGACCTTCATCATGATGATCAAGTTTCTTTAGGTTCTTTTCTTGCACATGGATCCTATTATACTCGTACCAACGATTCAAATGCTTTCAGTCTTGTACATTGTTCTTGGTGTTGTTCCTAAAATATTGGGAAACATTGCTCTATGTGGTATTCATGTCGAAGGTACCCATTCATATGAGAATGGCTTGCTTGAATGCTGTAAAATTCATTCATGATGTCTCCATTCCTCAAAATGTAAAGATTTGGCTTGCTTCACATGATCCCGAGAATTAGTTGTGAAAGCCACATAGAGTATGTATGGCCCATGGGACATGACTTTGAAACAAATTATTTTGGTGTTCTGAAAGAAAATTCCCATGATAACTATAATGTAGGAGATGTTGCTTGGCTAAGTAAACAATGGATTGATATTGTGATCGATGTACCCAAGAATTGCATGCTGTAATAGCATTCCTGATATCACAGGAAATTTTTCTCATTTTTTATGTCATCAGCAAGGGAACCAATAAATGCATGATTGGGTGAACACTACACAATCTGAGAGCTATCAAGTATGCAAGTTTCTAGCTCTCAAGCAATCTATTTAAATTCATCTTTTAATCCTGAAAAAAAAAAGGGAAAGCAAGCCAACATACACTAAAGAAGTTCACAAAGAAAGGATCATCACGAGCATCTGTCACATTGGTGGTAGTTAAAGATGATGACTCTAGAGGACCATCCATTACAGTCACTGTTGGAACTGCTTCTAGTCCTTCAAACTCACTGCATCTAATTTATTGTGCTAATTTTGTAAGTCGAAATTCTACCCGCACATTTATTCGCTATTTATTTTTGTAAAAATTTACACAAAAAAAACTGATTTTTTACCCAAAAAAATAAAAAATACCTTTGAAAAAAAGTTCTTGGGCCTGAGTGTGGAGGGGCTACAGCCCAGGCCCCCCCCCCCCCAAATCCGTCTGTGCTTCACTTTTTATTATTATTATTTTTTTAACTTAAGTGGGTAGTAGACTATTGGGATGTTAAAATCGAAAATTTTAAAGGTACACTAACTAACTTGGAACAAAATTATGATAAGAGATCAACATGAAACTTTGTACAAATTCAGTGACCAATTGTGATTTTACCGTTGCATCCATACAGAACGTTAGCATGCACTTCACGGAAGACACAACAAAATAGAAAGATATAATTACAATTCCTAGCAAAGGCAGCCTTTGTAAAATTTACTTAATGAAGAATGAACAGAGTCAGGTAGATTTTTCAAAATGAATTGATTTTTATACATCATATCTCATATGTTAGTGAGATGATTTGAGCAATTGCTTTGTTGTTTTAATGTGTGAAATATCTTTATGTTGAGCCGTAGAAATAATGACCGAAAATTCTCATGTACACCTTTGGTGGGATTCTACATTATCTCTGCATCTCTCAACCAAATATTGCCTCTATTATATTGGTTTCTATCTCTTCATTGCTCCAATATTTTTTCGTAATGAGAGATAGCCCATAATAAAGCTGTTAGGTTCAAAGCATGTATAATATTTCCTTGAAATATGTGATCCATTTTCCTTGGCATCCCTCATTAGTCCTCCAATTCATATTGAAACAAAATATTTTTATTCCTCTAAGAATTGAAGCCAGGGTCTATTGAGAAACCATGTAGATCTCTACAGCCAAATTCCACATATATATGGCTACGTGCATGGGTGGATGCAGGGACAGGTTGGGCCATGCTACAGTCCGTCCCTTCAGCCCAAATGCCCATTTAAAAAAAAAAAATTAAGTAAAATATTTTTTTTCATGTGCAATATTTTTTTTATACGTATTAGCTCGTGTTGATTTTTTTTTCAGGATCCACCACTAGCTACGTGTTTGAGAGGGTTGAAGGGATTTCCTTTGAAAAATTCTGTATTTCTATTTTCCAGATTATTCACATAATGCAAAGTGCATTCCTAACACATTGCATGACTCCTTTTTCTTTCACGTGAATTTCATGACTCCTTGTTATTTTATGTTCATCGCACAACTCCTTGTTCTATTGCACGAGGATAAAATCCTTTCCATGTATAAGCAATGGAAAAAATTAAACTCATATGAATGATCACTTAGTTACTTAATACAGGTTGTAGTTCATAAATTACAGCAATAGTCACCTTTCATGTAATTTTAAAAAGAATTAATCCAGCTTTCCTAATTGCTCATGCATACTTTTGTACTATGTTTTAGCTCCTTCATTTTAGGTTAGACTAGAGTCTACATTAATCATAAATTTACCTATATATTGCATTGTTTTTCATGGAAATAAAGTTTGCGAATCATTCACTAAATTAAAATATTTTATGGCATCAGAGTATGTCAAAACAACCTTAATTTTCCTTCTCTGATATTCTTCTTTTCAAGTGCCTAATCGCTAGCCCCATGTCCATTTTTATTTTTATTTTTATTTTTCCGTCTATCACTTTACTTTTTAACCAGATAATAATATTAACTAAAAAAAATAAAATGTACCTTGATTTAAAGTTCGTTTCCCCATTTATTATAATCAATTGAGCACAAAGAGGTGCGTGGGGAAGAGTGTCTGAGGTTTAATTTGAGTGATTTTAGATCTGCAAGAAGATTGTATCCTGTTACATTGAGTTTAGAAAACTGGTGTTTCCCAGCCACGTGCGACGCCGCAAGCCTCTCATGCTGAGCACACGATTCAAGGTCAGCGGCTTCTCTCTGCACCATATGTGGTGGCGGAAAAGGCACTGAATTTGAGGCTGAGAAAAATGAGCGCTACAAGAAGACACTGTTATTTGCAGACAATCTCCTTGCTCAGATACACCTGCAACAGGTAACCAAGTTGGGCAGGGTACAGGGAGTCGATGAAAATATATTCATCAGGTGTTTTTAGCTTTCGAGAAGGAGAGATGAAGACCCTTATTGGACATTGACGAGTCAACTTTATGGTAGCACATAAACTATTTGAAAATTTCGTTTTCTATTTAAAAATGAAAAATAACCGGTAAAACTTGATCAATCGGTTCAGGTTTGACTGTTCGATTTTTATTAGTTGTATTGTCAACGGGTGTTAGTCATGCGATTTAATTTCACATGTACATTAAGCAGTCAATTAAGCAAAAAAAATAATTATTTTCTAGTTTTGCCTTCAATTGCCTGTTCGCGTTCAAATGAACTAGAGTAGTGATTCTTGAATTTATTTATTTTTTCCCCTTTTTTCTTCTCATTTTAACATCAAACATCTTTGTTCGACACTTGAACAACTTACATATGTGGCACTTGAAATAGAGAACTAATGACGACTTAACCATGCCATTACATCTTACACATCATTTTTATATGTACATGGATGAGAGACTAATCCAATGATATAACTGAAAATTCTAAAAGTATGCTGATCAGCTTGGAAAAAAATTAAGGTAATAGATCAACACAAAATTTTATGCAAAATACAGTGACCAATTGTGATTTTTACCCTTACACTCATATAGCACACTAGCATGTACGGCAATTTTATTTTATTTTTTTATGTATACAAGATGACAGCAGCAAAGTTGAAAATTCGAATTAAGAGTCCTAACAAAGGTAACCTTTATGAAATTTACTAATAGAAAAATTAACAGAATCAAGTAGATTTCCCGAAATGACTAGATTGTTATCCTTTATATCTCCTATGTTTGTGAGGTGGTTTGAGCAATAGTTTCGATGTTTTAATGTGTGCAATATTTTGTTGTTGAGCCTTGGGGTAAAAATACAAATCAAGATATAGAAAATTTTAATATACAGATTAAAAAATTATTAGATTTAGAAGTAATAAGACTGTCTAGTAGTCAAGATAGATTGACAGCTTTTATGGTTAGAAATCATAGTAAAATTAAAAAAGGAAAAACAAGAATTGTTATAAACTACAAAACATTAAATAATAATACCATAAAAGATGGATATAAGATATCAGATAAAGATAAATGAATAAAATACAAAATAGCAAGATATTTTCTAAATTTGATTATAAATCTAGATTTTGGCAAATAAAAATAGTAAAAGAATAAGGACAACTTTTACTACTCTATTAGGACATTTTGAATGATTAATCACGCCTATTGAGTTAGAAAATGCACCTTCTATTTTTCAAACAAAGATGGATAGCATATTTAATTCTCTTATCTTTGTTTGTGTATATAAATATGATATTTTAGTACATAATAAAAATCATAAAGAACATATGAAACATTTGAATATAACTTTGAATAAGTTCATATAAAATGGTTTAGCTAAAAGTAAAAAGAAAATGATAGTAAATAAACAAAAAATTGTAGAATAATTATTGTAGAAGGGAAGATCCAGTTGCAACCACATATAGTACAGAAAATTCTACAATTTTCAGATAAAATAGTAGAAACTAAAAAATTACAGGCCTTTTTAGGAATATTAAATTATGCTAGACATAAAAGATGGATAAAATTATATGAAATACTAAATAGTTAAAAATTAATATAGAACATATAGATGGAAAAAATAAATTTTTAACAGATAATTTAAGTAGGCAAGTTATTAGTTTTATAACCCATTATCTTCATGGTGCATATGGATCAAAAGATGATGAACTTTGGGAATGTCAGTCTAAGAGTGACCCCACAAAATTCTAATCTCCGATTCAGATGAAGTAATTTAGAAAAACTAGCAAAAATGGAGTGTTGTCTACTCGATAATCTCTGGATGGCAAGTGACTCTCAACAAAAATCAGACAGTATTAATGCCCAAGCTAATCATTTTAGACAATTTCATAATCAAGTGGAAAATAGAAATTATAGTTTCTTTATAGTAGTTAATGGTAGAAAGCCTGATATATATAATTATTAGCCAGAGGTACTATAAAAGGCAAAAAGAATTCCCTTGTCGGGGGCGGGGCCCCCCCTGCTCAAACCCCAGTTAAACTAAACCTTTTTTTAAAGGATTTTATACATTTGAAAAATATTTAAATTTCTGTAGAGAAATGATAGGATTTAACTTTTATATATCTGAAAGAGTTAGACATATTATAACCATGCAAATAGCTACTTCTCAAGCATCATCTCCATCCTTATCAATACAACTTTGCGATAATTGTGAAACTATAATCAAAATTGTTAGAAATTTGAATCTTAAAATGCATTTATTAGAAGAAAGACTACAGATCCTTGAAGATGAAATCTTTTCATGTCAACAGACTATTAATAAATATCAAAATGACATTCTTCAGTTACAAGGTAGTTTAAAAAGAATTAATTCTAGAAATGCTCTTGAAAGAGCAATTTTTAAAGACATTGCTTCCACAAATTGAAATTATTCTGATAAATAGAAAGACTTATTGAACTAACTAATTCTACAGCTACAGGACAATAAAGACTTTATATGAATTAGAACAAAAAATTGGTAATTGCGCCAAAATTGTTCAAAGTTCTGTATAGAATCAGTTGTATAGGAAATTATCGATTTTTCTCAAATTTAAGCTACTAACACATGAAAATAGATACTTTCTAAAACATGGTCCCAAATACGAATCAATATACTTTCTAAAACATGGTCCCAAATACAAATCAACCAAAAATTCAACATTTCTTAAACACAATTATCCTACAATTTCCTTTGATTATACAATTTTTGAAGAAGAAGAAGAAGACATTTTTTATCTAGCTTTATAGTTTGGTATAATACGTACTATATACATTTTAAATAGTTCTTTCAGATTTTTTTTCACCAAAACTTAAACAGATTCTCGATCAGTTAAAAGATCATCCATTGATGATTCAATTCATTTTCATATCCCCTTTTGTGAATAATGGTATTATAATTCCAACCTAACACCATATTTTAATAGATGAAGGAGCCAAATGATTTATACCCTCTTCAAAGAAATAAGAATTAAACAGGTTGATTATGAAAGACGGATCTTAGAAACCACAGCAATGATGAAAATTCAAAATAATGATTTCGAACTTGTAGCACAATGGAATATCTATATACACAAATTCATTTACGGTTTATCTATATACCGTGAGGGAAAAGATTATCTTGTCTCCGTGGAAGAAGACAAAAGTTGTTGGAAAAACTATGAACAATGAGCTGTTGAGGAAAAAGAGAGAAAAAAAATTAGGCTTTATATTTATAGTGTAACAATAATTTATTTAATTAAAAAGTATATTAAAATTCTAATTATGTAATTTTACTTTAGGATATTTTAGTAAATAAGAAAATTGTGGTGCACCTAGTAAAATTTGTAGTGGTAATATAATTAATTACCCTTCTTATATAACAAAATGTTGTTGGGGTAAATGAAAATTGAAGACATTGCTCTGAGAAAAATGGGATTTTCCGAAAAAGATTTGTGGCTATAGGTACAAAGTTTCACTTGTTTTGCTAAAATAGTAAGAATCGAATCAAATCAAGACCTCATGAAGTGCGTGGTATAAACAAGAACTATCACCCTTCCATTGATGGATCATTTTAGGAAATTTGTTGGAAAATGAACAATTAAAACCAAGGTAATAAGTCTAAATTCTAAAATTGATTTAATGTTACAATAGTAAATAACGAAGACATTGCAGACAAAACAGACGAGTTTTCCTTAAATAAAATTGGATTCATATAATTGAAAAAGATTAATGGTTTGAAAAGACTTAATCGAGTGGTAGAGTCGTATAAAGGCTCATCTCTTTCATGTCTTATATAGATGGAAAGATTTGAAATTTTAGATCAAAAATTGACTCTATGAATTATATAAATAAGAAGGCTACCCTATCACTCTTCCATCCAACCCTTTCAAGGAACTTATTAAAAAACAACTAAATGAAAATCAATTTACAAGTAATAATCAGTATATAGTTGATAAAAACTGAAACTGAAATCATGCCAATTTATTTTCCCTTGCAAAGACTAACTTTTAGAATCGCTGATTGCTAATAATCGTGGGATGGTCGATGTAGAAAACTGAATAGTACTAAATAAGATTTAAAAATTGAAAAAATAGGTTAAAATATTATTGATCCAATTCACATGAACTTTGAAACCACAAGAATGGATGGACCGTTACGAGGTTTCTTTTTTTCTTTTCTTTTTTTCCTTGTTTTTTTTTTGGGGGGG
>NC_036246.1:20150923-20164039 GCF_002742605.1 Olea europaea var. sylvestris
GGATTGTTTTTTTTTTTTTTTTTTTTTGGTGATCAACCTACAGGTAAACATCTCAATGCTCAATGGTCACTATAGTTTCAACCCTATTTTCTAGTTTTTATTCAATTTACAAAATAAAAAAATAATTTGAATGGTAACCATACTTTAAAAGGTAATTTCTAATATTTGTTGGACTTTCAAAGTTATTTTCTAAGAGATACTTTTATGCTTTAATTTTGTTTACCACTAACTATTACGAATTATTGAAATCATTTTGTTTTAAATCATTTTTAAAAAATAAAAAAACATTTTTATTGAAACATTGCAAGAATGCATTGTTGAGTACGGATGTTTTAATTTTTTAATTTTAATATTTTAAATCATCCTTAAAAAATATAGAAATAACATTACAAAAATAAATAAATGAAGGCAATATAGCTAGAATGAATATTGTAAACTAGTCTGTTAGCTCATACCAAACATATTAATCAATGGAAATAATAAGCTTATATGGAAAGTTATCGATCACTCTCCTTAAAACATTAAAATCCGCTACTGGCCACCATATAGTGTAGTCTATAGCCCCTGTTTTGCGAGAAAAGAAATCAATTATTTAACAAACTTTAATAAAAGTTAATGAATTGTGTATAGTTGAAAATTTGTGGATTCTATATCCCCTATTTTGGGAGAAAAGAAATCAAAATTTTAACAAATTTTGATAAAAGTTGATGAATTGTGTATAGTTAAAAATTTGTGGATCCCATGATATATGTAATTAAAATTCGTTGTTGATTTTGAATTAAATTAAAATATAGATTTTAATCCGTGCCAAAGAAGACATAATTGATTTTTTTTATTTTTTTGTTAAGTTCTTTTTAAATATTCTATTTTTCTTAAAAAATATGGAATTTGGGACCCAATAAGAGAGGGTAATTAAGCTTTATCGCGCCTAAATAATTACCGTTAACAACTTCAAAACTAGAATTGGAACATTATGCACTATTAACGTTAAGAATTTCGAAATTATCGTACAATTAAATCAAAATTATAACCCCAATCTCTCCTCCCCTGTTCTCGAACCCTATATAACCCTCTATTGAACTCGTTCTTTCATCAAACAAAAGATCAATCAGAGCCATGACAATGTCTAACGGCATAACGGAGAAGAAAACGAAGGGTAGGCGGAAGATCGAAATTCAAAAGATCGACAAGAAAACCAGTTTACAAGTTTCTTTCTCCAAGAGGCGGAAGGGTCTTTTCAAGAAGGCTGCGGAAACGCGCCTATTGTGCGGCACAGATGTAGCAATCGTCATTCAATCTCCAGGTAACAAGTTTTTCACTTTTGGCGAACCCTCTGTGGAATCCATTTTGAATCGATGGCAGTTTGTTGATGATGCCCACAATCCGGTGGTTGAAGAGATGGGTAAAAGTGAGAGGGAATTTTGGTGGGTCAATGAAAACTTGGAAAGAATGGAATTGCGTGAACTCGGATCGTTTGAGGAGATACTGACCAGGCTAAGAGATGACGTTTCGAATCGTGCTTCCCACAATCCGGTGGTTGAAGAGACGGGTAAAACTGAGAGGGAATTTTGGTAGGTCAATGAAAACTTGGAAAGAATGGAATTGCGTGAACTCGGAGCGTTTGAGGAGATACTGACCGGGCTAAGAGATGAAGTTTCGAATCGTGCTTCCCACAATCCGGTGGTTGAAGAGATGGGTAAAACTGAGAGGGAATTTTGTGGGTCAATGAAAACTTGGAAAGAATGGAATTGCGCGAACTCGGAGTGTTTGAGGAGATAGTGACCGGGCTAAGAGACGAGTTCTGAATCTTGCTGCAGTTTCTTCCTAAATTCAACTCTCCCGCCGGGATTTGAATGATGCGGTTATGAATTTAGAGTTCTAGACATGACACGATATCATAGTACTTGCAGAATTAGATATTAACTTTGAATGTTGATTGATGTAAAAATTAATTGTTCAGTATTTTTTGATAGATCAGTTTTGATGATTCAGCGCTAATTCTTTGTTTTTCTCCCCGTTCTCCATGAGCAAGAAAAGAATTTGAAAAACATGATCATCCTGATGTAAAATCTAATGGAGTGAATACTACTATCTCCCAAGAAGACAGACCTTCATCATGATGATTAAGTTTCTTTAGGTTCTTTTCTTGCACATGGATCTTATTATACTCGTACCAACGATTCAAATGCTTTCAGTCTTGTACAATGTTCTTGGTGTTGTTCCTAAAATATTGGGAAACATTGCTCTATGTGGTATTCATGTCGAAGGTACCCATTCATATGAGAATGGCTTGCTTGAATGCTGTAAAATTCATTCATGATGTCTCCATTCATCAAAATGTAAAGATTTGGCTTGCTTCACATGATCCCGAGAATTAGTTGTGAAAGCCACATAGAGTATGTATGGCCCATGGGACATGACTTTGAAACAAATTATTTTGGTGTTCTGAAAGAAAATTCCCATGATAACTATAATGTAGGAGATGTTGCTTGGCTAAGTAAACAATGGATTGATATTGTGATCGATGTACCCAAGAATTGCATGCTGTAATAGCATTCCTGATATCACAGGAAATTTTTCTCATTTTTTATGTCATCAGCAAGGGAACCAATAAATGCATGATTGGGTGAACACTACACAATCTGAGAGCTATCAAGTATGCAAGTTTCTAGCTCTCAAGCAATCTATTTAAATTCATCTTTTAATCCTGAAAAAAAAAAGGGAAAGCAAGCCAACATACACTAAAGAAGTTCACAAAGAAAGGATCATCACGAGCATCTGTCACATTGGTGGTAGTTAAAGATGATGGCTCTAGAGGACCATCCATTACAGTCACTGTTGGAACTGCTTCTAGTCCTTCAAACTCACTGCATCTAATTTATTGTGCTAATTTTGTAAGTCGAAATTCTACCCGCACATTTATTCGCTATTTATTTTTGTAAATTACCGCAAGACATTCTTGAAGATTTTCAACATTCTTCACCATCTGATCATGTTCTACAATTTCCTTCATCACATCCTGACCCTCCATCACATCACCATCTTGCTGGCTCACATTCTCTTCACAATCAAATTCCTCAATTCCATTCATGTCGTCTTCATCTCCTGCATGCTCGAAAACTTCGTAGTCTACAATGACGAAGTTCAATGCAAGACGCCCATTTGCCCTATGAGCTTCAAAATATTCTTGGCTTCTCAGTCTTTGTTCCTTGATTACTAGTCTTCCATCGCCAGTGTAATATTTTTTTCATCGCCTGTGGCAAAATCGGTGGACGGTACTCCCTTTTTTCCTTCTTCATCACCCTCCGCTGTGTTCATCCGCCTCCATTATCCGCTGCTGGCATGAGATCATTAAAATCCATCACAAACTCAACACAACTCTCCGCCCCAATATAATCACCCAAATCAGATTTATGTCCACATCAGTGCATAACTTTAATGCATCTGAAATCAGATTATTTCTTCTTTGTGATTTTTCAAAGATTATTCCAATTATGACTCACTTTTGAAAATCTATATGTAACTTGTACGAATAACATAATTTATAATCCCGTTGATGCATAACATTAATACATCTTACAATGAATCTCTCTTTGGCTAAATTTGGGGTCATTTAGACGTTGCTCGACTAATTTGTCTTTTGTGTAGGCATGATACAACTTTAACTTCATATATCTATTTGTAACATGATAATATAACTTATGTTTCCATCGATTCATATTTTTGTTTATAACTATTAGTCACATCGATTATTTTTGTTTATAAATGGATGAGAGACAAATCAAATGATATAACTGAAAATTTTAGAAGTATATTGACCAGCTTGGAACAAAACTAAGGTAAGAGGTCAACATGAAACTATATACAAAATTTAGTAACGAAATCTAATTTTTGCCTTTGCATCTGTATAGCACATTAGTACCCACGACATTTTTTTGGTACACTGGAAGACAAAAATGTAAAAGAGTCCTAATTATAAGTCCTTGCAAACGGAACCTTTGTAACATTTACTAATAGAAGGATTACCAGACTAGATTTTTATCCTTCATATCTCCTTTGTTTATGATGTGATTGAAGCAATTGCCTTTTGTTCAATATCTTAATGTTGAGCCGAAAATTCTCAAGTAGATCTTTGGTGGGACTCTGCATTATCTCCCCATCTCTTAACCAAATATATTGCCTCTGTTGAATTGATTTCAATCTCTGCATTTCTCCAGCACTTCTCACTATGGGAGATAAGTCTTGAAGTTAGCCCATAATAAAGCTGTAAGGTTCAAAGAAGTATAATATTCCCTGTAATACAAGTGAAGCATTTTCCTCGGTCATCCATTGTTAGCCCTCGAATTCTCAATTCATATTGAACCAAATTTCCTTTGGAGTATCCATCCGGGTTAAGGTTCATTTTAGCTGTAGGAGGAAAAATTTAGTTGATTATTTTTATTCATTTAAGAAGTGAAGCCATAGAGTCCATCGAGAAACCATCTAAATCTCTTCAGCCAAATACCATATATATGTATGCCTATATGATTGAGAGGCTTGAAGGGATTGCCTTTAGAAACATTCTGAAATTCTAATTTCCAAACTATGCACAGACAGCAAAGTGTATTTCGTACATATAACAGCTTGTATTTGTTTGAGGACAACAACAGGCGAGTTATGTTTCATGTAATTTTTACAAAATTTTAGTTTTCCTGCTCGTGTATACTTTTGTACTATGTTTTATCTCCTTCATTTTAGGTTAGACATTCATTGTAAATTCTACCCATATATTGCACTGTTCTTCATGGAAATAAAATTCACAAATCATTCACCAAATTAAAAATATAGTTTTTGGTATCAGAGGATTGTTGCTTACTTGCTCAAAGCAACCTTAATTTCCTGATCTCTGAATCTCTGATATCCTCCTTTCGAGTGCTTAACCGCCAGCTGCAGCTCCATTTTATTTTTTCCTTCTATCACTTACACTTTGACCAGACAATAATATTAACTGAAAAAAAAACCGTACCTTGATTTAAAATTTTGTTTCCCTATTTATTATAGTCAATCGGGCATAAAGCGGGGGCGGAAGAGTGTCTGTTTGAGGATTAATGGATTTGGAATTCTGAGTGTTTTGCCGTTGGAAAGAAGATTGTATCCTCTTACATTATTCAATGAGGTTATATATTGGTGTTTGCTAGCCAAATGTGATGATATAGGCCGCTCATGTCGAGCACACAAATCGAAGTCAGCAATTTCCGTCTGCACCATACGGTGGCAGAGGTGATGGCTAAATCTGAATTCTGAGGTAGATAAAAATGAGCGCTATAAGGCGACATTGTTATTTGCAGACAGTCTCCTTGCTCAGATACTTTCGGAACCAGGTAAAAAGTTGGGCAGGGTGCTGGGAGTCGATGAATAGATATTCTTCATCAGGTGTTTTCAGCTTTCGAAAAGAAGAAATGTAAAAGACCCTTATTTGACTTTGATGAATAAATTTTATGGATTTAGTGCATACACTATTTGAAGATTTCATTTTTTTTTATTAAAAAAAAAACAACTGATAAAATTGGAGCAATCGGTATAGATTCGACCGTTCGATTTTACAAGTTTTAATGTCCCCATGCATTAGTTGTGCGATTCTAATTTTACATGTGCATCAAGCATGCAATTAAGAAAGAAATAATTATTTCTAATTTTTGCCTTCAATTATTTAGTCAAGTGCAAATAAAATAGGTTGGAATTCTTGAATTTCATTTCCCTTTCTTTTGGTTTTACATTTTCTCTTTTCATTTTACTTTTTTCTATTTTAACATCAAAATTGTTGTCCCACGTGTGAATAACTTGTGTCACTTGAAATTGAAAACTTATGGCAACTTCAACACAGGGACGGATCCAGGATTGGATTCAAGATCGGGCTACAAAATTTCAAACCGAGCCACTATGCGAAAATAAAAAAAAATTTTACACATAAAAAAAAACCTATTTTTTTACCCAAAAAAATAAAAAATACCTTTAAAAAAAAGTTCTTGGGCCTAAGTGTGGGGGGGCTACAGCCCAACCCAACCCAACCCAACCCCCCTAAATCCGTCTCTGCTTCAACATAACATTATGCCACATATTGGGTTATTTTTATTTATTTATTTATTTTTATAACTTAAGTGGGTAGTAGATTATAGGGATGTTAAAATCGAAAATTTTAAAGGTACACTGACTAACTTGGAACAAAATTATGATAAGAGATCAACACGAACTTTGTACAAATTCAGTGGCCAATTGTTATTTTACCATTGCATCCATACAGAACATTAGCACGCACTTCATGAAAGACACAACAAAATAAAAAGATATAATTACAAGTCCTAGCAAAGGCAACCTTTGTAAAATTTACTCAATGAAGAATTAACACAGTCGGGTAGATTTTTCAAAATGAATTGATCTTTGTACATCATATCTCATATGTTAGTGAGGTGATTTGAGCAATTGCTTTGTTGTTTTAATGTGTGAAATATCTTTATGTTGAGCCGTGGAAGTAATGACTGAAAATTCTCATGTACACCTTCGTTGGGATTCTGCATTATCTCTGCACCTCTCAACCAAATACTGCCTGTATTCAATTGGTTTCAATCTCTTCTGTATTTCTATTTTCCAGATTATTCATATAAAGCAAAGTGCATTCCTAACACATTGCATGACTCATTTTTTCTTTCTCAACCAAATACTGCCTGCATTCAATTAGTTACTTAATACAGGTTGTATTTCATAAATTACAGCAATAGTCATCTTTCATGTAATTTTAAAAAGAATCCAGCTTTCCTAATTGCTCATGTATACTTTTGTACTATGTTTTAGCTCCTTCATTTTAGGTTAGACTAGAGTCTACATTAATCATAAATTTACCTATATATTGCATTGTTTTTCATGGAAATAAAGTTTGCGAATGATTCACTAAATTAAAATATTTTATGGCATCAGAGTATTTTTGCTCAAAACAACCTTAATTTTCCTTCTCTGATATTCTTCTTTTCAAGTGCCTAACCGCTAGCCCCATGTCCATTTTTATGTTTATTTTTCCTTCTATCACTTTACTTTTTAACCAGATAATAGTAATAACTGAAAAATAAACTATACATTGATTTAAAGTTTGTTTCCCTATTTATCATAATCCATTGAGCACAGAGAAGGGTGTAGGGAAGAGTTTCTGAGGCTTAATGGATTTGGAATTCTGAGTATTTTGCTGTTTAAAAGAAGATTGTATCCTGTTATATTAATCAATGTGGTTCAGGACAATGGCGTTGTCAGCCAAAATTTGATGCCACAAGCCTCTCATGTCGAGCGCACAAATCAAGATCAGCAGCTTTCCATCTGCACCATACGGGGTGGCGCAGGTAAGCGCTGAATCTGCAAGGCTGATAAAAATGAGCACTGTAAGATGACATTGCTATTTGCAGACAATATCTTTGCTCAGATAATTTTGCTATCACGTAAAATCGTTGGGCAGGGTTCCAGGAGTCAATGAAAAGATATTCTTTATCAGGTGTTTCTGCTGAGAAAACCCTTATTGGACTTTGATGAGTAGATCTTTTGGATTTAGCCTATAAACTATTTGAAAAGTTTATTTTTTATTTAAAAAAGAAGAAGAATCAGTAAAACTGGGTCAACCGGTTCGTGTTCGACCATCAAAATTTTATGAGTTTTAATGTCCACGTGCATTGGTTATGCAATTTTAATTTTACGTGTGCATCAAGCATTTCTAATTTTTCCTTCAACTACAAAGTCACCTACAAATGAAGTAGGGTGGGATTCTTGAATTTCTTTTCCCTTTTCTTTCGGTTTTACATTTTCTCTTTTCATTTTACATTTTTCGTTTAACTTCAAAAATTTTGTTCCAAGTGTGAATAACATACATGTGTGGCACTTGAAATTGATAATTTACAGCGAATTTAACATATCATTATGTCACAAAATATTTTTGTATATGAATGGATGGGAAACTAGTTGGATGATATAACTGAAAATTTTAACAGTACACTGGCAAACTTCAACACGAAATTTTATGCAAAATACAGTGACCAATTGTGATTTTTACCCTTGCACCCATATAGCACACTAGCATGCACGGCAATTTTATTTTATTTTTTTTGTACACAAGATGACAGCAGCAAAGTTGAAAGTTCTAATTACGAGTCCTAACAAAGGTAACCTTTGTGAAATTTACTAATAGAAAAATTAACAGAATCAAGTAGATTTCCCGAAATGACTAGATTGTTATCCTTTATATCTCCTATGTTTGTGAGGTGGTTTGAGCAATAGTTTCGATGTTTTAATGTGTGCAATATTTTGTTGTTGAGCCTTGGGGTAAAAATACAAATCAAGATATAGAAAATTTTAATATACAGATTAAAAAATTATTAGATTTAAAAGTAATAAGACTGTCTAATAGTCAACATAAATTGACAACTTTTATGGTTAGAAATCATAGTAAAATTAAAAGAGGAAAAACAAGAATGGTTATAAACTACAAAACATTAAATAATAATACCATAAAAGATGGATATAAGATATCAGATAAAGATAAATGAATAAAATACAAAATAGCAAGATATTTTCTAAATTTGATTATAAATCTAGATTTTGGCAAATAAAAATAGTAAAAGAATAAGGACAACTTTTACTACTCTATTAGGACATTTTGAATGATTAATCATGCCTTTTGAGTTAGAAAATGCACCTTCTATTTTTCAAACAAAGATGGATAGCATATTTAATTCTCTTATCTTTGTTTGTGTATATAAATATGATATTTTAGTACATAATAAAAATCATAAAGAATATATGAAACATTTGAAGATAACTTTGAATAAGTTCATATAAAATGGTTTATCTAAAAGTAAAAACAAAATGATAATAAATAAACAAAAAACTGTAGAATAATTATTGTAGAAGGGAAGATCTAGTTGCAACCACATATAGTACAGACAATTCTACAATTTTCAGATAAAATAGTAGAAACTAAAAAATTACAGGCCTTTTTAAGAATATTAAATTATGCTAGACATAAAAGATGGATAAAATTATATGAAATACTAAATAGTTAAAAATTAATATAGAACATATAGATGGAAAAAATAAATTTTTAACAAATAATTTAAGTAGGCAAGTTATTAGTTTTATAACCCATTATCTTCATGGTGCATATGGATCAAAAGATTATGAACTTTGGGAATGTCAGTCTAAGAGTGACCCCACAAAATTCTAATCTCCGATTCAAATGAAGTAATTTAGAAAAACTAGCAGAAATGGAGTGTTCTCTACTCGATAATCTCTGGATGGCAAGTGACTCTCAACAAAAATCAGACAGTATTAATGCCCAAGCTAATCATTTGAGACAATTTCATAATCAGGTGGAAAATGGAAATTATAGTATCTTTATAGTAGTTAATGGTAGAAAGCCTGATATATATAATTATTAGCCAGAGGTACTATAAAAGGCAAAAAGAATTCCCTTGTCGGGGGCGGGGCCCCCCTTGCTCAAACCCCAATTAAACTAACCCTTTTTTTAAAGGATTTTATACATTTGAAAAATATTTAAATTTTTGTAAAGAAATGATAGGATTTAACTTTTATATATCTGAAAGAGTTAGACATATTATAACCATGCAAATAGCTACTTCTCAAGCATCATCTCCATCCTTATCAATACAACTTTGCGATAATTGTGAAACTATAATCAAAATTGTTAGAAATTTGAATCTTAAAATGCATTTATTAGAAGAAAGACTACAGATCCTTGAAGATGAAATCTTTTCATGTCAACAGACTATTAATAAATATCAAAATGACATTCTTCAGTTACAAGGTAGTTTAAAAAGAATTAATTCTAGAAATGCTCTTGAAAGAGCAATTTTTAAAGACATTGCTTCCACAAATTGAAATTATTCTGATAAATAGAAAGACTTATTGAACTAACTAATTCTACAGCTACAGGACAATAAAGACTTTATATGAATTAGAACAAAAAATTGGTAATTGCGCCAAAATTGTTCAAAGTTCTATATAGAATCAGTTGTATAGGAAATTATCGATTTTTCTCAAATTTAAGCTACTAACACATGAAAATAGATACTTTCTAAAACACGGTCCCAAATACGAATCAATATACTTTCTAAAACATGGTCCCAAATACAAATCAACCAAAAATTCAACATTTCTTAAACACAATTATCCTACAATTTCCTTTGATTATACAATTTTTGAAGAAGAAGAAGAAGACATTTTTTATCTAGCTTTATAGTTTGGTATAATACGTACTATATACATTTTAAATAGTTCTTTCATATTTTTTTCACCAAAACTTAAACAGATTCTCGATCAGTTAAAAGATCATCCATTGATGATTCAATTCATTTTAATATCCCCTTTTGTGAATAATGGTATTATAATTCCAACCTAACACCATATTTTAATAGATGAAGGAGCCAAATGATTTATACCCTCTTCAAAGAAATAAAAATTAAACAGGTTGATTATGAAAGACGGATCTTAGAAACCACAGCAATGATGAAAATTCAAAATAATGATTTCGAACTTGTAGCACAATGGAATATCTATATACACAAATTCATTTACGGTTTATCTATATACCGTGAGGGAAAAGATTATCTTGTCTCCGTGGAAGAAGACAAAAGTTGTTGGAAAAACTATGAACAATGAGCTGTTGAGGAAAAAGAGAGAAAAAAAATTAGGCTTTATATTTATAGTGTAACAATAATTTATTTAATTAAAAAGTATATTAAAATTCTAATTATGTAATTTTACTTTAGGATATTTTAGTAAATAAGAAAATTGTGGTGCACCTAATAAAATTTGTAGTGGTAATATAATTAATTACCCTTCTTATATAACAAAATGTTGTTGGGGTAAATGACAATTGAAGACATTGCTCTGAGAAAAATGGGATTTTCCGAAAAAGATTTGTGGCTATAGGTACAAAGTTTCACTTGTTTTGCTAAAATAGTAAGAATCGAATCAAATCAAGACCTCATGAAGTGCGTGGTATAAACAAGAACTATCACCCTTCCATTGATGGATCATTTTAGGAAATTTGTTGGAAAATGAACAATTAAAATCAAGGTAATAAGTCTAAATTCTAAAATTGATTTAATGTTACAAGAGTAAATAACGAAGACATTGCATATAATTGAAAAAGATTAATGGTTTGAAAAGAATTAATCGAGTGGTAGAGTCGTATAAAAGCTCATCTCTTTCATGTTTTATATAGATGGAAAGATTTGAAATTTTAGATCAAAAATTGACTCTATGAATTATATAAATAAGAAGGCTACCCTATCACTCTTCCATCCAACCCTTTCAAGGAACTTATTAAAAAACAACTAAATGAAAATCAATTTACAAGTAATAATCAGTATATAGTTGATAAAAACTGAAACTGAAATCATGCCAATTTATTTTCCCTTGCAAAGACTAACTTTTAGAATCGCTGATTGCTAATAATCGCGGGATGGTCGATGTAAAAAAACTGAATAGTACTAAATAAGATTTAAAAATTGAAAAAATAGGTTAAAATATTATTGATCCAATTCACATGAACTTTGAAACCACAAGAATGGATGGACCGTTACGAGGTTTCTTTTTTTCTTTTCTTTTTTTCCTTGTTTTTTTTTTTGGGGGGGGGGGGGGGGGGGGGGGGGGGGGCTTCCTTTATCTTCGTTCTAAATTGAGATATAAGAATTACCTACTATAGATTAATTGAGAAATGGCAATCCAAAGTAAAAGAGGGCTTCTTTTCTTAATTATAATTATTCAGAAGTTACATTGTCAAGTTTAAAAACGACATTATATCATAGCTAGAGGAAATTTTTCAAATGTCTTGTCTTGATACGTTCTTGATTATTGGAGTAGGGTCGACTTATATTGAAGAAAATTAAGTCAAAAGCTTATATACTATCTAGTTGATTACCATGTATCAAATATATCCTATGTGAATTTTCACTTTACTCTATAGACAAACTGAATGCTGTGTAAAGAATACATGCACAATTCTTGTGACTTCATTTCCATAAATTTTGAGTCTCTTGTAAAAACAAATCAAGTTCTCAACAAGAGAATTTTGACTTGTTTTAACGAATTATAGCTGGCATGTAGCGTGTTTTTCTGTAGAACCAAGCATGGGCAAATCTAGGTGTGATCATGGAGGATCAGCTAACTTCACAGAAATATTTTGAATTTTTTTGTTTACTAAATTCATTTTTTATTTTTTTTTTACTTTTCCGTCGAGTAGTGTTGTATCTTGTTTCACTTTTTCACTACTCTCTCTACAATACCTTTGTACCATGTTGGTTAGATTATGAATTATTTCTCTTTCTTATTACCAAAAGAATAAAGATTGAAAGTCTTATATTAGAATAGATTGTAGAAATTAATTAAAAATACATCGTTTTCTAGGTATAAGGATAGTTATTTTTTTTTTTTCGTGATCAAGCTACAGGTAAACATCTCAATGCTCAATGGTCACTATAGTTTCAACGCTATTTTCTAGTTGTTATTCAACTTACCAAAAAAAAATAAAAAAATTGAATGGTAACCATACTTTAAAAGGTAATTTCTAATATTTGTTGGACTTCATTCATTTATTTTTTTACAAATGATTTTTGTACTTTCAAAGTTATTTTCTAAGAGATACTTTTATGCTTTAATTTTGTTTACCACTAACTATTACGAATTATTTGAAAAATGATTTCACTTATCATGTTGTTGGAATTTTTAAAACAAAACAATTTATTTCTCATATTTATTAGCCCCTGTTTTGTGAGAAAAGAAATCAATTTTTTAACAAACTTTGATAAAAGTTGATGAATTGTGTATAGTTGAAAATTTGTGGATTCTATAGCCCCTGTTTTGTGAGGAAAGAAATCAAATTTTTAACAAATTTTGATAAAAGTTAATGAATTGTGTATAGTTGAAAATTTGTGGATCCATGATATATGTAACTATAATTTGTTATTGATTTTGATTTAAATTAAAATATAGATTTTAATCCGTGTCAAAGAAGACATAATTGATTTTTTTTTTTTTTTTTTTTTTTGGTTTTTTTAAATTTTTCTTTTTTTTTTAAAAAAA
>NC_036246.1:20164350-20222359 GCF_002742605.1 Olea europaea var. sylvestris
GGTGGTTGAAGAGATGGGTAAAACTGAGAGGGAATTTTGTGGGTCAATGAAAACTTGGAAAGAATGGAATTGCGTGAACTCGGAGCGTTTGAGGAGATACTGACCGGGCTAAGAGATGAAGTTTCGAATCGTGCTTCCTACAATCCGGTGGTTGAAGAGATGGGTAAAACTGAGAGGGAATTTTGTGGGTCAATGAAAACTTGGAAAGAATGGAATTGCGTGAACTCGGAGTGTTTGAGGAGATAGTGACCGGGCTAAGAGACGAGTTCTGAATCTTGCTGCAGTTTCTTCCTAAATTCAACTCCCCCGCCGGGATTTGAATGATGCGGTTATGAATTTAGGGTTCTAGACATGACACGATATCATAGTACTTGCAGAATTAGATATTAACTTTGAATGTTGATTGATGTAAAAATCAACTGTTCATTATTTTTTGATAGATCAGTTTTGATGATTCAGCATTAATTCTTTGTTTTTTCCTTGTTTCTTAATTGAATGATTGAAGTATAGCACTAATTCTTTGTTTTTCTCCCTGTTCTCCATGAGCAAGAAAAGAATTTGAAAAACATGATCATCATGATGTAAAATTTAATGGAAGGATAGACCTTCATCATGATGATCAGGTTCTTTAGGTTCTTTTCTTGCACATGGATCCTATTATACTCGTACCAAGGATTCAAATGCTTTCAATCTTGTACATTGTTCTTGGTGTTGTTCCTAAAATATTGGAAAACATTGCTCTACGTTGTATTCATGTCGAAGGTATACATTCATATGAGAATGGCTTGCTTGAATGCTGTAAAATTCATTCATGATGTCTCCATTCCTCAAAATGTAAAGATTTGGCTTGCTTTACATGATCCCCGAGAATTAGTTGTGGAAGCCACATAGAGTATGTATGGCCCATGGGGCATGACTTCGAAACAAATTAGTTGCTTCTTAAATCTCCAATTGAAAACTTTTTCATGTCTACTTAGTTGCATCTGATGAATTTTAGTTGGTCAGAAAAATTCCTTCAGTCTCGCCCTGTTTTTTAGTAGTAAGATGTTTGGCTTGCTTTGAAAATAATATTTCAAGTCAATTTAGTTTCAGAACATTTTGGTAGCAAAATACACTTTCTTGGAACGTGATTTTTTACTTTAGTGTCAAATTAAATAATTTATTTATATGGATTCAGAAAGAAAGTAGCTTATTTATCCATGATGAAATTTGATTCCTTATTTATCCCGAGTCCTAAAGCAAAATTGTCTAGACTTTCTCCATGAACTACAATTCTAAATCACATGGAATTTGAGTCACAATCTAACAAAAATTAACAGTAAGTAATTAGTATATTTTGATCGAAATTTGGACTTAATCATCCACTTCATTACCTGTCGCGATTGTAACGCAATCAATAATAGCCAGATAAGCATAAAGTAGGCAAGAAAGAGTGTTTGTTCGAGGTTTAATGGATTTGTAATTTTGAGTGTTTTGCGGTTTGACAGAAGATTGTATCTTGTTACATTAATTAGTGAGGTTCAAGACACTGGTGTTTCCCAGCCATATGTGATGCCACAGGCCTCTCAAGTTGAGAACACAAATCAAGGTCATCAGCTTCTGTGCACCATATCATGGGTGGTGCAAGAAAGCGCGAATCTGAGGCTGATAAAGAATGACCGCTGCAAGACGACTTTGTTATTTGCAGACAGTCTCCTTTCTCAGATACACCTGCAACCAGGTAATCAAGTTGTGCTGGGTGCAGAGAGTGAATGAAAGATATTCTTCATCAAGTATTTCCAGCTTTCAATGAAGAGATGAAGACGACCCTTACTGCACATTGATAAGTCGATTTTATGTATTTAGCACATAAAATATTTGGAAATTTCATTTTTACATAAAAATGAAAAGCAACACGTGAAATGGGATTGACATTGGGGTTCGACCCCTCGATTTTTACTATAGTTTTACTGTCCACGAGCATTTGTTTTGCGATTTTAATTTTACTTTGTGCATCAAGCATGCAATCAAGCAAGAAAATAATTTTTTTTCCTAATTTTGCAATTACCTAGTACATGTACGACTTCACCAAATCATTATGTCAAATAAGATTTGTCACGAAAATCCCTTGATAAATCTTAATTCTGAGTTCAGAAAACAAACGAACGAACACCACTTTACCTCGGCTCGACCCAAAACCAAACCTCCACTTTAATTGTCTCAAGTTTTCACCCTCGTACGGTTTCCCTCTTCTATCCACAAAGGATCAATGGTGGTGATGACTACAATATCACGAAGAGAGGAAGAATTAAGGAAACAATTGTTGAGTCTCACGCCTCACCCTCCAAGTTAGCTAACTTCAACATTCTAACCTCTATTGCAATCATCAACCCACGGGAAACTCACGGCTGGAGGATAGTGGTATATAGCATTGTTTTAGGTTACCAATAATTGGGCCAAATATACTTCACTCAAGTGGCCCAACCAACCGAAGAATGGATCACTAACTAAATGGGTCAATACCACAACTGGAACCTAATTACAATTTGGGCTAACCGAAAAGCGTAGGTTGTATTCGAGTCGAGCCAAGTCCATGGTGTCGATAAATTATTCGACAACTATTTTAAATTATCGCTAGGATTTACTGGGTATCAAAAAACCTAAAAAAACTCTACCCTAGTATCCAATAAATCTACAAGCAATCAAAGCACAAAGTTTATACTTGCATAATCAAAGTAACTAATAAAATTGGTATTTCAGACTTTAGCTCGTGTTTCCAGTCTAAATCATTTACCATGCCTGCTCCATATACTCTCTAGGACTAAGATCAAGAACACCCAAGTAGAAGCAGATATTCACAGTAAGCAATCAAGAGTAAATAAATATGCGATGATGATATATTATATGATAACACACATAGATCTTTTTAGAAATACGTTCACACGGAACCATTGACTAACACCAAGCCAATCAAACACATATACAACAAATGCATAAATGACCCACGAAAAGATTTCACCACACTTATCCTATCCCATTCCGTGTTGCTTACACCTCGAGAACTCATACCATGCTCACTAGACTAATCTCTTAACTCATGTCTAACTAGTAAGTCACAATGGATTCTAAGTCCATGGGATAATCCTCTATCAGCACATCACTTCTCATAACTTACGTGGATAATGGGTCTCCACCTAATAGAAGTGATAAAAGTGTCTCTATCATACTCCACCTGATGAGGGTCTCTTTACAAATAAAGGATTCCAACATTTAATCACCTCTTTACTCGTGATCCAAACGTCACACTCCACGTTCCCCATGCATATCACCAATGCACCTTCAGATATCTATATTCCACCTTATCAAAAGACATTCAACTCGTTGCTAATACATCTCAAACTTACTATGGCAAATCAACACCTTTCGACGACCACAAATGTTAGGTCTCAATTCAAAATTGACCCATGCACCACAAGGTTACTCTAATCGCCAATGCTTAAAAATCCAGAAAGGAAATGGTTAATGTGGCATTCATAAAGAGAATAGAAGAAAGAGGTAGTTACTTCACTACACTCACAAAAGAGGCTCACAAAGAGAAAGAATATATCACTACATGGCTGCCTCATACAATCTTACAAATCACACACAAGCTTACAAAGATAAAGGAGAAAACAATTGTCCATCTTTCTTCTCACTACCACACTTTCACACCACTTACAGAACAAATGAGGTATACCACAAAACTCAACCCACTATGCATGCAAACACATTACACAAAGTTATAAGACCACTTTAATTCATGCAATCACACACATCAAAAAAATTGATAGTGTAACGCGCAGAAAGGATTACACACAGATGCAAATGCAGCAACCAAGTTTACTTTCAATAAAACCTCACATAGGTCATCACTCGATCCTATAGTCGCATTCACCTCAACTCTCTCATTGTCTTTCCTTTTATTATCATTACTAGGACAGTTTATCTCATCATGTCCAAATTTACTACAGTTAAAACATATTTTACCTTTCACACTTGCCTTAAACCTATACATGTCATCAATACCAAATAATGACCACAAACAAAATATAAATATAATTCACATAGAATGATCAAATAAACTTTTTTAAGATCACATGCAATTCTAATAGTGTAAAGAAATTGGCAACAAATTCATAAGAAATTTAAGGCAAATAATTCCTAGGTCTAGCAATAAGCAATGGTTACCCCTTCACGGTAACCCCAAACCTAACGTTACGTCACACGATGACTTCTGATGTGAAAAATAAATAATAGCTCTACACAATATTTTAACTGCAATAATAAAAGGAAAAGAACACGATACCGAGTGAACCACGTTTGAAGGTCCGTTAATATCGAGAGATGTGAATTCATTGCTTTAAAATCGTCACTGATCATCCTAAAGCTTTCAGCAATCGCAGAAACATAAAACAACATTCGACACCTGAACGTTCAAGGGCAAAATCATCCAACTTTCACTGCATTGCTCAAAATTGAAATTCAACAACACCACATGGTCCATATCTCCACTAGCAAAATTCTATCTTTTGAGACCATTGCAGGAATTAGCCCCACACGTCTCACGCGCCTAACCAGAATCCTCACAAGTTGTCTTCCCACCTGAATTGCCTCGGTCTGTACAGTCCACTAGTGGTCACCGTTTTTCCAACAGGTCACTGGTTTGGTCGGAGAACAACAAAACACATCTAGGCAAATTTTCAAAAATCTGGACTATTTTTGTTCCAATTTTCCAAGTTGATCTCTCCCTACTTCTAGTCAATTTTTGGTCAAAAAAATCACATATTTCTCAATAATACAAGCTCTGATATCATTTATCGTGAAAATCCCTCGAGAAATCTTGATTCCGAAGTCAAAAAACAATCAAACAAACACCAATTTACCTCAACTCGACCTAAAACCAAACCTCCACTTTAATTGTCTCAAGATTTCACCCTCACACGGTTTTCCTCTTCATCCACAAAGGATCAATGGTGATGATGACTACAATATTACATAGAGAGGAAGAATTAAGGAAGCAATGATTGAATCTCACACCTCACCCTCCAAGTCGGCGACCTTTAACATTCTAACCACTATTGCAATCATCCACCCACAGGAAACTCACAGCTGGAGGATAGTGATAAATAGCATTGTTTTCGATTACCAATAATTGGGCCAAAGATACTTCAATCAAATGGCCGAACCAACCAAAGAATGGATCACTAACTAGATGGGTCAATACCACAACTAGAACCTAAACACAACTTGGGCTAACGCCGCTAACGAAAAAGTGTAGGTCGTATTCAAGTCGAGCCAAGTTTATGATGTCGATAAATAATTAGACAATTGTTTTAAATCATCATCCGGATTTATTGGGTATCGGATTTATCTTTGACCAGACAATATTATTAACTGGAGAAAAAAAAAATTACCTTGATTTAAAATTTGCTTCCCCATTTATTATAGTCAATTAAGCATAAAGTGGGGGGCGGAAGAGTATTTGTTTAAAGATTAATGGATTTGGAATTCTAAGTGTTTTGCGGTTGGAAAGAAAATTGTACCTGTTACATTAATCAATGATGTTGTATATTGGTGTTTCCTAGCCAAATGTGAGGCCACATGCCTCTCATATCGAGCACACAACTGAATGTCAGCAGCTTCCGTCCGTCTGCACCATACACGGTGGCACAGGCAATGGCTGAATCTGAGGCAGATAAAAATGAGCGCTATAAGGCGACATTGTTATTTGCAGACAATCTATTCTTCGTCAGGCGTTTTCAGTTTTCAAGAAGAAGAAATGTAAAAGACCTTTATTTGACTTTGATGAATAGATTTTATGGATTTACTGCATAAACTATTTCAAAAATTTCATTTCTGTTATTTAGAAAACAATTGATAAAATTGGATCAATCGATACAGATTCTAAAGTTCGATTTTTACAAGTTTTAATGTCCCCATGCATTAGTTGTGCGATTCTAATTTTACATGGCAATTAAGAAAAAAATAATTATTTCTAATTTTGCCTTCAATTACTTAGTCAAGTTTAAATAAAATAGGTTGGAATTCTTGAATTTCATTTCCCTCTCTTTTGGTTTTACATTTTCTCTTTTCATTTTACTTTTTCTATTTTAATATCAAAATTGTTGTCCCACGTGTGAATAGCTTGTGTCACAGTTGAAATTGAAATTGAAAACTTATGGCAACTTCAACATACCATTATGCCACACAGATTTTTATTTTTATTTTTTTTATTTTTTATTTTTTATTTTTTTGGATAGTAGACTATTGGGATGTTAAAATCGAAAATTTTAAAGGTATACTGACTAACTTGGAACAAAATTATGATAAGAGATCAACACGAACTTTGTACAAATTCAGTGACTAATTTTGATTTTACCATTGCATCCATATGAAACATTAGCATGCACTTCATGGAAGACACAACAAAATACAATTCCTAGCAAAGGCAACCTTTGTAAAATTTACTTAATGAAGAATTAACAGAGTCGGGTAGATTTTTCAAAATGAATTGATCTTTATACATCATATCTCATATGTTAGTGAGGTGATTTGAGCAATTGCTTTGTTGTTTTAATGTGTGAAATATCTTTATGTTGAGCCGTGAAGTAATGACTGAAAATTCTCATGTACACCTTCGTTGGGATTCTGCATTATCTCTGCATCTCTTAACCAAATACTGCCTGTATTCAATTGGTTTCAATCTCTTCTGTATTTCTATTTTCCAGATTATTCACATAAAGCAAAGTGCATTCCTAACACATTGCATGACTCATTTTTTTTTTCTCAACCAAATACTGCCTGTATTCAATTAGTTACTTAATACAGGTTGTATTTCATAAATTACAGCAATAGTCATCTTTCATGTAATTTTAAAAAGAATTAATCCAGCTTTCCGAATTGCTCATGTATACTTTTGTACTATGTTTTAGCTCCTTCATTTTAGGTTAGACTAGAGTCTACATTAATCATAAATTTACCTATATATTGCATTGTTTTTCATGGAAATAAAGTTTGCGAATCATTCACTAAATTAAAATATTTTATGGCATCAGAGTATTTTTGCTCAAAACAACCTTAATTTTCCTTCTCTGATATTCTTCTTTTCAAGTGCCTAACCGCTAGCCCCATGTCTATTTTTATGTTTATTTTTCCTTCTATCACTTTACTTTTTAACCAGATAATAGTAATAACTGAAAAATAAACTATACATTGATTTAAAGTTTGTTTCCCTATTTATCATAATCCATTGAGCACAGAGAAGGGTGTGGGGAAGAGTTTCTGAGGCTTAATGGATTTGGAATTCTGAGTATTTTGCTGTTTAAAAGAAGATTGTATCCTGTTATATTAATCAATGAGGTTCAGGACAGTGGCGTTGTCAGCCAAAATTTGATGCCACAAGCCTCTCATGTCGAGCGCACAAATCAAGATCAGCAGCTTTCCATCTGCACCATACGGGGTGGCGCAGGTAAGCGCTGAATCTGCAAGGCTGATAAAAATGAGCACTGTAAGATGACATTGCTATTTGCAGACAATATCTTTGCTCAGATAATTTTGCTATCACGTAAAATCGTTGGGCAGGGTTCCAGGAGTCAATGAAAAGATATTCTTTATCAGGTGTTTCTGCTGAGAAAACCCTTATTGGACTTTGATGAGTAGATCTTTTGGATTTAGCCTATAAACTATTTGAAAAGTTTATTTTTTATTTAAAAAAGAAGAAGAATCATCATATCTCATATGTTAGTGAGGTGATTTGAGCAATTGCTTTGTTGTTTTAATGTGTGAAATATCTTTATGTTGAGCCGTGGAAGTAATGACTGAAAATTCTCATGTACACCTTCGTTGGGATTCTGCATTATCTCTGCATCTCTTAACCAAATACTGCCTGTATTCAATTGGTTTCAATCTCTTCTGTATTTCTATTTTCCAGATTATTCACATAAAGCAAAGTGCATTCCTAACACATTGCATGACTCATTTTTTTTTTCTCAACCAAATACTGCCTGTATTCAATTAGTTACTTAATACAGGTTGTATTTCATAAATTACAGCAATAGTCATCTTTCATGTAATTTTAAAAAGAATTAATCCAGCTTTCCGAATTGCTCATGTATACTTTTGTACTATGTTTTAGCTCCTTCATTTTAGGTTAGACTAGAGTCTACATTAATCATAAATTTACCTATATATTGCATTGTTTTTCATGGAAATAAAGTTTGCGAATGATTCACTAAATTAAAATATTTTATGGCATCAGAGTATTTTTGCTCAAAACAACCTTAATTTTCCTTCTCTGATATTCTTCTTTTCAAGTGCCTAACCGCTAGCCCCATGTCCATTTTTATGTTTATTTTTCCTTCTATCACTTTACTTTTTAACCAGATAATAGTAATAACTGAAAAATAAACTATACATTGATTTAAAGTTTGTTTCCCTATTTATCATAATCCATTGAGCACAGAGAAGGGTGTGGGGAAGAGTTTCTGAGGCTTAATGGATTTGGAATTCTGAGTATTTTGCTGTTTAAAAGAAGATTGTATCCTGTTATATTAATCAATGTGGTTCAGGACAATGGCGTTGTCAGCCAAAATTTGATGCCACAAGCCTCTCATGTCGAGCGCACAAATCAAGATCAGCAGCTTTCCATCTGCACCATACGGGGTGGCGCAGGTAAGCGCTGAATCTGCAAGGCTGATAAAAATGAGCACTGTAAGATGACATTGCTATTTGCAGACAATATCTTTGCTCAGATAATTTTGCTATCACGTAAAATCGTTGGGCAGGGTTCCAGGAGTCAATGAAAAGATATTCTTTATCAGGTGTTTCTGCTGAGAAAACCCTTATTGGACTTTGATGAGTAGATCTTTTGGATTTAGCCTATAAACTATTTGAAAAGTTTATTTTTTATTTAAAAAAGAAGAAGAATCAGTAAAACTGGGTCAACCGGTTCGTGTTCGACCATCAAAATTTTATGAGTTTTAATGTCCACGTGCATTGGTTATGCAATTTTAATTTTACGTGTGCATCAAGCATTTCTAATTTTTCCTTCAACTACAAAGTCACCTACAAATGAAGTAGGGTGGGATTCTTGAATTTCTTTTCCCTTTTCTTTCGGTTTTATATTCTCTTTTCATTTTACATTTTTTTTTCCTAATTTTAACTTCAAAAATGTTGTTCCAAGTGTGAATAACATACATGTGTGGCACTTGAAATTGATAATTTACGGCGAATTTAACAAACCAATATGTCACATAATTTTTTTTTTTTTGGTTGTATATGAATCGATGGGAAACTAGTTGGATGATATAACTGAAAATTTTAACAGTACACTGACTAACTTGAAAAAATTATGGTAAGAGATCAACACGAAACTTTGTACATAATTCAATGACCAGTTGTGATTTTAACCTTGCATTCATATAGAACAACAGAACACAACAATTTTTTTTTTTTTTCCGGAAGACATAACAAATTAAAAAGTTTTCATTACAAGTCCTAGCAAAGGCAACCTTTGTGATTTTTTACTTATTGAAGAATTAAGGTGATTTGAGCAATTGTTTTGTTGTTTGAACGTGTACAATATCTTAATGCCGAGCCATGGAAGTAATGAATAAAAATTCTCAAGTGCACATTTGATAGGATTCTGCATTGCTAGGATTGTGAATAGTGGCGGTCCATGCTAGGCCACATGTTGAGCTTTACAATTGTGTACTTTTTGGAACGTTAGGTTGGCTAGCAACTTTGTCGAATAAAAAAAATTATTAAAATTTTACTAAACAATCTTTTTGTTTAAATTTTATAGTAATAATAAACAAACAGCATATTCACAAAACGTTCTAAAAATAGGCTTGAGGCGATTCAACTAATGTCGGGTCAAAGTGGTTAGAAAGTTTGGCCATGTCAAGCATGAAAAGTCTAATTTACTTTACATTTTTAAGTATTCGTAATTGTTCTTTAAGAAGCACTCTTTGATCATATACGAAAAACGTAAGAGATGCTCAAAAGTGTAAATTCATTGGCGATCAATTGCACACCTTTCTTTTCTTTTTTCAATTGTAGTTAGTTGTTAAATTAGGGTAATTAGGCAACACTTGTATGAGCATATAATCTCCATAGCTGCATACATTACTACACTTCCACTTGACACCTATCGTAATGATAAACGGCTCTTGTTTTTATAACCACTTAATTAGTTTTAATGGATTGTTTTAGGCTCTTAATCAAACACCTAGCTTATAGCTAAGGGGAAGGTGCTTAAAACTTAATGCAATACAAGACAAAATGGCAAGCGTGCTTGTTTTGATTTTAATGCTTTATATATTTAGTCCTTATTTGTTAGATAAAAATTAGATTTCTAGTAAACTTTGATAATAGGCAATAGAAATTATAAAATGTGTGGTTGAAAAATTATGAATATCGTAAAATGTGCGATTAAAATTAATTAGGACTTTGACTTAAATTTAAATCTAACTTTGGCTTTGAACAAAGTTTATATATTTGTTAGGAGAAAGTCAAATTAGACTTGGTAATTAGTTGACAAGGTGGGCGATGATATTCGTTGGTTTTGTTTGATCTCATTTTATAAAAATTGAAGTTTTCTTTCAATCTTTGATGTGATCTCAATATTCTACAAAATCAATGAATTTGTAATTGCGATTCTCTTGGGCTTCATTGCTTTTGAGCATCATCATCACTTCAATAATGGCTACCAACAATTATGAGGGCTGAAAGTTGACTTCAGTTCGATGACTTTAAGATAAAGATAATCAAAGAAACATTTAACAAAATTAGCCTGTTCACCATGATTGCTAGTTAGCACTCAGAAAACTATATTCACAATCCTAGCACTGCGCCCAGCAAAAGAGTGGTATATTCCAAGAATAAAAATTCTCAAGTGCCTTATACAACCTTTCTTCGATAGTATTAAATGCATATTCTTGTTCAATGTCCCATTGAAATTCTACACTTTTCGTTACAGTTTTCGTGAGTCGTGTGACAATTGTGCTAAAGTCTTTAACAAAATACCTATAGAAACTAGCTAAATCGTGAAAACTTCTTGCCTCAGTTATACTTAAAGTGTTGGCCTTCCCTGAATAGCCTTGATTTTCTCCTCATCCATTTCCATCCTCTCTGCACTAACCACATACCCGAGGAAAATAAGTTTCTTCATGCAAAATGTAGACTTTTTAAAGTTAGCGTAAAGTTGTTCTTGTCTTGAGACTACAAGCACACATCTTAGATGCCTTATATGCTCATTTAAGTCCTTACTCTATACCAAAATGTCATCAAAGTAAACTACTACGAATTTACCTATGAATGCATGCAAAACATGATTAATTAATTCCATAAATGTGCTAGGTACATTACTAAGTCCAAAGGGCATGTCTAACCACTCATACAATCCATATTTAGTTTTAAAAACAGTTTTCTCTTCATCTCCTTCCCTCATTCTAATTTGATGATAATCAATTTTAAGATCAATTTTACTAAATATACATGCACCATGTAATTCGTCTAGCATATCATCTAATCTAGAAATATGATGTGATACTTTACACTTATATTGTTGATGACACAAAAATCCACACATTTTTCAGGTTTCATCTTTTTTAGGCACAAGTAATACTGACATAATTATGGACTCATAATTTCCCTCACATACCTCTTGCTCATCAATTCCTCCACTTACCTTTAAAGGTCCTTGGTTTCCACGGGATTACTTTGGTAAGTCGGCATGTTTGGAATGACAACTCCAGGTATGCCTCGAATAGGTGGTAACCCACTAGACATGTCTTTCGGGAATGTATCTTTGAATTCCTGCAACAAAAAAGTAGCCAGATTAGGGAGGGGTGTGTTACATTCCTGAAAATTGACTAGTGACTCTTCATAGACCAACAAGATCATTTTTTGCCTTTCAACTGTTGCCCTCTTCAACTTACTCTTTTTTGCAAAGAAAGTCATTTTCGACTTTTCCCTTCTCTCAAAAGACTCTTTTCTTTTCACTCTTGTGGCTATACTCTTTTTTTTCACTACTAGCCACCTCACAATTTTCTCTTTTACTCTCTATTTCTCTCAATCCTTTCTCTTCCTCATTTTTCAATTTTATTTGATCCTCATACACTGGTGCTGTGTTAATAGTGAAAGAATAATAGATTTTCCATCTTTGATAAAGCTGTATCTATATTTATACCTATCATAAATCACTTTTCTTGGAAATCAGGTTTTCCACCTTCCTTTTTTATTTATTATTACTATTATTATTATTTTATTTTTTTCAATGGAAACAAATTTTGTCCGCAATTATAACAAATTATATTCCTTTATTTGACAATTTTTATGAAAAATAAAGTCAAACGAACGCCAAAAGATCTAAGATTTCAACATTTTTCAGGTAAAAAATTATACCAATCAAACAAATTTAATTGATAATTTCCAATAAAACAAGCTCTAGACGATTCAATTCTCTGAAATTCGTTATCTTTTCACACAAATTTCATTCTTACAATCAAACAAACCCAAAATTTAGATATATCCCAATTCTACTGAAATAAGAACAAGCACATAAACCACCACCAAAAAATATGTTCTTGTCAGCAAACGAACATCATGTCCATTCGAGGTCAACAGGGCATCATAATCGATTCTAGTTGAGAACGGTGAATAAAAGTTTCAAATTATTACGTAATTTAATAATACTCGCTGCTTGAAATTTTGACCATTCTAAACTTTGCATGCACTTTTAAAACTAACATGTAGATTGCGTGGTGCGAAATAGTCTAATTATTTCGAATTTTGCACAGCTAATCTTTCAATAAAGCAACAGAGTATACTATAATATAAGGCAGTTGAACCTAAGGTATGAGGCAGAAAAAAATAATTCAAAGATCATATATTGATACTTACGAGATTATTAATCCAAAAATATGTAACTTGTCGTTTATAGGTGGTTGTAGATCAAATGTTTAATCTTGTTTATTATTGTTATTGTTTTGTTATTCATCACCATATATACACACATTCAAGTGACTCCAGAAAGGGTAGAACAGATGTATAAACTACATACGATGCAAAAATTTGAAAGAATAATGCTATCACAGTCATTACTCCCATAATTGTCGCACATCAAATAATCATTTGTTTAGGACGACTACCACAACAAGCGGCCACAAATAGTATTACTCAATTTGAAATCAATTATTGACCTTGATCACAGGAGATCTTTTCTAAATAATTCTAATATTTCAATACAATTCTTAAATTATACATTCGTAATAATGTAGATATTGACACAAATCAATTAATGAGTAATGTTATTTATTATCGTGATGATGGAACATCAATGATGTGACAACTCATTATCTCTCATATTTCTCTCTCTCTTAAGATCATGTCTCCTCCCCCTCTCTCGTAAAAATTGAAGTGTCCAATATTATTATTTCACATAAACTATCACATCACTGATTTCCATTACTATAATGATAAATAGTATTATTCTCAATTAGTACACTGTCTCTAACAATAAGTGTATAGTTTGTTTAGATTAGATAATATGAAATTTGTTTTCCCTCAATTTTTATTTTCTTTTGATTTTTTAATTATAATTATTCAATCATTTTAAAATATTATCTCAGTAAAGTTGACGAGATTTAGTATATATTGTCTTAACGACAAGGAAGACGATGGTGTCTAGATTGACTAGAAAATCCTCTGTTACTTTACCTAGTTTTTTAGGAACAGTTAAATAGTTCGATCTTCATGCAAAAGGATTGGAGAGAATTTGATGACATTTAACAAAGGGCTCCTTTCCAAGAATTGACAAAAATATAGAAACAAATGGACAATATTTAGAAAATGAGAAGTACTTAACACGTTTAATTCTCTCTTTAAAAGTGATATCTCTATGTAATTTCCGCGAATTTCTTTCAATGATTTCCTTGCACAAACAATTATTATAGTTTGATGGGTAGTATAATGAACACAATAATATAATAAGTAAGATTCATCTTTTCTTTTTACTACTCAATTATTCTATATACCTATATATATATATAAGATGATTGATTAAACACTAAACAATTAGGTATATAATCCCAGTATTAGAACATGCCATCTATTAATCGTGCATAAACCATGGCTAGTAATTATTCCAAGGGTGGACACAAAAATTGAGTCAATGGAGCATAATCAAACTTTGTACAAATCGAATACTTTGTTCTTGATTTTTGAATGATTCATATTTGACCCGAGAAAATGCAAATTTACATTTAAAAAAATATTTCTTAATTAATATTTTACTCATCATTTTCATCTATTTGATTTTGAACAATCATTTTATTAATATTTTTCTCATCACAAGGAAATGCATATTTATGTTTTAAAAATTGTGTATTTGATACAAACAATCAATTCACGTAATCAAAAGAAAAAATAAATAACCAATATTCTATACTAGTAATTAATTAAATAAACACAATTCATTAGATGTAAGTTAAATTTTATATAATTAGTTTATACACGTGCTATAGTACAAATAAGATAGGAGAAAATACAAATTTAGGTTCTAATTAATTGAAAATTTGATTGAAAAGTGAAAATTTGTAGTAGATCTGATAATTGTAGAAGAAATTATAAACAAATTTTAAAAAAGTAAAAGGATTAAGATTTTGTTAAAAGCGTGAGGTAAAGAATATGATAGAGCAATAAAAAATAGAGAAAATTCAAATTTTTTGTGATTTTGCCTCTGTTTGGTGGGGATTAAAGTTCGATTTTTAGTAAATTTTAATAAAATTTTTAGAAGTTAAGGAATCCAAGAAATATGTGATTAAAATTAATTATTAAATTTGATTTAGATAAAAATTTAAATTTCAATCAATATCAAACATGACTTTGTAAAAAAAAAAAAAAAAAAAAAAAAAAAGCATAGGCGGGGGGTGGGATGTCAAAAGTTGGGGGTCAAGTGAACCCCAGACCCCCCTTGGGTCAGCCCATGAATTATTCTAGGAATCTCAACAATCAGTGGGGAAAAAAATATTTTATTACACATATTATTTTAGTATTGGAATAAAATAAACTAAAAAAAAATAACTATATAATATCTGTAATTGACTCTTAAAATTAGGAAGATGCCATTTTTGATGATTGCCAGCCAAAGTCAAAACGTGTGCGGCGATATACTTCCCCAATTTAAATGGTCCTTCGTATTGTGCAAATATATTGAATACAATTAGGGTGCGTTTGGTTAAAAGAGTAAAATTTTTATGAAAAGACAATAAATTTTAGGCAATTGAAGAACTTATTTACACGGAAATTATCAATTAAATGTGTTTAATTGAATTAATTTTTAATTTAGAAAATATTATACTTGTCAATTTTTATTGGTGGATAAAGGAGAGATAGTGGATGGATGAGAGAGAAAGAGAGAGTAAATTCTCTGAAAAATAAAATTATACTCCTCCTAAAGAAATGTTTTTCTTGATTTTGAAAAAAATATGATCAAACGGCCAAAAGGCAGGAAAATGCTTTCCATGAAAAAAATGTCAATCAAACAAAACAAAAATAAGAATTTGGGTGAAAAAAATACATTTTTCATGAAAAATATTGGTAATCAAATGCACCCTTATTAAAATTCGATCTAAAGTTTTTTATTCTAAATGTATTATTTTTAAGATCTTTTGCGGTTATATAACTTACGTTTTTTATACAATTTACAATTTAACGCTACTCTTATATGATCCGGATTGATTTATAATTTGGATGGGAAAGAAGACATTGAAGAAGAGAAATATATTTCGTAAACATTTTATATTTACATTCTATATAATATAAGAAACGAAGTATAGAGTGGAGTAGTTGTGTTTCAATCATTTTTTGTTCAAATTGACAAGTTTATGTATTTCATATTCTTCAAATTGTGTAGCAGTTGGACTTAATTAATATAGTACAATAAGTGAAACCTTTCAATGGTATTTAATTAGCTTATAATTATACAAATGTGTATGGATCTTCTAACTTCTAATAGTCCAAAATTCATCTAGTTGCACAAATTAAAACAAGGAAAACGGACAATCAACCGTTTGCATTAACTTTACCTATTTATAGAATTAAATCCTATCCTCATTAAGTGCTTGTCTGGTATAAATTTTAAGCCAATTAAAATCAATTTTTTGACCATTATTTCACTATTATAACCGTCATTTTTAAATTCTTCTCTCACAGATAGGACCAGCTTTATCTCTAACGGTCAAAAAATCGATCTTCAAAATCCCTACCAAATAAGCACTAAATTTCTTGTGAAAAAGAGGGTGACTGTATGAGTTTGGTCTGACTTAGTTTGATCTTGATCTGAGTGGTTAGATTAAGATTGTCACTCCCTAACATAAATTAAGCATTTTTAATCGAATCTATTTACTAAAAATTTCAAGTAATTTCCGATACCCAAAAAGTTGAGCTAAAATTCACCTCTCTTACTACAACATCGTTTTTCGGCAAAAAGTTGATTTTGCCGTTCAGCTCTAAAACACGCTCAGCGACTCAGGTCCAGTTAGCTTCAGTACAATTTCTAAAATTTGCGGTGGTCCTCGACATTTGCGAAAATTGCAACTAAGCTAAACGTTTCTAACGACTAATATCTCATTTTTATATTATTCGAACTTAAATATTGTTCCAATCATCACGCACTAACAAACCATGCTAAAAATTCCGGTGTATTACAATAGGCACCCAAGTGGCTTGAGTTCCCACGAAGTGTCAAAACTAATATAAGTGACATGCATTGTCGAACATCACAACCCTATATAAGGGGTTCATTTCACTATGCAAATTGCAAGGTACACTATTCCAATAAAATTCTCTATAATAAAAACTTGAGCACCTTTTACTCCGACCTTACTAAGCTCTTGTTTGACTACCTTTATTTCAAAACTTTTTTTTTCCTTCTCTCAAGCTAATATTCAGCAAACATTCACACAATAAAGTTTTTTGCAAGTAAAACCTAAAGCTTTGTTCAAAATTTTTTTTTTTTTTTTAATCACTCATTCTCTAATAATTCATTATCTCAAAACTCAATTTCCTACTTTAATGGAAGACAAACAAGGTTAACTTGTACCACTCCATTTTTCTGACAATTGACCAAAGTAATAGATTTTTACATTTGTAGGACTCCGGGCTTGAAATATCTCTTTCAAGTTGGTCAAAAGGTACCAAATCACTTTTAACATCGACGCTTTCTATTGGCCTCGATTTCTATGGATAACAAATGCCAGACACACTCACGAACAGGTGAGCTAGTTCCAACACATTAGACGAGTTGCTGGCCAATGATATTCCAAAAATGCGGATGTAGGAGAAAATCAACTTCGCAAGACCAATGTATTCGGGTTCTGGTGGTAGATTCGTGAAACTATCGTATTACAATCACCAATTGGGAACAAAATCAAAACTAGATTATGCTGATTTGTGTTTAAGTAAATGCACAATTCAAGAAGAGAAAGAGTAGTTTGTGGTATCAAGAGTTGCATTATTCTCCTTACGTTACATTGAGGGGTATTTAGAGTGTTACAAATGAAATGGTGACCCTTAGATGAAAGTACACGTTGCTTCATCTCCTTAATTCAAGCGTCTAATCATAGGCATCAAATTTGATCCGCTGGCCTGTGGTACACTTAATGCTTACGTAGGGCTGCCACTTTTATTAACAAGACTTTACATTCATACTCATTATTAGTGTCATATCAATCATTCCTAAAAGATTTTGTACATAAGTCTAGGATCTCCCTTGCGTAAGTCGACACCAGATGGAGGGGCCTCAAGCTCTTCCAAGGCTGTGTACCTCGAAACTCGAAACTTTAGCCTCGCGGAAGGGATGGGCGTCGAACTACACTTTATGTTCTCATTGCTCATAAGTGGGGCTTCATTGTGGTGGTTTCAATGCTCTAAGTGGGTCGACTACTTCGCCAATGAGATTCGATCATTTTTGCCACATGGATAAGAGGGCCTGGTCACGTTGTGGCACGTGTGGCGAGGCGTAACAATAGTCCCAAAAGTCTATGCATGGTTTATTTATATCATGCTTAGACTTTGGTAGTGAGCCTGTTACTGATGTGTTTGGACTTGGTCTTGAGTCAAGCGGGTGATTAATAACCGCTGAGGCTGATGTAGCCGTATTATTGTTGAAACTAATTTTTGGAACTATGAGAGTATGAGGGTTGGACTCTTGAGTCTCCCTTGTTTATGATGTAGCTGAAGTTTATTTCGAACTGAGGCATGTAGAGCTGATAATGCTAGGGCTCGCTTAGTTGAGAAGTCAAAGCAGTGAGAGCTAAATTGTCGAGGCTGATTTTATTTGTATGATTGCCCTAGAAAGTGGTGCCAATGATTTGCTGTTTTTGCCCATTACCAAGAAGCAAATGAGGTGTTATGATTTCTTGTGCGTATATGATGGTTATATTAAACATGTGATAATGATGATATCTTTGTGACCTGTGGCGAACACGTTGGGTCTATACGTGGAATGAACGCATTAATCTTAAGCGTTCGTTTAAGAGACTATTCGAATTCAACACCTCAAATTTTGCTTGAAATTGGATGGCTCAGATCAGAGAGGTTACGATCCATCAATTGGGGCTCATTCCTTATTCAGTATAAAAGGCAAAGAAATGTCATTTTGAACGTTTACTTTGCAAAAATTTTATATCATCTTTGTGTTTTCTCTGCTTTCCACACTTTTCGGCATCCTTGTTCTCCAACGACTTTGTCCCTAGTTCCCGTTTTCATGTAGGTATTTTTCTTTTAGATTCATCGTTTTTATCCTTCATTTTTTACTGTCTTCAATGGATTTCGAGTCGAGTACTAGTGGTAGGGTTACAGTCACTAGGTTCGTGAGTAATGGGCATCCAAGGGTTCCAAGCTGGTTATTGGATATGAGTGAGGGCCTATAGATTATGAGGCAGGTTGGGGGGCCTCTAACATTACTTCTACAAAATCACCAGCCTTAGGGAAAAATACTGCATACCACACTACATAGAACTTCTTGTCTCCAAGGCCCATGACGTGCCTGTTATCTGAGGTTGGGCTATGTGGCTGTTAGTGAATTCCTGTTTAAAGGAGAAATGAAACTGTCGTTGCACCCCTTCTTTAGGACAACACTTCGGTGCTTCATGTTGGTTCCCACCCAACTTCTGCCAAATGGGTGGAGCTAGTTGGTTGGGACCTAATTTCTTTGGAAGGAAGTTTTCCATGGTGAGGACATGTCTTTGCTTGTCCTCCAAAGAGTTTTCGAACCTCGAATCCTAGGAAAAGATGAGTCAAAGGAGTGGTATTACTTGACCTCATAGAGAGCTCATGCTCCGTTCGGGGTGGGCCTTCCCTCTTCCATCAAGGAGTAGAAGGAATCCTGGTTTTGGGTAAAGGGGAAGTGGCAAATGGTTAGGAGAGATACAGTCCCAGCTTATATCGAATCAACCAATAATCCGAAGCCTATAAATATTTAGTTACACCTTGATTTGTTTTCTATTTTCTTAACTCTTACTAATATTTCACTGCTCTCTTGTAGATTCAGGTTCGTGTTTCGAGCTTCACCAAGCAGATTAGGACATGATCAAGGACATTTACAAGTGTTCTCTGAAGTTAAGACACTTTCAGCATCTCATCAGTTGCAGCTCTCCCTTTGCTAGTGAATGAGAGAGAGAGAGAGTTTGAAAAGCTGATGGATATTTCATAGATTTTGGCTTGATGGCATCTAAGGATAAGGACTGAGCCTCATCTTCCAATATTATTTATACTTTGATAGTTTCTAACCTTAAGCTTTTTGTTGTTGACAATAACTTCGAAAAGAAGGGATACCCTACACCTGACATGCCCTCAATCTTGAAGGCTAAATCCTTCGTGGATGCTAAAGCCCTGAAGCCCTTCTTTGATGGGACGAAGCAGGAAAAAAGGCAAACTTAAGTGCCTCAGCAAGGACTGTACCGAGAAGGGTAAGGAGGACAAGGAAAATGGGGTAACTGAAGAGCATCAGAAAAAATGGAAGCTATCCCGCAATAGCTACAACTCCAGTAAGTTTGGTAAAACTGTGGACCATTCTTCCAAACAAACAGTGCCCCTTGCTCCCAAAATAATGGAGGCCTTCATGAAGTCAGTAAAGGTGGAGGCATTGTGCATGGCCAATGATGAGGCCAAAAGGAAAGAGGAGCAAGCCTTGGCGGCCACAGAGAAGGCTCCAGCTACGAGGACTTCGAGAAAGTCCGGAGGTTTTTGCAGGGCAAGACGAAGTGATAGCCCCTGCAATGATAGAGATTATGCTATTCGAAGTCCATGATGTCGTTAACTTTTATAAGTTCTGGACTGACCAGTGGCAATTGTATATATCCATATGTGAAAGGATAGACCTAACTACAACGTTTGTGAGCCAAAACGCCAGGACTTTTGGTATGGTCTTTGAATGTTAGGTTGCTTTGACTGATATTCAAACAAAAAATAAAGCCCTGGTAGACAAGCTGGCCACTACCAAATAGGAAATAAAGAAGTTGAGGGCTAAAACTGAAGCGATGAAGGCTCATAAAATCGAAGATGCTACCAAGTTGGATTCTGCCTTGGCGAAGATTGAAGCTCTGAAGAGGGAAGTTCATGAGTCCCAATGCGAGGTCTTCTCTCTAACAAAGAAGGTCTAAACCTCAAACAATCATCGGAAACTGACGGTCAAAGCCTTGGAGCTGGCCAACTTGCAGCTCTTGGGGTCAGGGACGCCAACAATTTTAGGAAACTCAAGTGAAGCACTATGTGGAGGAGGCCAAGAGGGTAAAAACTAAGCTCCCTTTGGCGAGATAGGAGATGGTGAAGAATTATGTCGCCAACTTCCATCTCACGGAGGAGTATCAGAGTTTTGTGCTTATTGAAGGATTGGATATCATGAAGTGGCAGTGTAGGTGGAAGAGCTTTTTTCCAGAGCTGAACATAGCCAAGTTGAGGATAAAATATTCGGATGAAGTGCCTCAGATCCTAGTCAAAGAGATAGCTGAAGGGGAAGTGGGCTAAGAGGAAACTCTTGTAAAAGAACCTTTGACACAAGCTGCTGCCGAAGTATCTACTGCAGAGGTATCAGAGCCTCAGCCACCTCCTGCATAGTGTAGTTCTTTGATTTTCACATTTTGTAATAGCTATGACCCTTAACTTGTATTAACAAATTGAAATCAATGTAATGAATTTTCTTCAAGTGTTTTGTCTTCAGTCTTTAACTGCAATGTTTAACTTCACTTTCAATCAACCATAATAACTTAACTCTCATAAATGAAAGTCACTTATGCACATAGTAACTCTAAGTGATAGGGCTATCTCAAATAAAAGAAACTTATGCATAGTCAATTGCTTTAAACAGCAATAAATCGGCCATTAAAATGTTTAGGCATGATTTTTTTAAGGCTATAACTTGGATTAATAATGGACTCACAACATATGCTTTGAAGGAACGATGATGTAGTCTTTCGCGAGACATATGATGTACATCTCGAATTACAAACGAGGTGATTCTCTTTTGAGGTCAATCCTCTCCTTCGAGGTGCCCACTCCTCTTTACATGGTAGATTGTTCATCCATGTAAAAGCTTCTTACTTGATGTTCAGCTTCATCAAGGTGAGACATGTGATGTACGCTTTGGAGTACATGCAAGGTGATCCTCTTATCCGATGCGCCCATGCTTCTTTACATGGTAAATGGTTCATCCGTGTAAAAGTTTCTCGCTTGACGTTCAGCTTTGTCAAGGCGATGCAAATGATGTATGCCTTGGAGAACATATGAGGTGATCATCTTTTGAGATCTGATCCTCTCTTCCGAGGCCCCCACTCTACTTTACATGGTGGATGATTCATCCATGTAAAGGCTTTTCGCTTGATGTTCAGCTTCGTTAAGTGAGGCATGTGATGTATACCTTGGAGTACAAACGAGGTAATCCTCTTTTAATATTTGATCCTCTCCTTTGAAGTGCTCACAGTTTGAGCAAAGTTTATCCTTTCTTGTTTTAGACGACTTTAGACGAAATACAAACTTATTTATTCACATTCGAATTTCTTACAAAGGCTAGGTACATTCATTGACAGTATATTCTCAAGTTCTAGATATTCCACAGATGAGGCTATATTTCGCCATCTAGGTCTTTAATCTTATACGTTCCAGGTCGAATTTCTCCTTTAATACGATAAGGGCTTTCCCAGTTTGGACCCAGAGTGCCCACATCTGATTCTTGGAAGACCGAAACGCTCTCTGAAGCACCAGGTCATTAATCCAAAAATACCTTTTTTTGACTTTGGCGTTGTAGTAACTGGTCATCTTTCTTTGGTAAACAACCAATTTTAATTGAGAGTCATCTTGTTTTTCATCAAGGAAATCGAGTCCACACCTTCTAAGTTAATCATTTGATATTCACTAAAGTACAGTAGATGTAAAAAAAGGTAATCTGACTTCTTTCGAGCTCATTGTATCAGCATCGTAAGCCATTAAGAATGGAGTCTCCCCTTTGAAGTCCTGTTGGTGGTTCAGATTGCCCATAGCACTTGAGGTAATTCATCAATCTATGCCCATTTGGATGCGTCAAGCTTTCATTTCAGAGTGTGTTTAAAGATTTTGTTCGTAGCCTCGACTTGTCCACTAGCTTGGGATGATGTGGCACGGAAAAATATTTCTTGATCCCCTGCTCCTTGCATAGGTCTCGAAACTTTTTGTTATCGAACTGCCTCCCATTATCTGATACAATTGAATGGGGAATTCCAAACCAGCATATGATATTTTTTAATAGGAAATTGGAAGTGTTTGCCTCCGTGAATTTTGCCAGAGGTTCGGCTTCGACCCATTTCATGAAATAATCTATGGCAATGATAACAAAACATACACTTCCTCTATCTTTGGCGGGGAACCTATGAGACCCAAACGCCACTTGGCAAAGGGTTAGGGTCTAGATACTGCAGTAAAATACTGGGATGGTTGCCTTTGAATAGGGAGAAGCGTTAGCATTTGTCACATTTTCGCACAAACCGAATGGCATCATTTTTCAAGGTAGGCTAATAAATACCTTTTCTTTGGTACTTTCCTTGCCAACACAAGACTTCACGAATGGCTACTACAAATGCCTTCATAGACTTCACGGAGTACGTAAGTAGCTTTCGCTCCTCCGATGCATCAAAGGAGGGAAGATGAGAAGCCTCTATTATGTCAATTATACGTGCAAAATGAGCTGACCTCTTGCTTAGCTTGTAAGCCTTTTCTTTATTGTCAATGAAGGCCTGGTCTTTTAGATAAGCTATAATAGGTCGCATCCAAGTCGGTGTTCCCTCTTCGACATTACCTTCTGAGTAGTAATGGAAGGCTTGAGGAGGTGCTCTACTAGAACCACTATCAACAACTTCGAATCTTTACTGTTGGCTAATTTAGACAACACGTTGGCATGAACGTTCTCGACGCGTAAGTTTTTTGTTAGTTCGAATTTTTTGAAAGAAAAGAGCGGGCCCCTTGTTAATTTGAGGTATGCAACGATGCTTTTTTCCTGGGTTGTGAAGTTAACATTAACTTGGCTAACAATTAATTAAGAGTCACTGTTGATGAGTGGCTCCTCTTTACTTGCATTTTCCTTGATAGCTGGAGGCTATCAAGCAGCGCCTCATACTCAGCCACATTGTTGGTGGCTTTAAACCTAAATTGCATTGCGGAATTCAACTTGGGACCTTCGAAGCTCACTAGGACTATGCCTGTACCCGAGCCTGCTTCTCCAGCCAAATTGTCCACAAACAAGTCCCATGTGGAGGTTCAGCGGGCTCCATTGTCTCTTCCATTACCGGGATATCGGTAAATTCGGCCACAAAGTTAGCTAAGGCCTGGCCCTTGATAACAGCTCTTATCTTGAAGTGAATGTCAAATTCACTGAGCTCCACTGCCTATTTTAACAACTTTTTTGAGCCATCAAGTTTCTAAAGAGCTTCCTAAGAGGGAAGTTGGTCAGCAAATTTATTGCGTTGGCTGTAAGTAAGGTCTCAACTTTTTGGAACCCGTAGTCATGGCAGACATGCAGCTGAGTAGCATCTTCCTCTCTGATTAGGACGGGACTTAGAGCATCATTGGGGACGATCAAGTAAAGATGTAGGGCTTCTTCAAGCTTAGGTTTCAAGAGGAGAAGGCTTGCCCTAACTGCACTTTTAGCCCCCAGATGGCCTCTTCACACTCCCTCGTCCATTGAAACCTTTTACCTTCCTTCAAAACTTTAAAGAAATGTGTCGATAGCCTTTGAAATTATATGACTTAAGGTGGCCATGTGACCCGTGAGGCTTTACACCTCCTTTGATTATTGGGGACCTCATTTCCATCAAGGCTTGAATTTTTTCATGATTTGCCTCTATTCCTCTTTAGTTGACCATGTACTTCAAGAATTTATTGGACACAACACCAAACGTACATTTGAGGGAGTTCAACCTTATCTTGTACCTTCATAGGATCAAAAAGTATTGTTCAAGTGTATTACATGGTCATTCGCTTTTAAACTCTTGACGAGCATTTCGTCCACATAGAGCTCCATTGTTTTCCCAATGAGGTTGGTGAACATCTTGATAACAAGCCCTTGATAAGTGGCCTCAACATTCTTAAGCTCGAAGGGCATTATTTTGTAGCAGTAAAGACCCCTATTGGTGATGAAAGAGGTGTTTACCTCATAAGCCGAGTATAGCCCAAGTAGGAATCTATGGAGCTTAACAATTCATATCCAGCCATGGAGTCTATCAGTTGGTCTATTGCATAAGGAGAAAGTTTTTAGAGCACGCCATGTTGAGATCGAAAAAATCAATGAACACCGTCTACTTTCCATTGTACTTTTTCACTAACATTGGGTTAGAGACCTATTTTGGGTATATGGCCTTTCTGATGAAGCCATTCTTGATTAGTTTTTTTACACTTCTTCCTTCAGGGCCTCATACCTTTTCAAATTGAAAGCTCTTCTCTTCTATCTATGCAGGACAACCTTGGAGTGACAGCTCCCAGATCCTTCAGAGCTGGCCTTCCTAAGGCACAATGATAGGTTGATCTACTGTCCACTATCAAGAACTCTATGAAGTTCTGACTTGTCTGAGGTGACTCTCCATTTCAACCGCAAGTGTTATCTTTCCCGTAAAAGTGATGCTATCACCGATGAAGCCATATAGGCAGGTGATGATGAGAGCGAGCTCGTGATCCATAATCATCATGTCAAAGGTGGCTCCAAAGAGAATGTTGAAAGAGCTTTCATTATCTACTAGCATTTGTTTTTGCCCATTTTGGGCTACTATTGCCCTCACAACTAGGGCTTCACAATGCAAGAAATGGATATCTTCTACTTCTTCTCTGATGAATATAATTGGTGGTACTTGGCTTCTTCGGGAACTACCATCCACTACATAGTTGGTCAATGGGGGACCTTGGCCTCCCTGGTATGGCTTATTTGTACATTCCTTATTTTATCTCCAACATAGGGGCCTCTAAAGATTGGGTCAATTTCATAGACCAAGGCATCTTTCATGTTACCCTGGTAAACCCTATTTGGCTGTTGCAATCTTGGCCTTTCACCATCACCCTCTCGCCACCTCCAAGGAATTCCTCTTACCTAGCAGGCTAGTCCTACCTCGACGAGCCCTGTTCTCTTAGAAAATCATTCATTTCCATGTCTTGGGGACTCGCTTACCTTGGATACCATGCGATGTCCCTACATAGGCTAGTGTGGGCACTATAGGGACTTGTTTGCTGGGACACCATGCAATGTCCCTGCTATAGGAGTGATGATAAGTACAATATTCAAATGGGTTCAGCTTGTCACTACGTCCTAAACCTTGCCCTTAACCTCTTCCCCTATGAGGGACTTGTTGCCTTGCTCCTATTTTTTTTTGCATTAGTTCTAGGAGTGACGTCATCATAGGCTAGCTTGGGCATTGTGTTCAAAGCTGCTGTAACAAGTACTTGCCCTGAGTTGGGAGCGATCTCTTGCCAATTTAATTCCGCCGGTAATCCATTAGGTGGGAGGTAAGTTCCCTTCCATGCTGCCTTTATTAGGGTTAACTACCTCTATTGGCTCAGTTTCTATAATCAATCAACTCGTTGCTGATGATTTCACGTCCCATCATTTTCAACGATGCATCTACGTGGTTGTGTCTTGATTTTGCATATCCCTCCAGAATAGAGTGTTCATGCTCAAGCCTCCTTACAATGCTGATAAGACCTCACGATCTATGACTTGCACACAGTATGTCATCTCATCAGCAAATCGAGATAAAAGGCTTTTCAAACATTTCCCATGTTGTTGCCTCATGTCTTGGAGGTGTTGAATGAGAGCCTCTCCCTCTTTGCTCACTGTGATCGTGTTCAAAAATGTTGTTTTTAACTTTGACCAGCTCCTGATACTTTTAGGAGACAGCCTGTTATGCCAAATTTTCACCACTCTAGTTAGGGTTAGGTAAAAGGCCTAGCACTTCACAGCTAGGAGGCGTCTCGCAGGCTTATGTGCATTTTATAGCTGTTCAAATGTTTGGTCGGGTCACCTCACCAGTCATATTTTGGTATTTTTAGCATCACTTAATCGCTTAACATGGGAGCTATTCTCAATTCCTGCGAAATGGCAAATTTTGCTTATCATCATCAAGTCACATGATTGCTGGGGTTAATCAGAATTATCGTCATCATCAGCTTAATTCCTTAATGGTTGATTGGATGGGCCCGCTTGGTTCCCAATCGTCTCTGTCCTCATTTGACGCGTATTTCTAGGTTAGGCAACATGGGGGACATATTCTTGCCTTTTCTCTAGTTGTCAAGTCATTTGAGGTAGGGATTGTGGTCTGTTTTGAGGTACTATGAGGTAATATAGGTTTCTGTGGTTGCCTATGCCTCAGTTGTGTGAGGTTAATCCTATCAAATATACTGTTGTACCTTTTGTGCCTGATTTCTAGTTCGTATTCTAGTGGGAAAATATTTTTCATGCCAAATGGGGCCACGATATGTAGACCTGAAGCACAATTGGAAGAAACATCAACTTTTACATCTCTTTCCATGGGGTTGTTTCCCCTGACACGCCTTGAAAATAGGGTCATTTGGTTCTGCACTTCATCTTCCTGTGCATATGCCTCCAAAGACGCATAAGGAAAGCGTCACGATCAAATTTCATTTTTTGTTAACCCATAAATACTCAAATCTTTTCTAACTTTCATGGCTTCCTCTTGTTCTTTTGCAAGAACAAATCATTTTTCAAGGGGGATGCCCCAACTTTCTAACAACAAGCTTTTTCCACCGAAAGTTCTGTGGTTATGGTATGGTTTTCTACAGACGGCGCCAATCTGTTGACCTCAATTTTTGTGGAGAACAGATGTAGGACCTACTTGCGAATACGTGAGCTAATTCCAACACTTGTAGACGAGTCATTGGTTGACAATACTCCGATAATGCGAATGTGGGATAAAATCAACAACGTAACACCAATGTGTTTGGATTTCGACAGTAGATTCGTGAAACAATCGTATTACCATCACCAATCGTGAACAAAATCAAAATTAGATTATGCTAATTTGTAGTTAAGTAAATGCACAAATGTTGAGAAATAAGGCAAAGACTAATTTGTGGAATAAAGAGTTGCATTATTCTCCTTACATTACATTGGGGGAATATTTATAGTGTTACAAATGAAATGGTGACCTTTGGATAGAAATATATGTGGCCTCATCTCCTTAGTTCAAGCACCTAACCATAGGCATCAATTGTGACTTGCTACCTGTGGTACACTCAATGCTTACACAGAGCTGTCACTTTTGTTGACAAGACTTGGCATTCATAATCATTATTAGTGTCCCATCAATCATTCTTAAAATATTTTGTACATAAGTCTAGGATCTCCCTTGCATAAGGTCAGCACTAGGTTAAGGGACCTCAAACTCTTCCAAGGCTGCGTACCTTGGAACTCATAACTTCGGCTTCACGGAAGGGATAAGCCTCAGACTGCTCTTTCTGGCCTCTTCACTCATAAGTGGGGCTTTGTTGAGGTGGTTTTAATGCTGTAAGTAGGTCGACTGCTTCATTAATGAGCTTCGATCATTTTTGTCACGTATATAAGAAGGCCCTAGTCATATGGTGCCTCATGTGGTGAGGTGTAACACTTTCCATATTCAAACATGAAAAACTAAAACCCACATAATTCTTTACATTATTTCCTCAACAGTCAAGTTTTTAGTTTTTACCTTCTCCACTTTTGTATACTTTTTCACTATCTGCCATTTCTTGGGTTTCAATATATACAAAAACCTTCATCTTTATCCTACCAAGGAAGGTTCTCTTCTTCTTCCATCCCATTCAGGTTTAAGCTATTGACATTCTTTCTTTAGATTAAAAGAAATGGCAATCAGTAGATTTGTGTATTTCAATTACATAATCATAATTGTTGAGTATAATTTAAATAATTAAGGAAAACTAGGGTGCGTTTAGTTTGCTATTTTTCATTCCGATTTCAGTTTTTAGCTTTACAAAATACTAGAAACATGTTTGGTCTACTATTTTCATAAAAAAGAAACATTTATAACATAAAATTCAAAACGTATTTTTGACATTTTATGTATTTTCAGTAAAAATTATGAAAACACTTAAAACATGCAAAACAAGAGTTAAATAAATTTAAATTTTTTTAAAAAATAAATTTTACAAATACTAAAAAGTAAAAATATAATACCCAAACTTCACATTATACATTTGGCCAATATGATTCATGTATTTCATGCTAATTACATTGTCATTTGCATCAATTTCCTAATTATTTTCTCTTAAAACGGTGATTCGATGATCGAGGCTTTAAAATCTTTATATGGTGATCATCTTTGACTCCTCGACCTAGGCGGTGAATTTTGTATTGAGTTATGATAGGAAATTAGGTTAACTAAATGTTGGAGATTGGCTTGGTAAGTAATGTAATATCGGAAAGCCCAGAAATTAGTATCGATGAAGGTTCAAGCTTTCCATTCAGCTGATCGAGGTCACTTTAAAACCTCGATAAGTAATTGACATATTTGGGATATGAGATATGAAAAGACATGATCACGACATGATAATATATGTTTCATATGACGTTATAAATATTGAGGTGTGAATTATTGAAATCGGTCAAGAATTGGGAGTCGATCGGGTAAGTTATTAAATGAACGATTGAGGAATTAGCTCTATAATATATTTTGGGATCTTAGGGCAAGTGAAATGGATTTTAAACACATCAAAATAAGCCAAGGATACTTGATTTGTACCTGCAAAGATAGATATAAAATCAAATTTTTACTACGAGTGACCACCTCATGCTTGGACACTTCATGTTTGGGATATTTGTCATTTTAACACTCAATTTCTTTAACCTTAAGGCATGATCTCGTGTAGGATGGATATAGATATCTTATAAGGCATAAAAAAATTCAAATACAATGGTAGAAAGGTCAAATATTGCAGCAAGAAGCCACCTCCTACTTATTGCTCACCAAAGTAGCTTGATGTGGCTCTATCCCACAAAATCCATAGTCTTTAAGCAAGAAACACAACCTCAACCTCTTAAGGACCACTTATTTACCTTCTAGGTAATATATTAGCTCACTTATCTCGTCCCTAAGTGATTCCAAGTGAAAAAGAGAGTGAAAGAGTTAAAGAGAAATAGAAACAGGAAGTTGGAGTTCCTGGACTGCTGAGTTAGTTCACGGTTTTGAGGTTTGTATCCATTATTTCTCGAGGGGTGTATAATTTATTGAACATCTGAGCTTGCTTGTGATTAGGTTGGAGTGTTGTTAATGATTTTATGATGCCAAAATAAGGGTAATTAACTACAAGAATTTGAAAAAAAAAAAAGTAATTTGGACTGAGATGAGGATTTGCTAGAATTGAATGGTTTCAATCTTGATTTTGGATAATACTTAAGATATAACTTGTATCTATGTAAATGGATGTTGTTATATGAGAGTTAAAAGAATAGAAATGGTCTTCTAATAACCTGGAATCTGATTGGTGACATGCTAGTAAAACGGAAACCGAAAATAGTCATAGGGAAAAACTGCCTGATTTTGTGTAGTAGAAAATGGACTGTTTTTGAAGCTCAAAACCCTTCATTTGTCACAATCTTATGGCCTGATTATCTTCAAATATATGTTATAGGTGTGTGGTAAAAGTTTGGGAGTTGTTAAATATAGGTAAGGGCATTAAAAAGAATTCGAAAAATGAGTGGACGGTGATGGAAACCTAGAATCAGATTCTGTCCATTTACGAGTTTAAGGTAGTTTTAGCCTTTACATATCCATTAGTGATCTCTTGGGCCTAGAAAAATATATTCTAAGGAGTACTAGGTTGTCAACAACAATTGGATGATGTCAACGTTCATAATTGGACTCGAGAAATAGCAAGATTTATGGGCAAGTTTGTAATGACTTCGGTAACTTGAAATGATGATTTCGTCTAATTTTTTTTGGTGTGAATGGACGTATTTTGGGATTGTGTTGTGTTAAGGTTATTAAATGAATGATTTTCTTTAATATTAGATGGTAATACAGGTGATTTTTCGATGTTGAACCAAAAAGAGAATTGATATGCACTCCAGGAGCTTGCACACACAAAGGCAAAAGGTAAGTAAAAACTCATTTACAACTACGATGTAAAAACCCAGTAATTGTGATGTGGTAATATTGGAAGATTTACATAACTTTGATAAGAGGTTCATTGCATATCATATGATGGTTGTGGTCATAGAGTATGCGATTGCAATACCTATTGACAGTGATTTTCATTAAATATATCATTTATGAGCATTTTCGTATGTATGCACGACATGTGATCATAATTGAAAATCCTCCATGCGAAACATGATTTCAAATTGAGTTTTTTTTATAAATATTTTATTGACTGCTACTAGGGCACCGAGACATGCTTATGTGATATGTTGCACATCGCGAGTGATACTTCCTGGGTGATTGCAAAGGTAGATAGGGGATGGGCCTTTGGTGATCACGGAAGAGTAAAACACTCGATTGTGCCCTTGTGATATTATGATTATTGGCACTGCTGGGTGGGAGGCTTCTTGGGTGATCATAGAGGTAGTTAGGGGATGGGCCTCTAGTGGTCACCAGAGATGATCCCCTCATGTTGATTTTATATTGGCCATTTGATTATTGATATTGATATTATATGGAGCTCTATCCGATACATAGTAGGTGGGTCAAGGACCCAATGAAATGAAAGATTTCAAATGAAATGATTTCGAGTCGACTTTGATGAATATTGGAATATGATGCATCTTTATCGTGATGTTTAAAGTAAATGGCAAAGTGTTATATATTGTTATTGCTCATATTCATGACATGCATAATTTTTGCTTACTAAGCATTGACTTATGTAGTGCTTGCATTGTAGGTGAGCATGGAACTACATAGAAAGCACGGCTAGCTGTGGAGCTCTTACAGGATTCCAGAGCTTGATGTACATGGATGACCACCTATAGGGTTATTTTGTGGGCTGCTATTTTGAGCTTAAGGCCTATTGTGTTGTATGATGGGGATTCTGTGTTGTATATCTTTTGACATGGCATTGAGAGATGTTTATAACCTCAGAATATATATGTTGGATTATGGCGATATGATTTTGGTTTAGATATAATATATGATCGTTCAAGGTGATTAGGAGTTAACAAACAGAGATATAGCTTATGTCGTTTTATCAGGTGAAAAAAAATGTGTAAAATTTTATGCCTAGGTCAAGTCATCAATTTCATTCCAACACAGATTAATGGATAGTTATCTATATAAATGGGGGTTTCAATTAAAAGAAATGTGATCATTTCCATAAATCTCATAACACGTATTAAAAGAATACTATAAACTTGGGCGAGAGTTCTATGAAGTAATAACAAGTAAATCTAGTTGCCAGACTCGCCACCGTAGCCATAAAAGATCATCTAAATTAGTTTATTAAAATGTTAAGTTCTTGGAACATGGAACTTGACGGTTTTCATAAGCCTAATGATTAACTTTATACTTGAAAATCAATATAAAACGCATCTATTAAGGATGCATTTTTTTTGTTTTATGAAGTTGGGCAATCATGTTTTTCAAAACTCTATTGTTGTAAAATGTTAATGAAAAACAAGGAAATAATCATCAACAAAAAATCGTCAAAATGAAAGGTTTAAACAAGATTATGAATCACTATCTTTAAACAATATTTGCCATCATCCGGATAAGTGCTTAAAGGCTTTAAAATGCAAATGGTTTGAATCAAGCAAACCAAGCATGGAAATGAACTTTTAGTACAAATATTGGAACTCAATTAGATCTTTTTTATTTTGAAGTTAATGAAAGAATTTAATGTTTTGGATATGTTTTCCGTCATGAAAATCAATGTTATATATAGTACTACAATCTCCATACATGAAATGATGCCAAAAACAAGCTAAATATGTGTGAGAACATCAAAATGATACCAGAATTCAAATCTACAATGGTCAAAATTATGTACTGATGATCGGCTATCACCCAGTTCAACAAAATTGGTTCTAGCTTTAAAAATGATGGTTGGGCAATAAGCCTGGGCTCCTCTATAGTTTTTTATTTTCATTTTGTTTTTGCTTGTTTTCTCATGGTTGATCACTTCCAAAATCATATCTCATTGTAGGGATGTAAACGAGCTGGGTCGAGCCGGCTCACGAGCCTAAAGTTTCGGCTTGAGAGCTCGGGCTTTTTACGGTTTTGAAATTCCTAGAAACTACACCACCACTAGCATCTATAAATCCTTCTAGGATTATCACTTAAGGTGGATTTATCCTTATAGTAAACATCCAACCTGAGGTGGATTTATTCTCGCCTACACTTGATATCCAACTAGCATCTATAAATCCTTCTAGGATTATCACTTAAGGTGGATTTATCCTTATAGTAAACATCCAACCTGAGGTGGATTTATTCTCGCCTACACTTGATATCCAACTAGCATCTATAAATCCTTCTAGGATTATCGAGAAATTTAGATGTTGGAGACCTTGATCCTTGGGTTTCTTCAAATAACAAAGAACCATTCTGATAGCCTTCTAATGTTCTTCATTTGAATTATTAGTAAACTTACTAAGTTTACTAGTTGCAAATTCTATGTCGGATCTTGTATGTTATACAACATACATTAGAATTTCTATAGTGCTTGCACACTCAAGTTGTGCTATTGCTCTTCCACTATTCTTAACAAGTTTCAAACTTGCATTAAAGGGAGTATTAGCATTTTTAATGTATGAGATTGGCTCAACATATAGCATCCACTAATCTTGGTGACTATGATACCAAGTATTGCACCCACTTGATCAAAATCTTTCATTTTGAATGTGGAAGACTTCTTTGTCTTAGTTATACCTCACATTTGATTACTTACAATCAACATATCTTCCATGTATAAGCAAATAAACACAATATGATTATCACAGATTTTTTAATATAAATATTTATCAACGTTATTATGTTTAAATCCAAAAGACATTATTGCTAAGTCAAACTTTTCGTGTCATTTCTATAGTGCTTATTTTTATCCATATAAAGATTAATTAACTTGCATACTTTATACTCATTTCTGTGTAGAACAAAGCCTTTCAATTGTTTCATATAAACCTCTATCGAGATCATAATTTAAGAATGTTGTCTTAACATCCATTCGATGTATATGCAAATCATTGATAGAAGCTAAGGTGAATAAAATCCTAATTGATGTTATTCATACAACTGGTGCATACGTGTCTTTTTGTCAATAATCTTTGGCCACTAAGCTATATTTAAAGGTATTAAAACTACCATTCGTATTATACTTCCTTCTAAATATCCATTTACAGTCTATAGTTTTGATCTAGGCAATAAATCCACTAATTCCCAAATATGCTATCTAAATATTACTAAATCAATTTCATCATCCATCATTTACAGTCTATTGTTTAACATTACTGAATCAATTTCATCATTCATCATCTTTTCAAAAAAATATGTTATCTCTAGATGAAATTGGTCTTTGATAAGTTTTATGATAGGTTTCCACTTGAAGAACATACGGAGTAGTTTCTGTGACACTATTTTCATTTCTCTGAACCAAATAGAAAAAAATAAATTGAGAGTTAAATTCATCCGGTCCTAATACTTTCTCCTTTTGAGCTCTTTTCCTTATGCAAATTTCATTGAATTCAACATCATCGAAAATTGTTTCTACTTGTCATCTTAAAAAATTAGGAGTCATCTTAAAAAAATTAGGAGTCTCCACGTGAGGTACCCTTAAATAATTATTATCTAGAGACAATAAATTTTCTAAAGAATTATCTGGAGATAACAAATTTTCAAAGAACTCTCTTCTCGAGATTCAATAATGATAAGTTTGGTAAACGATATGCCTTGCTGTTTTGGGCATATCCTACAAAAGCTCATTTAATCTGTCTATGACTCAACTTAGTCATTTTAATATCCGTGTTCTTACTATAAGCGAGACACTCCCACACTTTGAAATAATCAATGTTTGGTTTTCTCCATTCCCACAATTCATAAGGTGAAACCTTAAATCTTTTGAAATGAATCCTATTAACTTTGTAACACACACTTAATAAAAACTCACCCCATAAGTTAGATGGTAACTTAGTACTTAATAACATAGTATTTATCATTTCAACTAGTGTCTTATTCTTTCTCTCAACTAAACCCTTTTTTTTGTTCGGGTATTCTAGGTGTACTACATTGTTGTATCATGTCATGTTATTCACAAAAAGATTAAATTCACTAGAGAAGTATTCACCTCTCCTAACTTCTAAGAATTTTAATCTTTCTATTTGATTCATTTTCTACTTCAGCTTTGTATATCTTAAACATGCTAAAGGTTTCATCCTAATATTTCATCAAGTAGTTATATCAATATCTAGAATGATTACCTATGAATATTATGAAGTATCATTACCTCATCTAGTTAACATTCCATTCAATTTATATATGTCGGAATGAATTGAATCTAATAAACTAAAATGTACTTTCAACACTATGAAAATATTTAGTAATCATTTTAGACTTAACACATAATTCACACTTATTGTATTCTATGTTTTCAAATGAAGTCATTCCAATTTTATCGTTCTTTTTATAGTAGAATATCCAATATGTCCTATTCTATCATGTCATAAAGAAATAAACTCAACAACATAATTTAAACTTTATAGTTTTATTAATATCATTGTCAATAGTACAAAGTTTGACATTTTCATCACTAGAATAGCATTTACCAACAAATACAACATTCCGAAAAATACAAGTTCGCCAACTCATAAGAGGACTTAATTTCCGATTTTCCAAACAAATCACCACTTACAAGGCCTCCATTCATATCCGGTAAATGTAAAATATTTATTAACGTGATCTTCTTGTCGAATGTTAATTGTAAATCTACGCTCCTTTTGCCAACAACTTTTGATTGAACTTCATTCTCCATTTGAATGTGTTCGTCATCCATCCCATGATAGATTTTGAAAATGGATTTATCATAGCACACATGTGGTGGCACAAGTACGATACCACCATCCTTGAACTATTTCCTTTAATCGATTCACAATTCTCATGGAAGAAATGTTGTTGTTAACAGAGTTCACTTTAACTTCTTATGTTGCCTGTTAGCAATGTTTATAATCTTGAACATAATGCCCATGTCTGCCACACACATAACAAAAAAAACTTTGGATTTCTTCTTGTTCTTGTTATCTTTGTTGGGGTCTGGGGATTTCCTCTTCTTAGAATCCTTGTTGTCTTTGTTTGGTTGATCCACGGCATGGGCATTAGAAGTGCCCTTGAGATTGTTCATCCTCATCTCATGCCCTTGACTCTTCCTCATTATGAAGATATTTTTTATTCCCTTCCAAGTAATAATCTTTGGAGCTGTGACGAATTTTCTTCCTGTAACTTTTCCATGAAAATGACAATTTCGCAACGATTACACAAATTTGGAAGGTTTCAAGAAGATCAATTTCCGCAACTTTTATTTTATTGACAATAACTTGCAACTCATCGACTTGTCCTAACAAGGGCAAGTTATATAAAAATTTTGAAATAAAAAAACTTATAAATTAGAAAATTTTTGGTACATTCCTCTTTGGCCTTATATTTGTTATCCTATGTTTCTCATATCTCCATTGTCGATGTACTGTTTGTATAGAGATTATAGAAGCAATCGGAGAGTGTTCAGAATGTGCCATCTATATATCGACTTATCTTCTTGTCTCTTATTCCTTTCTGCCCTTATTTCGTCGGTGTCATTTGGGGTTGATACCAACAATGGTTCCAATATCGGGTCCAATATACATAAGATCTTCATTGTTATGAGAAGAAACTTCAACTTGTCCTTTCATCTTGTAAACTTCAACCTGTCAAATCTATCAAGCCTCACAAGGTCTTGACACATCATCTTTATTGTAGATATAGTTGTTTAGTTCTTCATATTAAGTATATCATTTGAGATAGTTGTAAAAAGTTGACAAGAACAAGGAAATAAACAGCAACAAAAAATTGCCAAAAATAAAAGGTTTGAACATGATTATGAAACGTTGTTTTCAAATGATATTTGTCACCATAGAGATAGGGCCTTGAAGACTTTAAAATGGAAATATTTAGTAGGAGTACCTTAATCAAAATTTGAATCAAGTTAAAGCAAACTTGGAAATGAACTTTTAGAACAAATATTGAAACATGGTATGTTCTTTTGATTTGAAAATTTTGATGTTTTGAATATGTTTTCCAAGGTAAAAACCATTGTTATATATAGTATTACAACCTCCATGTACAAAATGGTGCCAAAAACAAGCCAAAGAAATGTGAGAACATCCAAAACGACACCAACATTTAAATCTACAACGACTAAATTTGGTATTGAGTGATCGCCCGGTACAAAAATTGACCTATCATCCAGTTTACCAAAATTAGTTCTTGCTTAAAAAATGATGGCTTGATCGTCGAGGCCAATTCTTAGCTTCCGTCTTTTTTCTTCTCATTTCGGCTTTTCTTGTTTTTCTTATGGCTAATCACTTCCAAACTCACATCTTATTGTATATATAGAACAATATTTCAACAACTATTTCATAAGAGAAAAATAAATGTGTTACATATTAAAATGTGACGAAGTTAACCCCAATTCACCATGTCTCAATCAACTAAAAATGGGCCATAAAAATTAAAAGGGTTATTAGCACAAACCGTCCCTACATATGGAGTTCATTATGCAAATCATCTCAACGTTATATTTTTTAATTTTCACCTCTATTTACACCTTTCATTGTAGAAATCATCATTTTAATCAAATTTTGAAATAAAAGCTATAAATGACGAATATACTCTTCTATTTAAGTAAATCAAAACGAAGACAAAAGAAAAATAAAGAACCAATTGCAACCATACTCCCAAATTTTTTTTAAAAAAAAAAGTGCAAATGGATCTCAAATAAATTATTAAATCAAAAACACCCGATTCTAAACAAGACTTAACCAACCAAACACGCCTTTGAATTAAAATAACCCCAAACCCTTCAGGCATGAAATCCATCTTCCCAAATCAATTGCTCCATTTGTAAAGAAAGAAAATCATCATCTTCTTCATCGTCCCTCTCTCCCACCCCCCATCTTACCCTCAGAGTCCAAACCAAAGCTTTTTTCTCTTGGCATGCCTACATGTTTAGACTCATTGAATTCGACATACTTTTTCCTGTTGGGAATTTTAAGATATTTTTTTGGACCTGAAGACTCCTGGATCTATTGGATCAGTTCCAGCGCACCAAATGAATAAGCTAAAGACACATATAATCTGATAAAAGATAAGATAGCCATTCATTCATATGGAAATTGAACATTTCCTATGAAAGAAAATGGAAATGGAAAGAAAAGGAATATAATGAACAGGAAATTATTTCAAGAAAAATTCAGAATTAGCGGACAACCCATCATTGTATATTGAAACAATTGTCTTCCCACAACTGGAGCAAAGAAAACGTAGAAAGAAAACCCTAATGCTAGCTACCACCTGCACATATACAAACTAAACTCAGACTTAGAAATACAAGTATAAAATAAATCAAGCAAAAAAATAAAAATAAAAAGCTTAAAGGCACAAAATGCTATGAACAGTTGTTCAAAACCAATAATAATAATAATAAATTTGGTCTATGCGGTTGCACGGCCATATGTCGAGACCAAATGGTCTCGACATGGGTGAACCATGCGACCGCATGAATTTGTACCATGCAGTCGCATGGTGCAAAAATTTCGACCGTTTCTAGCCATTTTTGGTCGTTGCAAAATTGTACTTTTGGTCGATGGCTATATATAGGAGAGCCATGTTTGAGGGAATGATGTTAGAAAAACATCTTGCGATCCATACTTTGTTCTAAGAACAATCAAATCCCAGTTTAAATTCATATCTTCGGGTTCTTCAAGTTTTGGAGAATTTCACTTTGTGCTTTGGTGAAATTCTTTACAAAGTTTCTTACAATCCTTCAAATCATTTGTCAGAATATCTTTAAGTATCTCAAAAACACCGGAGAGAGGACAAATGATGTTTGAGGATAGTGATCCCGCGTTCGAGCCTTTATAAATTGTTGTTATAATTTTCTGGTTTTGATCATCTTGTTGCCATATTTCTTGTGATTTTCTCTTGGATTCTTTTCCAACCTTCCAGCATTTCCAACAACCTCAAACGTTACTTCCTACTATGGAGATCGAGACTAAGATGGCAACCATAAAACTCATGAATCAAGACTTGGGCTGTTGGGTCGTTTTGACGAGACAAACTTCATGCATTGGTAAGACAAGTTGAAATTCCTATTGACGGTGTTGAAGATCTTCTACGTTCTTGATCTAGATTTGGCGCCTTTGCCGAAACCAACAAATGGAGAAATCGAAGCAATCAAGGTCGAGAGACAGAAACAACAAGAACATGAATTGATATGCCATGGTCACATACTAAATGCATTATCAGACCATTTATATGACTTATACACAAACACAACTTCTGCAAAAGAAATCTGGGAAGCATTGGAGAGTAAGTACAAAGTAGAAGAGGAAGGTACTAAGAAGTTTTTGATTTCTAAATACTTCGACTTTAAATTTCTTGATAACATCCCCATTCTTCCCCAAATACACGAACTGCAAGTTATTGTCAACAAACTAAAGGCAGTAAAGATTTAAGTACTTGAGACTTTTCAAGTGGGGGCCATAATTGCTAAACTCCCGGGGGCTTGGAAAGGATACTGGAAGAAGATCATGCATAGTTCCAAAGATTATTCTTTGGAATAATTGCAAAAGCATCTTTGGATTGAGGAAGAATCCAGATTGTGTGATAAGAGTGAAAACTCCTTTGAAGGAACTTCCAAAGCCAATGCTATTGAAAAATCTGAACCGCCTACGAAACCCAACAAAAGGAAGCCTTCTAGGAACTTTAACAAGTCTAAAATGAAGACCAAATGAAGGTGTTTTGTGTGTGGAAAATTTGGACACTTTACAAAAGATTGCAGACAACGAAAACAAAACAATTTCGAGGGTAAAGTGAACTCCATCCAAGAAGATGAGATTGTGGCCATCATAAGCGAAATAAATGCAATCAAGGGAAAGGTTCCCAAGTGGTGGTATGATACTTGTGCTACTGTACATGTATCATATGATAAATCTTTATTCAAAACATACCATGAGGTGGATGGAGACAAAGAGATTCAAATGGGCAACGAAGTTCGTTCCAAGGTTATTGGAAAGGAAAATGTCGATATCATCTTCACTTCAAGTAAAACTATTATCCTTACAAATGTACTACATGTTTCAGATATGAATAAAAACTTAGTGAGTGGTAATCTCTTAGGAAAATTGGGTATCAAATGTGTGTATGAATTCGGTAAACTTGTATTATCCTTTAAAGGAAAATTTGTTGCAAAAGGGCTATTCTTGTGAAGGATGGTCAAACTTTGTACCGATTTATGGTATGCTAGATGAGGACATATTGGTAAAAGTACTATAAAATGTATTAAAAAAATTATTTGATTTCATATGATGAAAATAATGAACATAAATGCAAGACATGTGTAGAATAAAAAATGACTAAAAGACCATATCAAGGTGCTAAGAGAACTTCTAGTATCTTAGAATTAATCCATACCGATATATGTGAACTAAATGGCATGCTAACTAGAGGTGGGAATAGGTATTTTATCACCTTTATTGATGATTCTTTAAATACACTTATATTTATTTGATGAAACATAAACATGAGGCTTTTGACATGTTTAAAGTGTATAAAAAGCAAAGTTGAAAGCCATCTAGGAAAGAAAATAAAGACATTGAGAAGTGATAGAGCTGGTGAATACTTTTCTAATGATTTTAACTTGTTTTGTGAACAACGTGGTATAGTTCACCAATGTTCTGTACCCAGGATACCCGAACAAAATGGCTTGGCTGAAAAAAAAAATTGAAGCTTTGTAGAAATGATTAATACTATGCTTATATATGCTAAGTTGCCGTTTAATTTATGGGACGAAGCTTTTATTAAGTACGTGTAGAATACTTAATATGATTCCTTCTAAACACATAAAGGTTTCTCTTTATGAATTGTAAAAAGGAAGAAAACCGAACATTGGATGCTTCAAAGTGTGGGGGTGTCCTGCTTATTGCAAGAACACAAACCCTAATGGGACAAATTAGGTCCAAGAGGCATTAAATGTGCCTTCGTTATGCTAACAATAGAAAATCTTATATATTGCTAAACTTGGAGGCCAATATGATTAGCGAATCAAGCATTGTAGAGTTCTTTGAAGATTCGTTATCCTCGGGTAATGAATCGGGGAAAAATCTTGAAAATATTCCTAGCTTAAGTGGAACACGCAATGAAATGTCTTCCAAAGATATTGATGAGTCTAGTGAACCACGAAGAAATAAAAGAAATAAAGTTGAGAATTTTTGGGACTAGATGAAATTAATTCTCGACTTATCTCCTTTTACTTAGAAGAAGGAAATGAGTTGAATGTTGTAAGAATAATTCATTTTGTTCTGCAAGTGGATACCAACCCCAAAACCTATAAAGAAGCTATGGCTTCTCGTGATAGCATTTTCTGGAAAGATGCAATTAAAGATGAAATGTATTCGATAATGTCTAACAATACTTGGGAACTTGTCAATTTGCCACCAGGATCCAAACCTGTTGGATGTAAATGGATATTTAGGAGGAAATATAATGTTGATGGTTCTCTAAATACCTTCAGGCTAGATTAGTAGTCAAAGGATATCGACAAAAGGAAGGAATCGACTATTTTGACACTTATGCACCGATAGCTAGAATAACATCGATTAGGATATTATTCGCATTGGTTTTGATATAAGACTTGCATGTTCATCAAATGAATGTCAAGACAGTATTCTTAAATGGGGATCTCGATGAGGAGGTTTATATAGAATAACCGAAGGGTTCATTCTATTTGAAAATGAACATAAGGTATGCAAGTTAGTAAAATCATTATATGGTTTGAAGCAGGCACCTAAAAAATGGCATGAAAAGTTTGACTTAGCTATAATATCAATCGGATTTAAACATGTCACTCTTGAAGCTAGTTTTCCCTCATTTTCAGGTAAGAATTTTACATAGCTGCGTCAAGTAGAATCTTGGTGTGTCTTACAGTGAGCTCAATTCTAGCCCACCTAACCACCACCCCCAATTTCACACACTAAATGTTACTTTTGTCAAAGGTGGTTGAAATTAGGTTTCTTAAAAAATGGACGATTTTTTGCTATTTAAACATGATAGCCTAGGTAGATGTTTATATTCTAAAGTGTGTGATGATCTCTTGACACTTATATCTTTGTATGTTGACGACATGTTGATTGTAAGTAATCACATGGACAGTGTAGAAGAAACGAAGGAGTTTCTATCTTTCACATTCAAAATGAAGGATCTTGGAGAGATGGATGGATACCATTTTAGGTATCAAACTCATAGAGACTAGTGGGGGTTATTACCAAAGTCAATCACATTATATCGAGAATGTGATAAACAAGTTTATACTCTTGAACATAAAAGAATATAGTACTCCAATTGATCCAAGTTCAAAATTTGTAAAGAATGATGGAAGGGCGATTATTCAATTGGAATATGCAAGTGCTATTGGAAGTCTTATATATGTTGTTCAATGTATGAGAGCGGATATAGTATATACTATTAGTAAACTTAGTAGATTTACTAGCAATCCAAGCAATAATCATTGGAGGGCTATTGGGAGAGTTCTTGGATACTTAAAGAGAACTAAGAATTTAGGCCTACAATATACTAAATTTTCGGCAATATTGGAAGGATTTATCAATGCTAGTTGGATATCTAGCACGGGTAGGTGGATTTACTCTAGGAGGAGATTCTGTTTCTTGGAAATCAAAGAAACAAACATGCATAACACATTCGACTATGAAATCAGAATTTGTAGTCCTATCAGATATCGAGAAAGAAGTTGAGTGGCTTTAGGATCTCTTCTATGAGATACCTTTAGGATTGAAGAATATTTCTTCAATACCTATCATATATGATAGTCAAGCCACATTAGCAAAAGCATACAATGATGTATATACAATGGAAAGTCTAGATACATGAGTCTTAGACATGACTACATAAGGAAATTAATCAAAGATGGAATAATTTTTTTAAATTATGTAAGGTCAATTGAGAATTTAGCGGATCCTTTGACTAGACCTCTAAATAGAGATTTAGTAGCATTTATTTCGAGTCGGATGAGGTTGAAACTCCTTAACTAAAAAAGTCTACCAATGACAGCAACCCTACCTGTCATTACTCAAAAGGTAATCCACAGGTTCAAATGATAACAACAAGTCATTCGAATTGTGGATAGTTACAACATTATTATAATTAGCAATAATCCTATCTGAATTAAAATAATGCTAGTTGTTACTAAAACGAGGGTTGAGTTTTAAGCTCTTAATGAAGTTCAGTACTAAAACACAAGCACCTCTAAAAGCAACAAAGGTACTGGAAGAACTTTACCTAAACAATCTTCAAGGTGGTACCGCCTTAATAGAGAGTTGGAGTTTTTCTCTTAAAAGATTGTCGAAAAGGATAAGCGCAAGATCATAAAAGAGCTAAACGAGTTATGTAGAACTTGAGAACACGTAGTACTCCTGTGTGTTTTCTTACTTGTCATATGGAATAACTAGTTCAAAGCTACACGCTACCTTTGATTCCGACTATACTTTGTTTGAATTACACCATGGTTAAATTCAGATCGAAAAATATATAATCCTTATGCATGAGTATCGTATACTATGAATATAAGACTTGTTAATTTAGAACAAGTGGGAGATTGCTGTGGATGGTTGTTCAAAACCAATAATAAAAATAAAATAAAATTTGGTCGATGCGGTCGTATGGCCATAAGCCGAGACCATTTGACCAAATGGTCTTGGCATGGGTGAACCATGCGACCGCATGGAGCGCACGGTACAAAAATTTCGACCTTTTTTGATTGTATTTTGTTGTTGCAAATTTGAAATTGGTGACTTTTCACTTGATTTTTTGGCATCATTTTGTACTTCTAGCCGATGGCTATATATAGGAAAGCCATGTTTGAGAGAATGATGTTAGAAAAATATCGTGCGATCCATACTTTGTTCTAAAAAAATCAAATCCCGATTTAAATTCATATCTTCGTGCTCTTCAAGTTTTGGAGAATTTCACTTTGTGTATTGGTGAAATTCTTTACAAGGCTTTTTACAATCCTTCAAACTATTTGCCGATATACCCTTTAGGATCTCAAAAATACCAGAGAGGGGGCAAACAACGTTTGAGGATAGCGATCCCGCGTTCGAGCCTTCATAAATTGTTGTTATAATTTTCTGGTTTTGTTCATCTTGTTGCCATATTTTTTTTGGTTCCTTCTCCATTCCCTACAACATTTCCAACACAAAAACTATGAATACTTAAGGGGGAGTGAAGACGAAAAATATACCTACAGAGGATGGTAGGGAAGCTGCCATCCATGTTTCTTCATTGTGATAAATTGAAGTTGCAATAAATAGAAAAAAAAAATTAAGAAAATGTAGAAATGACGTTGGTTTTACTTCCTCTTTCCACTCTTGAAGCTAGTTTTCCCTCATTTTCAGGTAAGAATTTTACATAGCTGCGTCAAGTAGAATCTTGGTGTGTCTTACAGTGAGCTCAATTCTAGCCCACCTAACCACCACCCCCAATTTCACACACTAAATGTTACTTTTGTCAAAGGTGGTTGAAATTAGGTTTCTTAAAAAATGGACGATTTTTTGCTTTGGTTTGGGGTTTGAGGGTAAGAAAGGGGGTTTGGGGAGGGGGATGGGAAGAAAATGATGATTTTATTTTTAATTTTTTCTTCTTGTTTTTGATTTTTTAATGATTTACATGGGATCCATTTGCCCTTTAAAAAAATAATAATAATAATAATAAATATAATGATTATGATTGCAATTAAGTCTTTTTAAAAAAAAAAATTTAAATATAAGGGTGTATTTGTCATTTTATAACTTTTTATTTCAAAATTGGATGAAAATGATGATTTCCACAATGAAAAGTGCAAATAGAATTAAAAGTGCAAAAAAATAAAAATAAAAATAAAAAATTGCAACGTTGGGACGTTTTACACAATGAACTAGATATATAGCGACATTTTGTACTAATAGCCCAATTTAAAAACTATATCTTTGGGAGATTGCAAGGGCAGTTTCCTAACTAATAACATGAAATTTCTTGGTCATTATAACAAAAATGTATGGTTTACATTCACATATAGAAGGTATATGTCAACCTGTACTAACAAATAAACAAGGCAAAATGATTACAAAAAAGTCAAATACATGTATACATGCAAATATAAAACGAATACAAGTTTAAACACATCCAATATAATGGCTCACAACCCTTATTACTAAATAAACAAATATTCTCCACCACTCATTTATTACAAAACCATAGTTTTCCAAGCCATTTTGAGTATTCACACGCAATTTTAATAACACCTATTATACGATATATATAGTATTAGACAAAACTTATCAAATTGATATTATTTAAATAATTTTTTTATATAATATTATATGATGCTATATTCCATGTGACTTAAACATTCCAACAAGTTTCTTCTTATACATTATTTAAAAGTCAGTGCGTATATTATCGTCTGCTATCAGCCAGCTAATATGGTATCTTACATAATTAATCATGCATGTAAATTAACATAATTGCGGAACCCACATGAAAATCATTATAAAAGTAAATAATTAAGCCAAAACGAAACAAGGTTAGCTGGCTCAATTATAAATTGTTGGCACGAAAGAAGAATAACAAGTCATATAATTAATTTCACTAAAAATATCAATAACTTCTCAAGTTGTTGTTATTCCAATGGCCCCTTAAAACATTTCAAAAGTCTCTTTACAAGTGAGATATTTTTTTTATTTTAAAGAGTCGAATATTGGAATAATGCCACAATAGACTCTTTAGTTTAACTTTTTAGAAGTGACAATGACATTAATCTAGATTGCTGATGGCCAATAGTCTAGGTGACATTGCATAATTGGACATCATAAATGGACTTTGATCCTTATATTTTAGAGATACAATTTCTTAATAAAATTTAATTGACACCTAGATATTTGACTATCAATAATTTAGATGGCAAAATAGAGAAGGAGTCTCTAAATTTGGGGAGTCAAATACACCCCATATTTGGATTTTATCATTTATTGCATTTAATAAAATTTTAAGTTTCAATGTTCCACTACTTAAACTATACAAGTTATATTGAATATTTCAATTATTGATTTATGAGAAATATATATTAATTGTTGAAAAAAGTAAAATAAAGAGAAACAATAATTTTATTTATTTATTTACTTTTTGTTAGAATGTATAAAAAAATTTACTCTTTCAAATTTGAAGAAATTTTATGGCCAAGATGTTCACTGAAAATGAAAAGTCTCTTAAAGATGTTTTAGGCGCCCTATTGTCATATTGGAATGGATGTTCGTTTAAAAAAAAAAAAAAAAAAATTCTTTTATTGTTTACTTGAGCAAGTATTTTATTTAGAGTAATGTTGTTTATCACAATTGCCAATATAGGTTTATGTGGCAATTAAGAGTAGCTCCAATGCTATATAGATTGCATTAAAAAGTTATTAGATGAGCAAAATAAACAATATTTACAAAAATTCTTCTCCATTATTGCAATATATCTGGGATTTTCTTGCTGGCGTGGAAAGAAAAAAGTAGACATTGTGTACATGTCTATCTAGATGTAGATGCTATATTAGACGAAAAGAGTCAACAAAATTTAATACTTATCTAATTTTCTCTATTTCTCTCACACATTTATTATTTTCTCTTTTTTCTGTTATTATTCATGTCGAATCAATAAATATATGATGCGAGCGTAGTCCTCTGCTTGCGAAACATAAGCGATATGCGAGGGACAAAAAGTACAAAAAAGCTCGCACCAAGTATAGGTGAGTCATTCCCCATCTAGGCTGGTTGAAAATTGTTATTAAGGTGTATGTGGGCAAGTGTTCAAAGCGTGACTTCAAAGCCAATAAATGTAAGACACATAAGCTACTGAATAAAATGTGATGCTATAATATAATCAATAATAAGCTAGCCAATAAGGTACCTCCATTTGTCATTCCTAAATGATCAAATTGCCTCTAAAGGCTTCAAGAAAATCTATAAATACTCCCGCCTAAGGGAGGAAATCATGAAAAAAATTAAATATTTTCCTCTCAGAAAATCATTTCTCTTCTTGCTCCAGTTTGAGCATCAAAATCACTGAGTTTAGGAGGCTAAAATCCTAGCCAGGTGCAAGAAATATATTGATCTGATTTTAACTTCAACAAATTGGCACCGTCTATGAGAAAACTAAGCAAAGTAAGCCATGAAAGTATTTGTTGAAGTTAAGAAATCCTTGAGACCTAAAGAATGAACCAAATTGAAGTAACGAAAGAAATAAAAGAAATGGAGGCTGAAACAGAATCATCCGGTGACGATCTGCTCAATGATGATGCCAACCTAAAGAGAAAATGGGAAAAATCACCAGTAGGATTTCATGCTAGCGTTTCTTTTGTCCGACGTCATCGCCAATGGAAAAGAATGCATATTGCGAAGATTGTGCAGGAAATGATGGAAAGCCTCAAGTCACTAGCAGTGGAAAATGTATATTTACGTGCGAAGTACGAGAATCTAGATAGTGAATGTGGCAGCACTAATTTTATGAGTTTCAAACGAATTAAAGAAAAGAAAATTTAGCGTAAAAATTTAAGAAAAGAAAATTGTATTCAAATTATACTCTCACAACTCAATTTCTATGATTCAATTTTTTTTGTAATGATGAAGTACTATAAATGAGTAATTCTTTTATATTACATTTGATACATAAAAATTAATTGTTAATATATAAATTTAAACACCCATTAAAATTTTCACAAATGTGAATATGAATAAATTCATCTATAATAACTCTAGATTTATATAATTCAAGATTCATTAAGTGAAAATTCATTAAATTTAGATTAATGTGAATGTTAATTAATTGAAAATTAAAAACACAAATTTCATAAATGAAAATGATTTTGTAGTATTTATTACATATCGAAAAACGAAAACTAAGGTATTATTGAAACAATTAAATCGTACGGAAGTTAAAATCGTCCAAATATTTTAATGGAAAAATTGCAGCCGAGGTACCAAACCTTTCATTTCTTAGCAAATTTTGTCCAAACCTTTAGTTTGTACCAGCCACAGTTTCAAACCTTTCAAAAATATGCACCGGTGGTCCAAATGGATGAAATTCGTCCAGTTGACTGTTAGTTGACCAAGAACAGTAAATGTTGACCTATTTTGACTAAATTGAAAAGGGTAAAATGGTTATTTGATAATTACCATATTAAATAAATTCAAAAAAATCAAAAAATCAAGAAAAAATCAAAAAATAAAAAAATTAAGAAAAGAAATTAAAATAGGGTCATCTTCTTCACCACAACCCACTCCAACGCACCGCACCCCACCGCCCAGCCCAAAACCACCGTCGTCGACGGCTCAACTGCTTGAAGCAGCATCCCAAGCCCTAGCAAAAAATGGGCGACAGTGTTTCTATGGACCAAAAACCATGTTTCTGTCGACCGAAAACCAGTGTTTTTCGGCAACCATTGAAGCCGATTTCACATGTATTCTCATCGAATGTTTTGCGTTTAACACAAAATGAATGGGAAAAACTTTACTGGTCCAATTTGTGAGTGCTTATACAGATTTTTTCCTGTATCACCGAATGAATGGGGAAAACTTTATTGGTTCGGTCTATTACATTTTATTTCTGATTTAAACCATTTCTTGATGATTTGGGGCCATGGAATTGCTCGTCTAGGGGAGCATTAACAGCCTATTACGAAGTTAGGCTATGGGTGTTGAAGGATTGGCCAGAATTGGAGGAACAGCTGTGCGCAGAAAAAAATTTTGTGCGTGAAATATGCCTGATTTTCAACCAATTATTGCTATTTTCTGGTATGGGATGTAGAGTGGGATTAGGAAGTGTTGGTGATGTCAAGATCCAGTGATTTTTCCGGCATTGAGTGGGTGGCGGCAGTGTGCGGCGGTGTCAATGGCTACCACTGTGTGGTTGGCCGGAGAAGGCGGATGAGGAAATGTGGGGTGGGGTGGGGTGGGGTGGGGGCAGTATTAGTTTTGAATTTTTTCTTAATTTTTTGATTTTTTGATTTTTTTTCAATTTATTTAATATGATAATTATTAAGTTACCATTTTACTCTTTTCAATTTAGTCAAAATAGGTCAACATTTACTATTCTTGGTCAACTAACGGTCAAACGAATGGTTTCCATCCATTTAAACCCCCAGTGCATATTTTTGAAATGTTTGGTACTGTGGATGGCACAAACTAAAGGTTTGGGTAAAGTCTGCTAATAAACGAAAGGTTTGGTACTTCGACTGCAATTTTCCTTATTTTAATATAATTATAGATTATAGATGTTCAACATCACTGATACTAGATATCATTATTCTCCTCGCTGACATGCAAGTGTCAATAATTAACCAAACACCTTAAAAGTAAATAAATGAGTCACAATTAAGATGTTATATCACTTGTATCCACTTAAATTGATGCTACGACGCCAGTTATCCTACATAACATTATTAGATAGTTTTAGAAAAAGATAAAAGAAATTAAAACTTTATAGCAAACTTATATATTCTACCATAGCTTAGTACTTTAGAATAACAAATTTGACTCTTTTTTTTCTTCGTTTAAAGCACAAAGACAATTTCACAATCTAGAATACAAAAGTAGTAAGAAATAGAGTGGAAAAAATATTCACCCTTTTTCATTCCATATTAGTTTGGATAAGGATTAATTAAATGTTATCCAGTGTATAATACAATTGATTAATACCTGAATTAAATGATTTTGGGATGCTTATCAAACCTTAAACAAATTGTACAAGTAAATGAATAAGTTTTTGTCAAGAAAGGTTAAAAATAAATAATTGCTTATGTCAAAATAATAGTAAAAAGTAGTTTGACTCAAAAATTAAAAAAAAAAACTAAATTATTCAAATATTTTATATGAATTTTTTTTTTTTTTTTACTTTCTGCATCGTTAAGATGAAATTTACATCCATTTCTTCTACCTTCCTTATCGAGAAAGGAGGTAGTTGTGTACATTAAAACAAATTCAAAAACGTGTAGATGACCTGACCACACAAAAGATTTGGTTGCCCAATTTTTTTACCTTGACCATTTATGTTTATTTGAATATATCCTATTATCAATCGATCAGCATCCACGTAGACGCGATTGAGTAGAAAAGCAATAACAGGTTCTTCATCTTTAAAGATAACCCAGATAAGTAGACTCTTTCCTTGCAGCTTAAAATTATTAAGATAAACATGGAAATTTTATTTATTTATTTATTTTATTTTTAAAAACATCATCGACTCGTGGAGAGGTGTAAATGAGTTAGGTGACATCGGTTGGACAAGTATGAAATTTCCAGCTAAATTTCACAAACTCGAATTGTTCAAGAGTTGAGATGATATTCATAAATAGTCGAATTTGACACAGCGCAAGAAAATTCTTGATTGTTCAATACTATGTTCAAACTTATTAAAGATTCAACTAGGAAAATATTACAAGTGTAAATATATTAAAATAGTATTTGTACATTGACTTTGTACAACTAAGTTGATAGATGCATGTGTGACGTGTATTTGTCCATTGGATCATGCTACACATAATGGGAGGTGGAGATCACACGAGAATATTTTTTAAATTCATGTGGGGTCCACTAATCTTGTGAGAGTGAATACATCATTTTGTCAATAAAATTTTGTATAAACATCTTTATCCTTGTCCATTAATTTGAATTTTTTAAATTCATCACGTATGCACATAGTATGCACAAAATAATGTATGTAGCAGATTGATCAAGCCTTCCAGCCAATCCACCAGTTGCCGTACTATAGTATAATTGGGATACAGAAGAAAATAGTTGAATCTTACGTGTGCGGGACCCAACATCTTTTGTGGGACCCACAAACTGATAGATGAAAGCTGTAATCCTAGTCAGCAACGTGGGATCTACATTTTTTAAATAATTTCGTAATGGTGACGCCTATTTAAGAAACAAGAAAGGTAAATTCTACTATGGGCTCCCCAACCTATGATTTGTTACATGTATGTCTCCGACCTTTTAAAAATGTAGCATAGTGAACCACGAAGAAATAAAAGAAATAAAGTTGAGAATTTTTGGGACTAGATGAAATTAATTCTCGACTTATCTCCTTTTACTTAGAAGAAGGAAATGAGTTGAATGTTGTAAGAATAATTCATTTTGTTCTGCAAGTGGATACCAACCCCAAAACCTATAAAGAAGCTATGGCTTCTCGTGATAGCATTTTCTGGAAAGATGCAATTAAAGATGAAATGTATTCGATAATGTCTAACAATACTTGGGAACTTGTCAATTTGCCACCAGGATCCAAACCTGTTGGATGTAAATGGATATTTAGGAGGAAATATAATGTTGATGGTTCTCTAAATACCTTCAGGCTAGATTAGTAGTCAAAGGATATCGACAAAAGGAAGGAATCGACTATTTTGACACTTATGCACCGATAGCTAGAATAACATCGATTAGGATATTATTCGCATTGGTTTTGATATAAGACTTGCATGTTCATCAAATGAATGTCAAGACAGTATTCTTAAATGGGGATCTCGATGAGGAGGTTTATATAGAATAACCGAAGGGTTCATTCTATTTGAAAATGAACATAAGGTATGCAAGTTAGTAAAATCATTATATGGTTTGAAGCAGGCACCTAAAAAATGGCATGAAAAGTTTGACTTAGCTATAATATCAATCGGATTTAAACATAATAGCCTAGGTAGATGTTTATATTCTAAAGTGTGTGATGATCTCTTGACACTTATATCTTTGTATGTTGACGACATGTTGATTGTAAGTAATCACATGGACAGTGTAGAAGAAACGAAGGAGTTTCTATCTTTCACATTCAAAATGAAGGATCTTGGAGAGATGGATGGATACCATTTTAGGTATCAAGCTCATAGAGACTAGTTGGGGTTATTACCAAAGTCAATCACATTATATCGAGAATGTGATAAACAAGTTTATACTCTTGAACATAAAAGAATATAGTACTCCAATTGATCCAAGTTCAAAATTTGTAAAGAATGATGGAAGGGCGATTATTCAATTGGAATATGCAAGTGCTATTGGAAGTCTTATATATGTTGTTCAATGTATGAGAGCGGATATAGTATATACTATTAGTAAACTTAGTAGATTTACTAGCAATCCAAGCAATAATCATTGGAGGGCTATTGGGAGAGTTCTTGGATACTTAAAGAGAACTAAGAATTTAGGCCTACAATATACTAAATTTTCGGCAATATTGGAAGGATTTATCAATGCTAGTTGGATATCTAACACGGGTAGGTGGATTTACTCTAGGAGGAGATTCTGTTTCTTGGAAATCAAAGAAACAAACATGCATAACACATTCGACTATGAAATCAGAATTTGTAGTCCTATCAGATATCGAGAAAGAAGTTGAGTGGCTTTAGGATCTCTTCTATGAGATACCTTTAGGATCGAAGAATATTTCTTCAATACCTATCATATATGATAGTCAAGCCACATTATCAAAAGCATACAATGATGTATATACAATGGAAAGTCTAGATACATGAGTCTTAGACATGACTACATAAGGAAATTAATCAAAGATGGAATAATTTTTTTAAATTATGTAAGGTCAATTGAGAATTTAGCAGATCCTTTGACTAGACCTCTAAATAGAGATTTAGTAGCATTTATTTCGAGTCGGATGAGGTTGAAACTCCTTAACTAAAAAAGTCTACCAATGACAGCAACCCTACCTGTCATTACTCAAAAGGTAATCCACAGGTTCAAATGATAACAACAAGTCATTCGAATTGTGGATAGTTACAACATTATTATAATTAGCAATAATCCTATCTGAATTAAAATAATGCTAGTTGTTACTAAAACGAGGGTTGAGTTTTAAGCTCTTAATGAAGTTCAGTACTAAAACACAAGCACCTCTAAAAGCAACAAAGGTACTGGAAGAACTTTACCTAAACAATCTTCAAGGTGGTACCGCCTTAATAGAGAGTTGGAGTTTTTCTCTTAAAAGATTGTCGAAGAGGATAAGCGCAAGATCATAAAAGAGCTAAACGAGTTATGTGGAACTTGAGAACACGTAGTACTCCTGTGTGTTTTCTTACTTGTCATATGGAATAACTAGTTCAAAGTTACATGCTACCTTTGATTCCGACTATACTTTGTTTGAATTACACCATGGTTAAATTCAGATCGAAAAATATATAATCCTTATGCATGAGTATCGTATACTATGAATATAAGACTTGTTAATTTAGAACAAGTGGGAGATTGCTGTGGATGGTTGTTCAAAACCAATAATAAAAATAAAATAAAATTTGGTCGATGCGGTCGTATGGCCATAAGCCGAGACCATTTGACCAAATGGTCTTGGCATGGGTGAACCATGCGACCGCATGGAGCGCACGGTACAAAAATTTCGACCTTTTTTGATTGTATTTTGTTGTTGCAAATTTGAAATTGGTGACTTTTCACTTGATTTTTTGGCATCATTTTGTACTTCTAGCCGATGGCTATATATAGGAAAGCCATGTTTGAGAGAATGATGTTAGAAAAATATCGTGCGATCCATACTTTGTTCTAAAAAAATCAAATCCCGATTTAAATTCATATCTTCGTGCTCTTCAAGTTTTGGAGAATTTCACTTTGTGTATTGGTGAAATTCTTTACAAGGCTTTTTACAATCCTTCAAACTATTTGCCGATATACCCTTTAGGATCTCAAAAATACCAGAGAGGGGGCAAACAACGTTTGAGGATAGCGATCCCGCGTTCGAGCCTTCATAAATTGTTGTTATAATTTTCTGGTTTTGTTCATCTTGTTGCCATATTTCTTGTGATTTTCTCTTGGTTCCTTCTCCATTCCCTACAACATTTCCAACACAAAAACTATGAATACTTAAGGGGGAGTGAAGACGAAAAATATACCTACAGAGGATGGTAGGGAAGCTGCCATCCATGTTTCTTCATTGTGATAAATTGAAGTTGCAATAAATAGAAAAAAAAATTAAGAAAATGTAGAAATGACGTTGGTTTTACTTCCTCTTTTCACTCTTGAAGCTAGTTTTCCCTCATTTTCAGGTAAGAATTTTACATAGCTGCGTCAAGTAGAATCTTGGTGTGTCTTACAGTGAGCTCAATTCTAGCCCACCTAACCACCACCCCCAATTTCACACACTAAATGTTACTTTTGTCAAAGGTGGTTGAAATTAGGTTTCTTAAAAAATGGACGATTTTTTGCTTTGGTTTGGGGTTTGAGGGTAAGAAAGGGGGTTTGGGGAGGGGGATGGGAAGAAAATGATGATTTTATTTTTAATTTTTTCTTGTTGTTTTTGATTTTTTAATGATTTCCTTGGGATCCATTTGCTCTTTAAAAAAATAATAATAATAATAATAAATATAATGATTATGATTGCAATTAAGTCTTTTTAAAAAAAAAAATTTAAATATAAGGGTGTATTTGTCATTTTATAACTTTTTATTTCAAAATTGGATGAAAATGATGATTTCCACAATGAAAAGTGCAAATAGAATTAAAAGTGCAAAAAAATAAAAATAAAAATAAAAAATTGCAACGTTGGGACGTTTTGCACAATGAACTAGATATATAGGGACATTTTGTACTAATAACCCAATTTAAAAACTATATCTTTGGGAGATTGCAAGGGCAGTTTCCTAACTAATAACATGAAATTTCTTGGTCATTATAACAAAAATTTATGGTTTACATTCACATATAGAAGGTATATGTCAACCCGTACTAACAAATAAACAAGGCAAAATGATTATAAATAAGTCAAATACATGTATACATGCAAATATAAAACGAATACAAGTTTAAATACATCCAATATAATGGCTCACAACCCTTATTACTAAATAAACAAATATTCTCCACCACTCATTTATTACAAAACCATAGTTTTCCAAGCCATTTTGAGTATTCACACGCAATTTTAATAACACCTATTATACGATATATATAGTATTAGACAAAACTTATCAAATTGATATTATTTAAATCATTTTTTTATATAATATTATATGATGCTATATTCCATGTGACTTAAACATTCCAACAAGTTTCTTCTTATACATTATTTAAAAGTCAGTGCGCATATTATCGTCTGCTATCAGCCAGCTAATATGGTATCTTACATAATTAATCATGCATGTAAATTAACATAATTGCGGAACCCACATGAAAATCATTATAAAAATAAATAATTAAGCCAAAATGAAACAAGGTTAGCTGGCTCAATTAAAAATTGTTGGCATGAAAGAAGAATAACAAGTCATATAATTAATGTCACTAAAAATATCATTAACTTCTCAAGTTGTTGTTATTCCAATGGCCCCTTAAAACATTTCAAAAGTCTCTTTACAAGTGAGATATTTTTTTTATTTTAAAGAGTTGAATATTCGAATAATGCCACAATAGACTCTTTAGTTTAACTTTTTAGAAGAGACAATGACATTAATCTAGATTGCTGATGGCCAATAGTCTAGGTGACATTGCATAATTGGACATCATAAATGGAGTTTGATCCTTATATTTTAGAGATACAATTTCTTAATAAAATTTAATTGACACCTAGATATTTGACTATCAATAATTTAGATGGCAAAATAGAGAAGGAGTCTCTAAATTTGGGGAGTCAAATACACCCCATATTTGTATTTTATCATTTATTGCACTTAATAAATTTTAAGTTTCAATGTTCCACTACTTAAACCATACAAGTTATATTGAATATTTCAATTATTGATAGATAAGAAATATATATTAATTGTAAAATAAAGAGAGATAATAATTTTTTTTTTTTGTTGGAATGTATAAAAAGATTTACTCCTTCAAATTTGAAGAAATTTTATGGCCAAGATGTTCATTGAAAATGAAAAGTCTCCAAAGGATGTTTTTAGGCGCCCTATTGTCATATTGGAATGGATGATTGTTTAGGAAAAAAAATTACTTTTATTGTTTACTTTAATAAATTGTAATCTTGAGCAAGTATTTTATTTAGAGTAATGTTGTTTTTCACAATTGCCAATATAGGTTTATGTGGCAATTAAGAGTAGCTCCAATGCTACATAGATTGCATTAAAAAGTTACTATATGAGCTAAAATAAACAATATTTACAAAAATTCTTCTCCATTATAGCGTTATAACTGCGATTTTCTTGCTGGTGTGGAAAGAAAGAAGTAGACCTTGTCTACATGTCTGTCCAGATGTAGATGCTATATTAGACGCAATGAGTCAAAAAAAATTAATACTTATCTAATTTTCTCTATTTTTATCACACATTTCTTATTTTCTCTCGTCTATTATTATTCACGTTGAATCAATATATATATGATGCGAGAATACTCCTCTGCTAGCGAAGCATAAGCGATATGCGAGGGACAAAAAGTACAAAAAAGCTCGCACCAAGTATTGGTGAGTCATTCCTCATCTAGGCTGGTTGAAAATTGTTATTAAGGTGTACGTGAGCAAGTGTTCAAAGCGTGACTTCAAAGCCAATAAATATAAGACACATGAGCAACTGAATAAAATGTGATGCTATAATATAATCAATTATAATCTAGCCAATAAGATACCACCATTTGTCATTCCTAAATGATCGAATTGCCTATAAAGATTTCAAGAAAATTTATAAATTCTCCCGCCTGAGGGAGGAAATCATGAAAAAATTTAAATATCTTCCTCTCAGAAAACCATTTCTCTTCTTGCTCCAATTTGAGCATCGAAATCACGGAGTTTAGGAGGCTAAAATTCTAGCCAGGTGCGAGAAATTTATTGATCTAATTTTAACCATCTATGAGAAAACTAAGCAAAGTAAACCACGAAATTATTTGTTGAAGTTAAGAAATCCTTGAGATATAAAAGAATGAACCAAATTGAAGTAACGAAAGAAATAAAAGAAATGGAGGCTGAAACAGAATCATCCAGGTGACAAACTGCTCAATGATGATGCCAACCTAAAGAGTAAATGGGAAAAATCACCAGTACGAATTCATGCTAGCGTTTGTTTTGTTCGACGTCATCGCCAAGTCACTAGCAGTGGAAAATGTATATTTACGTGCAAAGTACGAGAATCTAAGAGCGAGTTGGCAAGAGGAAGTCGGCCTGCGAGGAACAATACCTGATACTAATTTCTTCCCTGAGTACAGTAACAACTTACGGACATCATACACTTGTGATACTGCGCCACCAAAAATGTAGAGAAAACAGCAGAAGAACATATCCGCTCCGAAGAGACTTGTGAACATGGATAAGCGCCACTCTAGATAGTGAATGTGGCGACACCAATTTGATGAGTTTCAGACAAATTGAAGAAAATAAAATTTAGCATAGAAATTTAATAGAAGAAAATTGTAATCAAATTATACTCTCACAACTCAATTTCTATTATTCAAATTTTTTGTAATGATAAAATACTATAAATGAGTAATTTTTTTATATTCCATTTGATACATAAAAATTAATTATTAATACATAAATTTAAACATCCATTAAAATTTTCAGATACATGAATATAAATAAATTCATCTATAACTATAATTCAAGATACATCAAGTACAAATTCATTTAATCTAGATTAATGTGAATGTTAATTAATTGAGAATTAATAATACAAATTTCATAAATGAAAATAATTTTGTAGTATTTATTACATATCCAAAAATGAAAAGTTAGGTATTATTGAAATAATTGAATTGTAGGGAAGTTAAAATCGTCAAAAAAATGATTCTCCCTTGATATAATATTTTAATATAATTATAGATTATAGATGTTCAACACCACTGATGCTAGATATCATTATTCTCCTCGATGACATACAAGTGTTAATAATTAACCAGACACCTTAAAAGTAAATAAATGAGTCACAATTAAGATGTTATATCACTTGTATCCACTTAAATTGATGCTATGACGCCAGTTATACTACATAACATTATTAGATAGTTTTAGAGAAAGATAAAAGAAATTAAAACTTTATAGCAAACTTGTATATTCTACCGTAGCTTAGTACTTAAGAATAACAAATTTGATTTTTTTTTTCTTCGTTTAAAGTACAAAGACAATTTCACAATCTACAATACAAAAGTAGTAATAAATAGAGTGGAAAAAATATTCACCCTTTTCCATTCCATATTAGTTTGGATAAGGATTAATTAAATGTTATCCAGTGTATAATACAATTGATTAATACCTGAATTAAATGATTT
>NC_036246.1:20224774-20254085 GCF_002742605.1 Olea europaea var. sylvestris
ACTAGCATTTAATATTCTCAACTTAAACTCAAACTTAAACAATTTTTATAAACAGAAAAAATTGAGGTTGGTCCCTAACCTTTGAATCCGTATGGATTTTAAGTCCCTGACCTTTAAAAATGAGGTTTCGATTTTCAATCTGTTACATGAATTTGAATCTCATGGGACAGAAATCATTAACATCCAGCTTTAAGCCGCATGCTGCTTCAACGGGTCATATTGATAGTTTCCTCACGCAAGTATCCAAATTCACAAATTTAAACATGTTAGGGATCCTAAACCTCGTATTTTAAAGTTAGATATACATATCCACGCTATCTGACAAGTTGAGAAACATTATACAATTTACGATATTTCATTTTACAATGGCAGTGCGAGAACATGGGGACAGTGGAGAAGAAGCTGGGAGAAATGGAAATCGAGTACGTGCGGCAGAGGGTGGAAGAAGGAGGAGTAAACGTTGATCAATTGTTTTTTCATGATCCAGATGGATTTATGGTGGAAATATGCAATTGTGATAACTTGCCTGTGATTCCATTGACTGGAGAAATGGTTAGGTCCTGCTCCATAGTAAATTTGCACATGCACCAGCAGCAGCAGCAGCAGATTCATGTACCAGTACAACCTTAAAAGACTCATATTATTAGGTGAAATTGTTAAGAGACATTGTCACTGGGATCTGAAAAGATCTTTTTTCTTGTCAGTTGGTATTTATTTTTGTTTGTTGTTTTGTGGGATCTGTTTGTAATAAGACATTTTGTTGTGGGTCCATTTGGGAAATTAATGTTTTTGTATTTGTGTTTGATACTGTTTCTGTGCACCAGCAATGTCATTCTGTGTGGGGTCAGGAAAAAAAAAAGCCTTGGGAGTAAAGTTACGTGAAATTTTAAAAATTTAATTAGTCATGTTTGGCTTAGGTTTCTTGAATTTATCTTTTCTCAAATTCAATTTTAATTACACTTTTCATAAGATACATAACTTTTATTTACTTTAACTAAATATTTCATCAATTTTTTGACAAAATCTACAAAAAATTTGATTTTTAACAAAATCGAACAGTAAGTTTAGTTACTGCACCACTAAACGGTAAATTTTATTTATCTCACACACATTGGCTGAATTCAAAAAAATATTGAACTCAAAAGAAAAATAATCAATGCAAGTACAAAAAATGAAGATTTAACGTGGTTTGGTAATCACGTAGATCTATAGAACTACACCAAAATTTTCACAATATTAATTAGCGAAAGAGAATACAAAATTAGACTCAATATTTTTTACAGCCTACAAGAGGACTTTCAATCTCTCTGATTGTTCTCACGATTAACTTTATGCACCTCTATGTTTTATCTGTATCAATTTTATTCTATGCATTCTCCATAATTAGAGATTTCTATTAGACATAAATCTGCCAAATCTGTATTACAAAATATTTTCTTTTAATTAAATTCTAAACATTGCAGCTCAAATGGTCTTTGCATCACGTGCACACTGTTTTTCTTCTCACAAAAAACATGCAAAGAACTATTTATATAGCTCTGTTTGATAGAGATTAAATTCTGTTTTTTAATAAATTTTGATAAAAGTTGATGAAATGTGTAGTTGAAAATTTGTGGATCTCATCGAATATGTAGTTAAATTAAGTGTTATTCCCTAAATCCAATCAATTTTAAACATAAGCACTTTTAATATATAATTGCTTTATTAATATTCTAATAAATTAAATAATAGGTTCTATAGATTCAAATTTTAATAATTTGTTAATTACAAGGAGTTGTGATTATGATATACAAATTACATATAATTGAATATTAAATTATCGGTGATCGTAAATAATAATGAGATACAAATATCACTATTTATGAATAAACTATCATGTGTGACATTTCTTACTTGTGAAGTAAGAAACTAATCTCACAAGCGAAAATATAGTAACACTTAAATAAACATGTTGATGTTTTGTTAAAAGAAAAAAATATTGGAGACCCACGAAAAGATTTTACATGAATAACTATTTGACACGCCCAGCCCCATGTAACACTACCGGACCTGCAAAGTGGCATGTACCGATGATAGATACCAACTAAAAGTTGGACCCACCATCAAGGCTACTACAATTACAATATGCTACTTTTTATAAATTATTTTTAACAGAATTTCTGCATTCTCTCCCTTGTAAACAGGATTAACCAACCTGTAATCCGCTATTTACAAATCTCAAATATAACAAAATACAATAGAGATTAGCCGAAATCTCATCTTTAACCAAGAAAATAACATTAAATGTACTTACGGAAGCAAATACATAGTGAGCCCGATAACTATTCACAAGTGATGCGAAATCACATCTAGACATGAACATGCATCCCAAAACACTGACTATATCTTCTATGAAGTGAGTTATACTAGCAAACTCTGTCGTGTGGCTCTAACTCCCAAATCAAAGGCTCAACTCCAAAAGATATTCAGATACTCAACTGCTGCATGATAAGAAAAACGTGGAAAAATATGTGTTGATAGTTTAATGAGTGGAGAAGTTCAAAATAAGTATACTTTTTCATTTTATACATTTTTATCGAAAATCAAACTCATACAATTTAATAATTCACAAGATAAAATCATATAATTATAGCAATAAAAGTGAGATATTTACATAACATTGTAAAATATCATCACAAGTCATGATATAAACATAAGCTGGTAATTATATTATAATCTCATCACATCAAATGTACTGAAAAATTCACCAAAAATATACCCTCCGACTGAAGTCTGGAAGCTGATCATACGCGTGTAAACTGCCCCTTGGGCTAAGTACTTTCGATACGTGCCTGAAGCCCCCCCTCAATGAGCTAAAGTCCATCTCAAAGACCTCTCATAATCAATTCTCGAACAAAGCCAAGGCCTATCAGTGAATTATATGTACACGTTCAAGACCTCTTCATCCCCAGTCAAAATCCCTCAATGTAGTATAGAACACGGCCAAGACCCCTCAGTAAACTAAAATAAATAGAATTATGCTAGTTGTACATCACAAATTGTACATAATGGTGTACACCCACTCACATGGGGGGACCCACTTGAATATTTTATTCAAGTGGGTCCCTCACCCTTGTGAGGAGGGTGTACATCGTTAGGTAGAGGGTAATGTACTACTAGCATGATTGAAATAAATATATAATCATGTGTACTTTTCTGCCTGATCTCAATATTACTTGTCTCACATACCAAATAAATCTCAATATCACATGTCTCATATACCAAGTCACAATTGTACAATAAATGATCTTTGAAATTTCACATAGATCATAATAAAAGAAACTTTCATGCTAATCATATAATGGAGCAAATAATTCACATAATTGCACATAATTTAATAATATACTTAATTTATAAATACTTTGAAATTATTTAAGTTTTTCCACTCACAAAACTATGTACACAAAATCAACTCGGTTAGTAAGCTAACCTGATGTCCGTATCGTCGCCTGAAATATAATATAATTTTTAGATTACCAATTAACTATTTTAAGTAATTTCAATAATTAAATAAGCGATATCAAAACTTAGTCCTTTCACATTTAAGCGATTTTTAATGTTTCTTTAATCACTTAAGCTGGTTTTTCTTCCATTTAACTCAACTACATATCTTATTATTCTTAATTCAACGATTCCCTATCAATAAAATTGAATTTTTAAACCAACAATTCGACAACCCTAAAATTTAACGTAACTTTTCAATAAGTAACTTTTTACTTACTTTTGACTTCGAAGAATTCAAGCCTAATAGTAGAAGAACTTTTTTATTTTTCATTTTTTTTTTTGCTTCTTCTCCTTTTTTCTTTCTTTCTTTCTTTCTTTCTCTTCCTTTTCTCCTTGCTTTTGGCCTCCCTACGTGTATTGTGTGTGTTTATGGTTTGAAATGGATTTATATACACATGAATTGGGTAATGTTTATCACTCCACCGCCTGCCACTTTGCTTTTAATTTCTATTTTTTCTCATAGTATGATATGTTTGACTAATAATTGGTTTTGACTTATTTTAACTACTTAAGATATTACAAAACTTACCCCTTTAAAAGAATTTCGCCCTCAAAATTTAATTGAAATATATCGTGGATTCTAGACAATTTGATTGGCAAAGCCAATCGATAAACAATTGGAACAATATGTTCAACAATCTCCTATGGGCTAATGTACCTCGGACTTAATTTACCCTGTTTATCAAATCTGATAACACCTTTCCATGGCGATAATTGCATGAAAACTCTATCCCCAACATCAAATTCTAGGTTACTTCTGCGACTCTCTACATAGTTCTTCTATCTATCTTGGAATGTCGTTCATTTTTCTTTAATTATCTTTACTTTCTCAGTATTAATCTGAACATATTCTGGACCTAATGACCTTCTTTCACCTACTTTATCTCAACATACTGGAGCTCTGCATTTTCTATCATACAATGTTTCAAAAGAAGCCATTTCTATGCTCGAATGGTAATTGTTATTATAAGAAAACTCCATCAAAGGAATATGGTATCTCAATTTCTTTTAAACTGTTGTACACAAGCTCGAAACATGTCTTCCAAAGTCTAAATGATTCTTCCTAACTGACCATCTGTCTGTGGATGAAAAGCTGTACTGGAATTAAGTTTTGTGCCTATCGCTTTCTGCAAACTGGGCCAAAATTTAGAAGTGGAACGAGAATTTCTATCTAAAACAATAGATACTGGTGCTCTATACAAACTGATTACATCATCAACATATATATTTGCCAATTTATCTAGCGAGTAGGTAACTTTAATAAGCAAAAAAATTTGGCAGTCTTCATCAATCTGTCTACAATGATTCAAATGTCATCATGTCCACTCTGAGTCCGTGGAAGTCCAAATAAGAAATCCATAGTAACGTGCTCCTATTTCCACTAAGGAATAGGTAACGTTTGTAACAATCCTACTGTTTTCTAATGATCTAGTTTCACCTGCTGGAAAATGAGACATCTAGATACAAACAACTATTTTTCTCTTCATTCCATACCACCAATAATGTTCGAGTATATAATATATTTTAGTACTACTTGGATGCATTGCATAAGCTGAACTATGTGCCTCTTCTAGAATTTTTCTCTTTAATTTCAAATCGTCTAGAACACATAATCTACTTTCCATAACTAAAGCTCCATCATTTCGAATGGTATAATCTATATGCTTACCTTTACTAACTTCTTCTTTTACTTTGCTCAATACTAGATCTTGAGTTTGAGCTTCTCTATCTATGTCAATCAAAGTAAGCCTCACTTGGAAGTTGGCAAACAATGTACCTATATTGGTAACTGACAATTGGGCATGTGAAGCTCTAAACTCACCAAACAAAGAAGAACATACTGCATTAGTCTGGGTCATAGAACTTGATATCTTCCTACTGAGAGTATCAGCAACTACATTAGACTTTCTTGGATGATAATCAATCTTGCAGTCGTAATCTTTTAACAACTCTAACTATCTTCTTTACCTCATGTTCAACTCTTTCTAATAAAAAATATACTTTAAACTTTTATGATCTGTATATATGTGGCATCTCTCGCCATATAAATAATGTCTCCAAATTTTCAAGGCTAGGACAATTGCAGCTAGCTCTAGGTCATGTATAGGATAACACAATTCATGTTTCTTCAACTGTCTGGAAGCATACGCTATAACTTTCCATTCTGTATCAAAAAATAACCAAGACCCTGACGTGAAGCACATTATATATCACAAACTCTTCACCGGGAGATGGAAGGATAAGAACTAGAGCTGACGCTAATTTATTCTTTAAGTCGAGAAAACTTCTTTCACAATGTTCATTCCAAATAAATTAGCATTCTTTCTAGTCAAATTGGTCAAAGGAAGAGCAATATTAGAAAATCCCTCTACAAAAACTACGGTAATAACCTGCTAAACCAAGAGAACTTCATATTTCTGTCACTTTAATAGGCATTTTTATCATTGCTTCAGTTTTCTGTGGGTTAACATAAATTTCATCTGTTGATATTATATGTCCCAAGAATACAATTCTATCAAACCAGAATTCACATTTACTGAACTTAGCATACAGCTACTTATCACGCAGAGTTTACAAAATGATTCTCAGACGCTCCGTGTACTAATCATGATGTCGAGAGTATACTAAAATATCATCAATGAATACAATCACAAATCTGTCTAAATATGGGCGAAACACTCTATTCATCATATCCAGAAATATTGTTAGTGTGTTGGTCAACCCAAATGGCATCACAAGGAACTCATAATGACCATATATTGTCATAAACGTAGTTTTTGGTACATCACTGTCTCTAATTTTAAGTTGATTATATCTAGAACACAAATCAATCTTTGAGAATATTACAGCACCATGAAGCTAATACAAAAAATCATTAATAAGTGGCAAGAAATATTTATTCAAATTGTCACTTTGTTCAACTATCTGTAATCTATCCACAATCGCATTTTATCATCTTTTTTCTTTACAAATAGGATTGGTGCTCCCCACGAAGATACACTAGGTCTAATAAAGCACTTATCTACTAACTCTTGCAACTAAACCTTTAACTCTTTCAATTCTGCAGGAGCCATTCTATATGGTGCCCGTGAAATAGGTGCAGTTCTTGGAATCAGATCTATAGTAAACTCAATATCCCTATATGATGGTAAACCTGGTAGTTCTTTTAGAAATACATTAGGAAAGTCTTTGACAATTGGGATATCTTCAAGTTTTAATTTGCTAGCATCTATATCAATCACATGTGTCAAATATGCATGATAGCCTTTGTTGAGTGATCGTCTAGTATCAATAACAGGAATCACACCAGATGGTAAAAGTTTGCATTGTCCATTGAATATTGCTTTAGGCTGTCCTGGCTATCCAAACACAACCCCTTTCGGAAGCAATAAACTGAAGCTCGATTTGTAGCCAGAAAGTCCATACCCAAGATAATATTGAAATCATGTATGTCAAGAGGTATTGAATTTTCCTTCAGCTCATGCTCCCTTACCTTAATGCTACAATCTCGATATATACAGTTTGCTAATAGTGATTCTTCTACTGGTGTACTAATTACCAAACAATTGCCTAAAGGTTTGGCTTTTGATTCGCATATAAAGAAAATGCAAATGAAATCAAAGAATGTTAGATGCAGGATCGATCAAAATATGAGCATCTCTATAAAAATAGACAACATACCCAGGATAACATTTGGTGACTCCTTTATTGCCTGCTGAGTTATAGCAAAATTCTTTACCTGGGTCTTTAGCCATCCTGCTTGACATTTTGATTTCGTATCACTACCACTTGCAATATTGGATTGGGTTGCCCTATTTGCACCTGTTCTGTTAGCTGAAGTGTCTCTTGGAGGGTGATTCTATCTGGTACTATCAATACTCTATTGAGGAGACATCCTCTATACCATGCCACTCTCCGTGATAGAATTGGACAAATTCTTCTAATGTGTCTACCTTGGCCACAATAATAACAGACTCTGCTTCCTTTGAACTATAAATACGTGCCAAAATGAGGTCTTCCACATAGCTAACAATAAGGAAGTCTACTACTAGTTGAACTTTCGCCCTATCTCGGAGTAAATAATCTCATGGAAGAACCTTAAATCTGAGTATGGCTGGCCAATGGCTGCTGTACAGTTCTGTGATTGAATCTAGGACCATGACTTCTCCGTGATCGAGATTTGAATTTACCTCAATTGGACATATCAGGCTAATCCTCTATTGTCCATTTGAGGTGGTCTATAGTTAGAAGCACCTGCTATTGTCTGACTACTGCTTGCTTTAAACATTGTTCGTTCTCTACCACTTGACCTATCAGAAATGCTCTTTTCTACTCTCAAAATTGATTCCACCAATTTGCCAAATTCATTCCAGCCTACAGCTGTTACTACGACCGGATCTCTTCCCTTTACCCATTTTCAAACCGTCCACATTTATCAATTTCGTTGCTTACTAAAACTCGAGCATACTTTAAAAGTTTAATAATTTTACCTAATATTCTACAATAGTCATCTGTCCCTGTATTTGTTTCAAAAAATCCTCCTGCTCGGTATCTTTATAGAAACAAGGGTAGTAGGCATCATAAAAGATACGTCTGAAATTTTATCCAAGTGATACTAGAAGGGTATCCATAGGTGATTTGTACTAAATGTCACAAATCATATGCATCCTTCTCTAATAAAAAATTGGCAAGACATAACTTTCGATCATCTAAGCGGCCCATAACATCAAGTAGCCTCTCAATCTAGGTCATCCATGCCTGAGCAACTGCAGGACCGACTGTGCTTGTGAAAACTTTATCCCCTAGTGTTGTAGCCCTTTCAATACTGAAATCTCTATCAGTACTACGCATAGTAGAGGCAACAGCAACAGCAATTCTTTTAATATCCATAGGATCATTCCCAATCACATATTCCTATCCGCGTTGTTCAGGAGGTTGGTGAACTGATTCACTACCCTCTTGAACTTTGTAGGTTCATTTCTATCAGAAGCAATGTGAGACTAGGACAACATATCTTGGAGCCTTCGAGTTCTGCTACCACGAGGCATGACTTACCTACATTATGCATGACATGCTAAACATCAAAATATATTTCTGTACAATGCAAACCTATGGACTCTAAAGCGTGCTCGAATACCAAATTAACATGCCCTACCCCGTATGACACTATTGGACCAGGAACATGGCATGTGCCGATTATAGATACCAATTAAAAGTCGAACACATCATCAAAGCTACTACAACTAGAACATGCAACTTTTTATAAATTATTTTTAACAGAATTTCGGCATTATCTTCCCTATAAATAGGACTAACCAACCTATAATCCGCTATGCAGAAATCTCAAATATAACAAAACACAATAGAGATAAGCCGAAATCTCACCTTTTACCAAAAAAAAAACAATAAAATGTACATATGGAGGAAAAATACATAGTAAGCCCGATAACTATTTACAAGTGATGCAAAATCACATTTAGACATGAACATACATCTCAAAACACTGATTACATGTTCTATGAAGTGAGTCATACTAGCAAACTCTGTCGTGTGGCTCTAACTTCAAAATCAAAGACTAAACTCCAAAAGATGCCCGATACTCAACTGCTACCTGATAAAAAGAATGTGGAAAAATATATGAGTTGATAGCTCAGTAAGTGGAGAAATTCAAAATAAATATACTTTTCCATTTATGCATTTTTATCGAAAATCAAGCTCATATCATTTAATAATTCACAATATAATATCATATAGTTATAACAAAAAAAGTGAGACATTCACATAATGTTGTAAAATATCATCTCAAGTCACGATATAAACATAAGCTGGTAATCATACTATAATCTCATCACATCGAATGTACTGATAATTTAATAGCCTCATTCTTGTCATAAAATGTATTTTTGAATGTCAAAAAGATTGATGAAAAATGTATGGTTAAAAAATAAAAAAAAAAAAATTTGATTTACATGTAATATTATTTTATTGAAAAATGTGGGGCTGAAAAATGACGAAAATACTATTCAAAAATGATTTTTTTTTTTAAAAAAAAAATGGGGGACTCAAGCAAGGGCTTAATTTATAAATATTTTGAAATTATTTAAGTTTTTCCACTCACAGAACTATGTACGCAAAATCGACTCAATTGGTAAGCTGTCTCAATGTCCGTATCGTCGCCTGAAATATAATATAATTTTTAGATTACCAATTAACTATTTTAAGTAATTTCAATAATTAAATAGACGATATCAAAACTTAGTCATTTCATGTTTAAGCAATTTATAAAGTTTCTTTAATCACTTAAGCTAATTTTTTTCCATTCAACCCAACTATATATCTTATTATTCTTAATTCAGCGGTGCTCTATCAATAAAATTGAATTTAACTAACAATTCGACTGCCCTAAAATTTAACATAACTTTTCAATAAGTAACTTTTTATTTACTTTTAACTTCGAAAAATTCAAGCCTAATAGTAGAAGAACTTCTTCTTCTTCTTCTTCTTCTTCTTCTTCTTCTTATTATTATTATTATTATTATTATTATTATTATTATTATTATTATTATTATTATTATTTTCTTCTTCTTCTTCTTCCTTTTCTTTCTTTCTCTTCATTTTCTTCTTGTTCTTGGCCTCCATGCCTGTATTGTGTGTTTTTATGGATTGAAATAGATTTATATACTCATGAATTGGGTAATGTTTATCGCTCAACCGTCTGCCACTTTGCTTTTAATGTCTATTTTTTTCATAGTATGACACATTTGACTAAAAATTGGTTTTGACTTATTTTAACTACTTAAGATATTACACTATCTGATTGTCAGTAGTTAATATCTAACACTCAGTAGTGAAATTAATTTTTTGACTTGAAGACATCATCGTACCTTATATATTATATAAGGACAGACATGCTTTGGTGATATTGTATGTTTCATTCAATTAAGTTGATAATGAAATCCTTAGTCTAGGGATGAAAATATGATCGATAATCGAGATTAACATACTTCATATCTTGTAATGATTGAATCATATTGACGAGGAAATTATAATTTCACAATAATCGAACAATTTTGATTTTGTCATACCACGTGATATTTCTCATCACATGTGTTGCTTTGACACATTGCTAGATATCAATCTAGGACGACGAATGTAAATTAATTAATCTAGATGAATTAATGATAAATTAAAATGGTGCTTTAATGTATCTTATTTTGATTATATCAAAATAATAATTCACCCCATTAGGCATTGTGATAAAAAACCTAATGGGTCACATAAAAAAGAGAATTAGAAAAATGATAGTAATTAATTGGCAAGTGTTGAACAATTAATTAATTGGATTACTTATTAATGGGGAAAATTAATTAGCCACATTAATTAATTGATGAACCAAGTTTAATTAATTAGATTAATTAAACATCATATCAGGTTAAGTTTTAGTATCGGGCCATGCCTACTTGGACTTCTATTAGTAGGAGTTAGGTTTTGGGAAATAAGAAGACAACATAATTATTATCTTCCTAGCACAAGAAAGAGAAATCACAATTCTCTCATTCTTTTATCCTGTATAGATTTTCACTGAAAGCTAGACAATTGAACAATTGGTGATAATCGGCAGTGATTGTTCGTGTTTAAGATAAGCAAGGGAGTTTGCAGAATTCAACAAAAATATAATTTCTATCACATTTCTTATTTGAACACAAAGCAGAAAATTAGTGGGAATTGAAATTAATTTTTTTCCCGCTATGCATGACAAAAAAATTTCCAACAATGGTATCAGAGCCTATTTTATTTTTTTCAGATACTATTTTGCATATTGGCACAATCAAAAGTTAATTGTTCTTATTTATCTTGAATCTAGCAATTTAAAAATTATTTCTTCATTTTTTAAAATCTATTTTTGAAAGAAAATATTTTTTTAGGTCGAAATTTCAGGCCGAACACGGGTGAACTCGACGACATTGGTAATGGCCAAAGTCGTCGCCACCATGATCGCACAGCAGGTAAAGTAATAGAATCGTTGCCTCACGACTTGCAGAAGTAGGGTGTCACTTCTCATGGTGGCAACCAATCATTGCTAATGATAGCGCGGTTATGCAGAACCGCATTTTAATGTAGTTGTACACGGGTTGCTACTATCGCAGTGCACCGTGCCCTATCGATTCAGGAGTGTGGTGTCGCTGTTTGACGACGATGACACCACCTTTGTTGGAGCCCGAAGCTGTTCTAGGAAAAGAAATAAGAAATGTTAGGGTTTTCGGATGTTTGGAGACGGGGAATGGTGTATAATTTATGAAATTGCAAGCTCATGCCTACAATTAAAGGAAAATGATCAGTTTGCAATTTTTAAAATAAGGATTTGCTTACAATTTGAGAAATTGAAGAACCTATTTATAAATTTAATACTGGGTCAATACAATTACCAAAAGGGGTTTTGAATATAAAATTTCAAAAGGATTTGACCTATATTTTAATTTTGACCTATAATTAACAGTTTATTTAAAATTGACAACTTCTATGTTTAAAATTTTGACCTTAAATTGAATTTTATTTAATTTAGGAGTTTTATCCTAAATTAAAATGTTAATTAAATTAGAATTAGAGTTGGATGCTAACTTAACATTTAATTAGGATTTGATGTAAATTAAATTTTCCTGGCCTAAAATTTGTTTATAGAATTCGAGTCTAGCTCTAATTCGGTATTTATTAGAATTTAATTTTAATTAAATAGTTTTGCATGAAAAAAATTGAAATGGACTCTAATTTGGTATTTAATTAAGTTTTGATTTTAATTAAACAAATACGTGGATGTGTTGAATAGTTAGTTGATGATTGTGGATTCGATCATGTGAATATGTTGAATGGTTAGTTTAATTCTAGATGTATCATGGGCCCACAACTCTTATCTATTTTGGACCTGCAAGTCTGTTGTAATTATTATGGGCTTGTGTGTCCAATTCAATTAGGCATGCATGTTAACTAGTATAATATACATGTTATAGCTAGACTGATCGAAGATGCAAAAAAAAGGAAATACCATGGAGATGGTGCATTGATACTAAGTCAATGTAATGCCCCTAGGGATTAACCAATTAGTCTTCATTTTGGCTCGGGAAGGCTACATGGAATTCCCCATGATCATCCTCATTATATATATATTGTGCATGATTGATGCATAATAAAATATATATAATATTACGATGAGATTTTTGCATAATAAACCCTTCTCTAAAAGATTAAGTCGAACTTATTATTCGTCTTCCATCATTATAGTGAAAGAAGAGAGTCCCAAATCGATCTCAGTTTATTCAGTACACTCAAGGTTGGTCTATTATACATATATTTGACACTATAAAATATTATATATTTATGAATAATGTGTTCGACTTAATTAAAATTTATCTTTTGTTCGGTATACTTAGGAAGATAAATTCTTACTACAACAAGAGAAGCTTTTTAGGCATTTGTTTACGGTTGAAAAAGTCTCCTTTTACGGTTTTCCATAAATTTGTGCAGTAATAATTCAATTACTTAAAGTATTTGCGGCATACATTTAGGGCAAGCTGTAAATAGTCAATATGACACGGCTCGCTCCGTCTCCTATCTCACTACTGGACCCGGAATATGGCGTACATCGATGATAGATACCAACTAAAATTACAATATGCAGCTTTTTATTAATTATTTTTAACAAAATTTCAGCATTATCTCCATATAAATAGGATTAACTGACCTGTAATTCACAATGCACAAATTTCAAATATAACACAACGCAATAAGGATAAGCCGAAACCTCAATTTTTATCAAGATAATAACATGACATGTACATATGGATATGAAATACATATTGAGCCACCTAACTATTTAAAAGTGATGCAAAATCACATCTAAACATAAACACTGATTATGTGCTTTATGAAGTGAGTCATACTAGCAAACTCTATCGTATGACTGACTTCAAAATTAAGGCTCAACTTCAAAAGATGTCCAAAAATTCAATTGCTACCTAATAAGGAAAGAAATATGTGAGAAAATATATGAGTTGATAGCTCAATGAATGGAGAAATTCAAAAATAAATATACTTTTCCATTTTACATTTTTATCAAAAATCGAATTCATATCATTGAATAATTCGCAAGATAACATCATATAATTATAACCAAAATGTAAGACATTCACATAACATCATAAAATATCATCTCAAAATCAAGCTATAAACATCAAATAATAACTATACTATAATTTCATCATATCAAATATATTGAAAATTTCACAAAAAATGGACCCTCTAACTAAAATCTGTAATTTGCCCTCGGGCTAAAAACTTTCGTCATGGGCCTTTGGCCCCTTCGTCAATGAAAATCGGTGTCAAGACCTCTGATAATTAATTCTAGAACAGGACCAAGGCCTATCTGTGAACTATATGTACACGATCAAGATCAATATCCAATCAAGACCCCTCCGTGTAAAATAAAACACGACTAAGGCCCCTCTATGAACTAGAAGAAATATATAATCATAGGTACTTTTCTGACCGATCTCAATATCACATATGTCTCACATACCAAGTCATAAATGTACCATAAGTAATCTTTGAAATTCCACATGTATCATAATAAAAGATAATTCTATAATAACTGTAAAATCGAACACATAATTGCATATACTTGATTTATAAGTACTTAAAAAATATTTAAGTTTATCTACTCACAGAACTATATACGCCAAAATCAACTTGGTTTGTAAACTGTCCCGTTATTCGTATCGCCGCCTAAAATATGATATAATTTTTAAATCAACAATTAACTATTTTAAGTAATTTCAATAATTAAATAGACGAAACCCAAACTAATTATTTCACATTTAAGTGATTTCTAAAGTCTCTTTAATCACTTAAACAAATTTTTCTTTCACTTAACTCAATTTCATAACTTATTATACTTAATTCAATGATTCGCTTTCAATAAAATTGAATTTAAACTAACAATCTAACAACTATCAAATTAAACACAACTATGTAATGAGCAACTTTTTACTTACCGTTTGAAATTGAGAAATTCAAGCTTAATAGTAGGAAGCACTTAATTCCTAACAATGTTGGTGAACTTTACTATTTTTTCTTCTTCCTCCTGCTTTTTTGCTTTCTCTTTTCTCTTTCTTTTCTCTCGGTATCGTTTTCTCTTTTTGTGTGTATTGTGTGTGTTTATAGTTTGAAATGGATTTTGATTGAATTATCAATCCAATTCCACCAGCAAAATCTTTTTCTTTTATTTGTTTTTAGTTTTTATTTATGACATCTTTGACTTTTCTTTTCTTTTTTGTTTACTAAATTAAGGTATTACAGAACTCATCCCCTTAATAGAATTTCGGTCCTCGAAATTCAATTGACTAAGTACTAAAAATCTAGGGATACTGAGAATGCATCTACTCTTTACTTTTCCACGTCTCTTCTTCTACAATATGATTCATCGACAAGATTTTAACCAAAGGAATAGTCTTAGTACACACATATTCCTTTCTATCCAATATCTGAACTGGCTCTTCTTCAAACGTAAGATTTTCTTTCGGCTCTACTAATTGTAATTCCAAAATATGAGATGGATCTGAAATATACTTACGAAACATGGAAACATGGAATATGTCGTGAATTCTGGACAATTCAATTGGCAAAGCCAACCGATAAGCAACTAGACCAATACGTTCAACAATCTTATATGGGCCAACATACCTCGGACTCAATTTACCCTATTTACCAAATCTAATAACACCTTTTAATGGCAATAATCGCAGAAAAACTCGGTTCCCAAATTCAAATTCAATGTTTATTCTGCGTCTATCTGCATAGTTCTTCTGTCTATTTTGGCCTGTCTTTAACTTTTCTTTAATTATTTTCTTTAATTATCTTTACTTTCTCAGCAGTAATCTGAACATATTCAGGACCTAATAACTTTCTTTCGCCTACTTCATCACAACATATTGGAGTTTTGCATTTCCCACCATCTCTATCTAAAACAATAGATACTAGTGCCTTATACAAATTAAGTACCTCATGAACATATATTTTTGCCGATTCATCTATCGAGTAAGGGACTTTAATAGGCAAAAATTTGGTAGTCTTCGTCAATCTGTCTACAACGATCCATATGCCGTCATGCCCACTCTAAGTCCGTGGAAGTCCAAATAAGAAATCCATAGTAACGCGCTACCATTTCCACTCAGGAATAGACAATGTTTGTAATAATCCTACTGTTTTCCAAAGATCTGGTTTTACTTGCTGGCAAATGAGACATTCGAATCCAAACTCAACTATTTCTCTCTTCATTCCATGCCACAAATAGTGTTCTTTAAGTACATGATACATTTTAGTATTACCTGGATGCATCGTGTAAGCTGAACTATGTGCCTTTAATAGAATTTCTCTTTTCAATTTCGATTCGTCTGGAACACATAATCTATTTTCGACAGCTAAAGCTCCATCATCTAAATGGTATAATCTGTATTCTTTTACTAACCTCTTCTTTTAATTGGATCAACACTGGATCTTGAGTTTGAGCTTCTCTAACTTTGTTAATCAAGGTAGGTCTCATTTGAAAGTTGGTAAACAATGCGCCTACACTATTAACTAACAATTGGACATGTAAAGCTCTGACCTCACCAAATAAGGAAGAATATACTGCATTAGTCGGGTTCATAGGACGCGATGTCTTCGTACTAAGAGCATCAGCAACTACATTAGCATTCCTTGGATGATAATCAATATTATAGTCGTAATCTTTTATCAACTCTAACCATCTTCTTTGCCTCAAGTTCAACTCTTTTTGATAAAAAATATACTTTAAACTTTTATGATCTATGTATATCTGACATCTCTCACCATACAAGTAAATGTCTCCAAATCTTCAATGCTAGGACAACTACAGCTAGCTCTAAGTCATGTGTAGGATAACTTAGTTCATATTTCTTCAACTGTCAGGAAGCATGCTCTATAACTTTCCCATTCTGTATCAAAACACAACCAAAATCCTGATGTGAAGTATCACTATATATCACAAACTCTTCATCGGGAGAAGGAAGGGTAAGAACTGAAGCTGACACTAATCGATTCTTCAATCGGAGGGAACTTCTTTCACAATCTTCATTTCAAACAAATTTAGCATTCTTTCTAATCAGACTGGTAAAAAAAAGAGCAATCTTAGAAAATTCCTCTAAAAACGATGGTAATAACCTCTAAGCCAAAAAAAACTTCGTATTTCTGTCATATTAATAGGCATTTTCCATTTTACCACTATCTCAGTTTTCTACGAGTCAACATAAATTCCCTCTACATGTACGACATGTCCAGAAAATATCACTCTATAAAGCAAAAATTGACATTTACTGAACTTAGCATATAACTACGTATAGCGTGGAGTTTACAAAATGATTCTGAGATACTCTGTGTGCTCATCATGATCTGGAGAGTAGATTAAAATATCATAGATGAATACAATCACAAATATGTCTAAATACGAGCAAAACACTCTATTCATCATATCCATAAATGCTGCTGGTACGTTGGTAAACTCAAATGGCATCACAATGAACTTATAATGACCATATCTTGTCCTGAAAGAAGTTTTCGGCACTTCACTATCCTCGATTTTAAGTTCATGATATCCAAAACATATATAAATCTTTCAGAATACTGCAGCACTGTGAAGTTGATCAAACAAATCATCAATACGTGGAAAATGATATTTATTGCGAATTGTCACTTTGTTCAACTGTCTATAATATATACACAATTGCATGGTGCCATCACTCTTCTTCACAAATAGGATTGGTTCTCCTCACGGAGATACATTAGGTCTGATAAAGCCCTTATCCACCAACTCTTGCAACTGAACTTTTAGCTCTTTCAATTCTTTTGGTGGCATTCTATATGGTGTCTATGAAATAGATGCAGTTCCTAGAATCAAATCTATGGTGAACTCAATATCCCTGTCTGATGGTAAACCTGGTAGTTCCACTAGAAACACATCCCAAAAGTCTCTGACTACTGGGATGTCTTCAATTTTTAGTTTGTTAACATCCATATCAATCATATGAACCAATTATACATACCAGTCCTAATTGAGTAATCTTCTATCGTCAATAACAGAAATTATACAAGATAGTAAAATTCTATGCTATCCATTTAATATAACTTCAAACTGTCCTAGCTATCTAAATGCAACCTCTTTTCGAAACAATCAGTTGAAGCTCGATTTGTAGCCAGCAAGTCTATACTCAAGATAACATCAAAATCACATATTTCAAGAGATATCAAATTTTCCTTGAGCTCGTGCTCCTTTACCTTAATCCCACAATCTTAATATATATAGTTTGCTATTAGTGATTCTCCTATAGGTGTACACACTATTAAACAACTGCCTAAAGGTTTTGGCTTTTGATGCGCATATAAAGCAAATGCAAATGAAATAAAAGAATGTGTAAATCCAGAATCAATCAAAATAAGAGCATATCTATTAAAAATAGACAGCATACTCATTATAACATCTGGTGACTCCTCTGCCGCTTGTTGAGTTATAGGAAAAATCTTTCCCTGGGTCTTCAGCTATCCTACTTAACCTTTTGATTTCGTACCACTACCACTTGCAAAATTTGACTAGGCTACGTTGTTTGCACCTATTCTATTAGCTAAAGCATCTCTCGGAGTGTGATTCTATCTGGTACTATCAACACTCTACTGAATAGGCATATCCTCTGTACCATGTCACTCTCCCATGATAGAACTGGACAATTTCTTTTAATATGTTCGCCTTGGCCACAATGATACCTGACAGCGCTTCCTCTGAGCTTTAAGCACGTGCCAAGATGAGGTCTTTCACAAAACTGACAATAAGGAAGTCTAGTACTAGTAGAGCTCTCGATCTGTCTCGAAGTAAATAATCTTTGGAAGAACCATGAGTATGAGGATGACTAGTCAATGGTTGCTGCATAGTATTGTCATTGAATCTAGGACCCTGACTTCCACATGATTGAGACTTGAATTGACCTGAATTGGACACACCAGGTCAAAATTCTCTACTGTTTCTCTAAGATGGTCTATAGTTAGAAGCACATGCCATTGCCTGACTACTACTTGCTTTAAATATTATTTGTTCTCTACCACTTGGTCTATCAGAAATGCTCTTTTCTACTCTCAAAATTGATTCCACTAATTTGCCAAATTCATTCCAATCTGTAGCTGTTACTGTTGACTTGATCTCTTTCCTTAACCCATTTTCAAACCGTCTACATTTATCAATTTCGTTGCTTACCAGAACTTGGGCATACTTTGAAAGTTCAATAAATTTCACCTGATATTTTGCAACAGTCATCTATCCCTGTACTAACTTCAAAAATTCCTCATTCTTTGCATCTTTATAGGAACGAGGGTAATAGACATTATAAAAAATACATCTAAAATCTATCCAAGTAATACGAGAAGAGTCTCGATAGGTGCTCTATACTGATTGTCACCAATCATATGCACCCCCATCCAATAAAAAAGTAGCAAGACACAACTTTCGATCATCTGGGCAACCCATAACATCATATACTCTTTCTATCTTGGTCATACATGCTTGAGCAACTGCAGGATCGACTGTGCCTGTGAAAACTTTAGCCCCTAATTTTGTAGTTCTCTTAATACTGAAATCTCGATCAATACTACGCATAGCAGAGGCAACAGTAGTAGCAATTCTCTCAACAATCACATGATTATTTCCAATTACATTTCCCTATCTCCGATGCTTAGGATGGTAGTGAACTGATTCATCTATTCTCTTGGATTCTCTATGTTCATCTCTATCAAGAGCAATGTGAGACCAGGGCAACATATCTTTATGCCTTCGAGTTCTGTTACCACCAGTCATGAGTCACCTACAGTTATGCATAATATGCTAAACATTAGAATGTATAAATGTATAATGCAAACTTGTATACTCTAAAGCATGCTCTGATACCAAACTGACACTTTCCACCCCGTGTAACACTATTGGACTCAGAACGTTATATGCATCGATGATACCAACTAAAGTTCGAACCCATCTTCAAGGCTACTACATCTACAATATGCAACTTTTTAAAATTTACTTTTTTAACAGAATTTCGATATTATCTCCCCTATAAATATAACTAACCAATTTTGTAATCCACTATACACAAATAACGATAAGCCGAAATCTCAATATTTATCAAGATAATAATATGAAGTGTACATATGGATAAGCCCCATGACTATCTCTAAATGATGCAAAATCACATGTGAACATGAACATGCATCCCAAAAGAATGGACAACATGCTCTATGAAGTGAGTTATACTAGCAAACATTGTCGTGTGACTCTGACTCCAAAATCAAAGGCTCAACTGCAAAAGGTGCCCTGATACTCAATTGTTGCCTAATAAAAAAATATGAAAAAATATATGAGTTGATAGCTTAGTGAGTGGAGGAGTTCGAAAATAATTACACTTTTTCATTTATACATTTTTATCGAAAATTAAGTTCATAACATTTAATACTTCACTAGAAAATATCATACAATTATAGCCAAAAAAATGAAACATCCACATAAGATCGTAAAATATCATCTCAAAATCACGTTATAAACATTAGACGGTAACCATACTATAATCTCATCACATTAAATGTACTAAAAATCCACAAAAAATATACCCTCTAACTGAAATCTGTAAGGTAGTCATATGCGCGTAGACTGCCTCTTAGGCTAAGCACTTTCGACACGAGCCTCAAGCCCTCTCAGTGAACGGAAGTCGGCCTCAAAGATATTTCACAATCAATTCTAGAATACAGCCAAAACCTCTCAGTGAACTATATGAACACAGTCAAGTCCCTTTCATCCCTAGTCAAGACTCCTTAGTGTAATATAGAACACGGCCATGACTCTTCAGTGAACTAGAAGAAATAAATAATCATGGTTACTTTTCTGACCGATCTCAATATCACATAGGTCTCACATACCAGGACTAAGGCACAAATGTACCGCAAATAATTCTTGACATTCCCATGTATTATAATAAAAGAGATTTCCATGACAATCATATAATCGAACACATTATTGCACATGCTTTAATAATATTTTTAATTTACAAATATTTTTAAAATATTTAAGTTTTTCCACTCACAGGATTATGTACGCAAAAATAACTCGATTGGTAAGATATCCCGATATCCGTATCACCGCCTAAAATATGATATAACTTTTAGATTAACAATTAACTATTTTAAGTAATTTCAATAATTAAATAGGCAATACCAAATTCAAATCTTTTTATACTTAAACAATTTTCCCAATGTCTTTAATCATTTGAGCTATTTTTTCCTTTCCTTAATTTAATTTCATAGCTTATTACACTTAATTCAGTAATTCCTTTTCAATAAAATTAAATTTAAACTAACAATCTAACAACTATAGAAATAAACATAACTTTCCAATAAATAAGTTTTTACTTACCTTTAAATTTGAAGAATTCAAGCCTACTAATATAAACCATTTATTTTCTAACAACTTAGCGAATTTTTCTATTTTTTTCTTCTTTTTCTCTCCTCTTTCTTTTCTTCCTACTCTCGTTTTCTTTCTAGTGTACGTTTTTGTGTGACAAATTGATTTGGGTTGTATATATATAAATGGGAATGGATTTCGATGACTTTGGTGGATATATATGCCTGCCAATTCATTTTTTTCCTTCAAATCTTTAATTTTGTTGAACAAATTTTCCGTTGACTTTTCTTTTACTTAGTTAAAGTATTACAAAACTCACCCCTTAAAAGAATTTCATTTTCGAAATTCAATTGACTAAGTACAAAATAGCTATGGACATGTCGCTTCTTCTACAGTACGATTCATCCACAAGGCTTTAACCAAAGGAATAGTCTTACTACGCAAGATATGTTCCTTTCTATCCAATATCTGAATTAGTTCTTCTTCATAGGTAAGATTTTCTTTCAACTCTACTGGTTGTGATTCCAAAACATGGGAAGTATCTGGAACATACCTATGAAGCATGGAAACATGGAATACATCATAAAATTCTAGACAATTACATTGGCAAAGCCAATCGATAAGCAACTGGACCAATGCCTTCAACAATCTCATATGGGCCAATATACCTCGAACTCAACTTACCCCGTTTACCAAATCTAATAACACCTTTTCATGGCGATAATCGTAGGAAAACTCTATCCCCAAAATCAAATTCAAGGTTCCTTTTACGTCTATCTGCTTAATTCTTATATCTATCTTGGGCGTTATTTAACTTTTCTTTAATTATCCTTAATTTCTCAGTAGTAATTTGAACATATTTAGGACCTAATAACTTTGTATCGCCTACTTCATCCAACATACTGGAGTTCTGCATTTCCTACCATACAGTGCTTCGAAAGGAACCATTTCCATGCTCGAATGATAACTTTTATTATAAGCAAACTCCATCAAAGGAAGATGAGTATCTCAATTCCCTTTAAACCTTAGTACACAAGCTCGTAACATGTATTCTAAAGTCTTAATAGTTCTTTTTGACTGACCATCTGTCTCTGGATGAAAAGGTAACTAAAATGTAGTTTAGTACCAATAGCTTTCTTCAAACTGGGCTAAAATTCAGAAGTGAAACGAGAATCTCTATCTGAAACAATAGATACTGGTGCCCCATACAATCTTATTATCTCATCAACATATATTTTTGCTAATTTATCTAGCGAGTAAGTGACTTTAATAGGCAAAAATTTAACAATCTTCCTAAATCTGTCTATAATGATCCATATGTCGTCATGCCCATTCTAGCTCCATGGAGTCCAAATAAGAAGCTCAAAGTAATGTGCTACAATTTCCACTCAGAAATAGGCAACGTCTGTAATAATCCTACTCTTTTCTGACGATCTGGTTTTATTTGCTAGAAAATGAGATATCCGGATACAAACTTAGCTATTTCTCTCTTCATTCCATGCCCCATCTAGTGTTTGTGTACACGATACATTTTAGTACTACCTGGATGCATTGCGTAAGATGAATATGTGCCTATGCTAGAATTTCTGTCTTCAATTTTGAAAAGTCTGGAACACATAGTCTACTTCTGATAACTAAAACTTCATCATCTCGAATGGTGTAATATGTATTCTTACCTTTACTAACCTCTTCTTTCAATCCGTTCAAAATTAGATCTTGAGTTTGAGCTTCTCTAACTGTGTTAATTAAGGCAAGCCTCACTTGAAAGTTGGCAAACAATGGTCCTACATTGGTAACTGACAATTGGACATGTGAAGCTTTGAAGTCACCAAACAACGAAGAACATACTGCATTAGTCAGGTTCATAGGACTCGATGTCTTCCTACTGAGAGTGCCAGCAACTACATTAGCCTTTTCTGGATGATAATCAATGATGCAGTCGTAATCTTTTATCAACTCTAACCATCTTCTTTGCCTCAGGTTCAACTCTTTCTGATCAAAATATACTTTAAGCTTTTATAATCTGTATATATGAGACATCTCTCACCATACAAGTAATGTCTCCAAATCTTCAATGCTAGGACAACTGCAACTAGCTATAAGTCATGTGTAGGATAACTCAATTCATGTTTCTTCAACTATCAGGAAGCATACACTATAACGTTCCCATTCTGCATCAAAACACAACCAAGACCCTGACGTGAAGCATCGCTATATATCACAAACTCTTTATCGGGAGACGGAAGGGTAAGGACTAGAGCTGACACTGATCGATTATTCAATCAGAGGGAACTTCTTTCACAGTCTTCATTCCAAACAAATTTAGCATTTTTTCTAGTCAAACTGGTTAAAGAAATAGCAATCTTAGAAAAATCCTCTACAAAACGACAGTAATAACCTGCTAAGCCAAGAAAACTTCGTATTTTTGTCACATTAGTAGGCCTTTCCCATTTTATCACTGCCTCAGTTTTCTGCGAAACATAAATTCCCTCTGCATATATAACATGTTCCAAAAATATCACTCTATCAGCCAGAATTCACATTTACTGAACTTAGCATATAACTGCTTATCACGTGGAGTCTGCAAAATGATTTTGAGATGCTCTATGTGCTCATCATGATCTTGAGAGTACACTAAAATATCATCGATGAATACAATCACAAATCTGTTTAAAAACGAGCAAAACTCTATATTCATCATATCCATAATGCTGCCGGTACGTTGGTCAACCCAAATGGCATCACGAGGAACTTATATTGACCATATCTTGTCCTGAAAGCAATTTTTGGCACATCACTGTCCTCGATTTTAGGTTGATGATATCTAGAACGCAAATTAATCTTTAAGAATACTGCAGCACCACGAAGCTTATCAAACATATTATCAATATGTGGAAAGGAATATTTATTGCGAATTGTCACTTTGTTCAACTGTTTGTAATCTATGCAAAGTCGCATGGTGCTATCTTTCTTCTTCACAAATAGGACTGTGCTCTTGACGGAGATACACTAGATCTGATAAAGCCCTTATCCACCAACTCTTGCAACTGAACCTTTAGCTCTTTCAATTCTGCTGGTGTCATTCTATATGGTGCCCATGAAATAGGTGCAATTCCTGGAATAATTAAATAGACGTACCAAATTCGAATATTTTTTTACTTAAATAAATTCCCCAACTTTTTTAATCATTAAAGTTTTTTTTTTTTTTGCCTTTCCTTAATTTAATTTCATAGCTTATTACACTTAATTCAATAATTCCTTTTCAATAAAATTGAATTTAAACTAACAATCTAACAACTATAAAATTAAATAACTAAGTTTTTACTTACCTTTAAATTTGAAAAATTCAAGCATACTAGTATAAACAACTTATTTTCTTAACAACTGGGCGAATTTTTCTATTTTTTTTTTCTTCCTCTCTTTTTCTTCCTTCTTTTTCTTTCCTGTTTTCTCTTTCTTTTCTCCTTGCTCTCGTTTTCTTTCTAAGGTGTGTTGTGTGTGTTTTTGTGTGACAAATGGATTAGGGTTGTCTATATATATATATATATATATATATATGGGAATGGATTTGGATGACTTTGGTGGATATATATATATATATCCACTGCCTACCAATTCGTTTCTTTTTTTTTCAAATCTTTAATTTTGTTGACCAAATCTTTTAATTTTCTTTTACTTAGTTAAAGTATTACAAAAGGACTTTTTAGAATTCGACAAAGGTATAATTTCTATCACAGTTTCTTTCTAAATACAAAGCAGATTCTTGGTGAAAATTAAAATTTTGCTTAAATTTCGGTGTGCACGATTAAGTAAATTCTTAACAACAGAATCCTCCAACTACCATACAGGTATTAGTCATGATATATCACAACCTCCCATTGACACTTTGGAAGCAAATCAACCTGTTCTGGCACATTTACCTCATAGGTCTGGAAGAAATAAAAGGGCTCCTTCTCACTTGTAAGACTTCATATTTCAGCAAGTTTCGTTACCTCCTCCATCTCAGAAGTTGGACAAGCAAAGTAAGTGAACACTGCATGTAGTCTCTTTTTCCTTAGTTATAGTATTTCCTATGATAAACTGTCTACACTTCACTATGTTTTTGTAGCTTCCATAAGAAATCACTACGAGCCTTGGAACTATCAAGAAGCCATGACCTTTCCTGAATGGTGTGCAGTCATGAAAGCCGAGATTGAGGCTCTATAACTTAATTATACTTGGTTTTTGGTTGATCAACAACTTTCTGCTGCAAATGAGTTTACAAACACAAATTTAATTTTGATGTAGTATTGAGAGGTTCAAAGAACATCTTGTGGTAAAGGGATACACTCAACGGGCTTGACTACTATAAAACCTTTTTCTCATGTGGCTAAGTTAGTCATTGTTAGAACCTTGTTAGTAGTGGCAACAATCAAGTGCTGGAATTTATGCTAATTTGACGTAGATAATGCTTTCTTACATGGTGATTTAGATGAGGATGTTTACATGGTCCTGCCCCCCGGTTATTCAATTGTCAGTGGCAACAAAGTCTACAAACTTTACAAAAGCTTGTATGGATTGAAGGAAGCTTCACATCAATGGAATAAAATCTCTAAGTTTATTATTGAGCAAGGGTACATCCAATTAAAAACATATTATAGTTTATTTAATAAATCTACTATCGGCTCTGTTACTACTATTTTAGTTTATGTAGACGATATAATAATGACAGAAAATTATGTTGGTACTATCAATTATTTCAAAGTCTCTCAATGACAAGTTCAAATTAAAGACCTAGCCAGGAAAGTTGAAGTACTTCCTAGGGATTGAAGTGGCCAGATCTTTGCGTGGCATTGATATATGCCCGAGAAAATACTCTTTAGATATTTTGGTAGATTCAGGCACCATTGGTTCAGCTCTGACTAGGATTTCCTTTGATCCGAATGTGACAATTAGCAAGGAAGATGGAAGAGTTGCTCACGGATGTAACATTTTACAAAAGATTACTTGAAAGGTTACTTTATTTAACAATCACTTGGCCTAATCTTGAATGCTCAATCCAGTTGTTAACGATCTTACTTTATTTAACAATCACTAGGATGCCACATCTACGTGTTGCTCATAAAATATTTCGATACATCAAAAGAAAACCTGGACAAATGTCGTTTTATCCTACAAATTCAAAATTGAAGCTGGAATGTTATTGTGATACAAACTAGGGGGCTTACCTTCTCAGCAGAAAATCGGGAACAGACTATAATGTATTTATTGGGACAGCTTTAGTATCATGGAAATTGAAGAAAAAACATGTGGTACCTCGATCCTCTGCTGAAGTAGAGTACATGCCAATGGCAACCTTTGTTTTGCTGTGAGTTAACTTGGCTCAGGTATTTGATTAAGGACTTATAGATTACACATCATCAAGCAGTGGTTCTACATTGTGATAATAAGTTTACAACAGTCACAGACACAGTCTTTCATGAAAGAACCAAACACATAGAGCTTGACAGCCATCTTGTTCGAGAAAAGATATAAGATGGCAGCATCATCAATCAACATGTCTCTAGTGCATCACAAATTGCAGACATTTTAACCAAAGCTCTAAATTCCCAAAACTTATACTTTTGTAGGCTCAAGATGGAAGTAGTGAATGTTTACTCTCCATCTTGCAGGGACTATTGAAGCACTGGCATAGTTAGTAGGAAGAAAGTCAGCTGGGATCAGTGACAAGGCAGCAACAGAAGAAGAGCTTAGAAGGAGGGGAGAAGAAGCTTCCAGAAAATAGAAAATAATGATATTCGTATAGATCGCATTCTGTTATTGTACAGCTTGAATTTTTTATTTGTGTAAAGTTTTGACAGCTGCATTCTTCGTATAGATGGAATCGGTAAGTGCAGATTCTTCTATATCTTTATATATATATATACCACTATTGTACATTTAACACCTGTGATAAATAAATATAATTCTTCCGTTCTTTCTAATTACTTTGTATAAGAATTTCGTTCTTCAAAATCTTATAAAAGGCCATCTTAATAAATAATTACATCAACTTTCTATTTTTTTTTTTTTTTAATATAAACACTCTTTTTTATATATAAAAACCCCAAACTATGGTTGGTTTATGTTTATGAAACAACGTACCACTTTTTATCAACACATTTCAAGGAAATCACAAGTAGTCCTCATTTTATATATTTATAAACATGCTCAACAAGAAGTTAAGGCTTGTGAGTATTAAGAGGTCAACCTTATTAAGAGGAATATCCCATTTTTTTATAAGTTGATCTATGTTTTCATCTTTACTCAATGTGGGACTTTATCCCTTAACATGCCTCCACAAAATGATGGCTCGTTTGAACAAATCAATCTTGAAATCTGTATGCTCATCTATTGAGTCTTAATCGGATTGAATTGCTCATTGGAGTTTAATAGATTCTGATACCAAATTAAGATTTGGGGTTCATCTTAATAAGGTCAATCTTATTAAGAGGAGTAGCCCAAAATTTTTTTAAGTTGGTTAATATTTCGGTATTTAACCGATGTGGAATTTTTATCCTTTAACATGTCTCCGCAAGATGATGGCTCGTTTGAGTAGATCAATCTTGCAATCCATTACTTATTAATTGAGACTTGTAATCGGATCAAATCGCTCGTTAGAATTTAATGAGCTCTGATACCATGTTAAATTTGGTGCCCATCTCAATAAAGTCAAAATCGTTAAGAGGAGTAGCCCAAGATCGTTTTAAGTTGGTCAGTATTTCAATATTTAACTGATATGGAATTTTTATCTCTTAACATACTTCGCAAGATGGTAGCTCGTTTGAGCAGATCAAAACTCCATAAAAGGAGAACAAAATATACTCCGTAATAGAAGGAAATAACACTCCATTAAAGGAGGAAGAATCACTCCATAGGAGGAAGAGAAACCTCCATGAAAGGAAGAATTGGAAGACTACAATCCAATGAATTAAAATGAACACACCGTCCTGTATTTATAGAGAAGTAGCTAGAGTAAATAGCTAATTAACATGCTAATCACCTAACCAATTAACAGCCTAACAACTACAGCTGGAGATTAACGTTCTGTTAAGATGGAATCTGGTGTCTCTGGAATTAGTTGGAACCTGGTGGAAGCTTCTGGATTCTTGGTTGGATTTTTGTTGCACATGTATTCCAACACACCCCCCTCAAGATGGACTAGGAGATCTATCTTGAAGATTAAAAAGTGAAATATGAAGCATACACTAATCTTTTGCTAGTGATCTTTTGCAGCAACCAAAATCTGTTTGCATGAGTATTCTATCAAGAGTGCCCAGTAGAACCGCAGTTTAATCCTAATCTTCTACTTAGGCTCCATTTTATCAGAATCTGCACTAACACTCAGTGTTGAAGCTACAGGAGCCTCATCCTCAGAAGCAGCATAGGACTCTAGAATCATATGTGAACCAAATAGAAAATACTTCAATAAAAGATATCACTAGATCAAATGAGTGAACAACTAGGGGAAAACAAAATAAAGCTCGATGGATTTTCAAGTTTGCAGATAATAATGCTAGAAGGTGCAAAAGCTCCAACAGACGTTGTTGACTTTGAGAGAACTGGAGTAGGCCCGTTGGAAGGCAATCTGTATATCTAGTATGTTATTGATATTGAAACCTATCCTTGATCTGAAGCCGAAGTTATCTTCAGACGTAGATGAATGATGATCTGAAGTGTATGCATGACACTGACAACGGATCAGCAAAAGCTAATTTTTGCTGGGAACCAACTTGAGGATGGCCAGCTCTTATTGAATGTTGAAAGGACAATCATATTTCAGTAGAATTTTGGAAAAACAAAAGCAACAGGAAGCAATTTCAACAATTGTAAATGGAAGCACACAAAAAAATGCTCTGATATCATATTAAGATCTGGGGTTCCATCTTAAAAGGTCAATCTTATCAAGAGGAGTAACCCAATTCTTTATAAGTTGGCATATGTTTTCATCTTTATTCGATATGGAATTTCACCCTTTAACATGTCCTGCAAGATGGTGGCTCGTTTGAGCAGATCAATCTTGAAATCTGTATGCTCTTTTATTGAATCTTAATCAGATCAAATCACTCGTTGGAGTTTAATGAGCTCTGATACCATGTTAAGACTTATGATTCTATCTTAAAAGGTCAACCTTATTAAAAGGAATAGCCCAAAATTTTTTTAAGTTGGTTTATATTTCGGTATTTAACCGATATGGGATTTTTATCCCTTAACAATAAGTGTGTATGCTAGAGGTGACTTGACCTAGACTTACCA
>NC_036246.1:20254158-20332151 GCF_002742605.1 Olea europaea var. sylvestris
CGACAAAAATTTAAAAATGAATTATGTTGGGCTCTTCTTTCTGTCTTGCACGGTCACTTTGCACCTCTATGAATTATCAAAAGTGATTTAGATACTATCTCAATGTTTTCTGTCCAAGATTTTGAGACTTGTGGACGAACCTATGATTGAATTGATATATTTAGCCCTTGTTTGAGCCCTATTTTGGGGAAAATTTATATTTTGAGATAGTATTTTTTGGAGAATGTATGGTTAATAAATAAGAAAAAAAGTTTTATATTTATTTGTAAAGTTATTTTATTGAAGAATTTTTTATTGAAAATGAAATTTAAAAAAAAAATTGATAAAAGGGGCTCAAACAAAGGCTTAATTTGATAACAAGCATTCTTCAAAATCTTTCTTTTGAATAAACATAGATAAATATTAAAAGAAGAGGCATAAATTCACTATATTAATAAAGTTTTACAACACAAATAACCAATTCAACGCATATATAATTCTTAGAACAAAATCTGACATTACAAAAATATTATAATATATAGTCACAAGCTATGTTCCCCTTTTAAGCATTTCTTCATAGTTCTCTATCGACTCCAGCCTCTGAAGAAGTAATCGCTGCTTGAATTTCTTGATGAATGCCTCAGCACTTTCATTTATATCTTCTGTTGTCTTCCTCTCGAGCTTCCTTGTTTGTGGCATCGGGTTTTTTGCCGGAGTCACATTGGCTGCCTTGTCGTGCTGCAAATCCATATTTCTAAGTTCGTTATTTTCTTCTTCGGCTACTCGTGATTGGAGGTAGAGAGGTTTCATGGAGCTATTCATTAGAGCTTCTCTTTTCTTTTGAATGAGCAAGTCTCAATTGATTTCTACTTGCCAAACTGAATAGGAGATCCATATTTATAGATATAACTTTGTGTCAAGGTTACTTTGGGAAAAGGAAAATTGAATGTGATTGCGTGTGATAATTGCAAATTTGTTGCATGGGCTCTTTCTTCTTTCAAGAGAAAATGATTTCAATAGACGAAAAGTCTATATTAGGTCTTGTTGTCAATTATTAATTTTATTTTATTTGAAGAATATATATTCAATAAGGTTATTCTCCTTGTAACTATCATGAAGTATATTGCACTCAACAAACTATTATATCTATTTTGCGTAGGAAAAAGCCTCTCTGTCAGAAAAATGGATGATAGAGGTTTTGACTTACTCTCACATGTCGGGCCCAGTACAATTAAACACTTAGGAGGAAAAAGTGGCCCCACCACCTAATGTGAGGATCGGTCAGAGCCTCTGTCACTCTTTCTGTGGCAGAGGGGCTCGATCCTTTTGTATGTTACTCAAGTGCTTGTATTATGTTTATTATGTGACACAAATATATTTCAATGGTACGTACGAGTACATAACAAATTATTGTAATTCTTGTCGTATTGAATATGAAGAAAACGATTTCTTTTGATTGAAAATGAAAATGATGATATGAACTTTATATAAAAGCATGTAGTTCAACTAATTAAGTAACTATTCTATTTGATCAACTTATTCTCAGCGAATTTTGTCATTTAATTACAAGAGAACTAGCCATTTTGATTAAGTCAACGGGCGCGCCCATATCAAGTCATGTGCAATTAATAAGCCAGTAAAGAGGCCGACTTTCAAAACTTGAAATGAAGGGAAGTCTTACTTGTTTAGACTAGAAATTACCTAGACGAAAGTGATTTTGCTGGAAATATATAAAACGTGAGGCTTAAGCTTTGCTTTCCAGCACAAACTTCTAGCCTTCTTAACCTTCATCCTTGTCCAATAACAAAAACTATCAAAAAATATAGTTTGGACAATCTACGTAGCACAAGATCGCCTTTTTTGCTGTCACGGATCAACCTGTGAACAAGATAAACCCAATGGGAATCAAAAAATGGGGGTACTACATTGGGCAGAAGATGATCCAAAAAGCGAATGCTCACCCAGCTAAAGAAAAGAGTTTTGGAAGTTTACCTTATCATTTAAAATGGAGAGGGGCAACATATATTACTAATAAGAAGAAAAGGGGTGAGATAGGCAAGAAGTAGCTTGCTTCCTAGCAGCCCAACTGCAAAGAATCAAGAGATCTTTTTGGGTGTTGACTTGGATCTCAGGTGACGAAATAAGGCAGCCAGAAGCGAGGAGCAGTCGCTGTTGAAGCTTGGCTATAGCAAAAGTCTTTATATCAAAATTTTAGAACAAGTACGGATTTTTACTCGTATATCTATTAATGAAAATACCATAAGGAGTTTAAAAATAAACATGATACGACATGTAGCTATGCATTAAATAAAAACAAATAAAAATGCATTCATTGCTAACATAAACTTCTACATAATTTTTTATTCTACAATTTTAGATAATTGATTTAGCTTTTCTTTTCGTGTATAATTCATACATGAGCTTTGCTCATCCTCCAAATTTAATTTTTTTTATCCTTCAGTCCCACATTTTAATTCTCAAAACAGTCAAAACGATCAAATCAAAACCCTAAGTTTAACAACTTTAATCATGAGTTTACAATTTTATTTTATTTTTTAATTTTTTTTTATATCATTATGAATTGAATATATTCAGATTTAAATATCAGCATGGAATATCTACCCAACCATGCCTAAATGTTAGGTCAGTAGAGTGTAATGCACATTATATGACTTTGGCATTAATGAACATATGGGTGGACAGGTTGTCCATAATCAATAACATGGAACAATTAATTTCTTGAATAAAATTATAGGAGTATGAATAGCAAACTAGCTAGGAACGGCACTTTCATGAAGGGTTGGGTACGATACCTTGATAAATGGATCGAGTCGATTCTTATTAAAGATTGAAAAGTTGAAATTATTGATTCTATGTAGACAGATAAACCTAAAATCAGAGCGATATTGATTGAATAAAATAAAATGATATAATAAAAAAGGCAGGCATGTAAGCATGGATTCCTCTTTTGGCCTCCTAAATGTTGAAATTCGTTCAATTTGGGGGCTTTAATTTACTTATGATTTCTTTCTTAGAATACTCATATTCTGTATTTTCTTATTTAATTTAGAAGTTGAAGTAGGCAAACTAGCAAGGGTTGCCTAGCAAACAACACTTTCATGTAGGGGTTGTTACCTTTTCGTTCCGGATATTTTGAGTATGAGATTGAGGCGATCCCATTGAAAGTTGTGAAAAAATGAAACCATTATATAGGAAAAAGAGAAACTAAATTGGATTAGAACAAGACCAAACCAAGAACGCTTTCATGTGTTTAACCAATAATCAACAATTTTCAAATGGGCATCTAAAGTGGCCTCATAAATTGGTATTGAAATTCCTTGAATTTTGTATAATTTTGTTGAGATTACTTAGAATACTTCTATTTTAATTTGTCTCTTCTACTGCAATCCATAAAGTGGCCACATAAAGTGGTATTGAAATTCCTTGAATTTTGTGTAATTTAGTTGAGAGTACTTAGAATACTCATATTACGCGTATCATTACTTAGAATACTTATATTTTGTCTCATAAGATGCAAGGTGAACCATCCCCTTGATGGCGGTAAAATCTTTTATTTTAATACACGTAGGTGAACCAATAAAGAATGACTTGTAACCTCATAAGGATGTAAATGGTTATGTTTTCCACCCATTAATACTTGCATTTTTATGATTAATTGATGCCTAAATATACTTAGTACCCTTATATTTTGAATTAGGTTGCAAATGGATGGAAATTGTGGAATTAGGAAGAAAAGAGCGAAAAATGACCAAAATGGAAGAAAGTGAAAGTTTATGGACCAAGTTGCAAATAATCCATAGATGAGCTGGATGATAGAATGAAGATTCAATAGTATTAGGGATCAATCGGATGAGAAAAGAAGTCAAAGAGATGAAATATAGTTGAAATATTATCACATATCAACTTTCAAACAAAAAAGTTATGCTCCAGATTTTTAGTATATGCTTCAAACCCATTTTTGACATAGTAAACGTTTGGATTGGGAAAGTCTATTTCTAATGAAATTGTATCTCTTTGCATTAACTTTTCCATGCACTTTGAATCGCCTCAATTAGATACCGAAAGAGAAAGTTATGGCCAAAATATTGAAAACTATCCAGCGAAGAAAAATAATTGAACCATGTGACGCATAGCACAAAAGCCATGCGGTCGCATAAATGCTTCAGAGAACTCATAGGCTCAAAATGCTTGAACCATGCAATCGCAAGACCAAAAGCCATGCAATCACATAGAAGAATTCCGGTGCGCGAAGTCTGGTTTCCTAATTCCACTCAAACACTTATGGAAATAAAACTTTTTCACATTATATAAACCCTAAATCATCCCCTAATGTACAGATACGCCTCCATGCATATTTTTCTCTCTTTGTGCTCTAGGATTCATGACGTAGAACTAATTCTTTGTACATGATCGAAGGAAACAAAAGCCATGGAGTCATTATAACTATGAGATCCATCTGATTTTCATTATTTACTTTATATTTTCAGTATTGGATTTTCTTCTGCACATAAATTTATGATTGTTATGTTTGATTGCTAAAAAGGCCTATTAGTTTATCATGTGTTACGAACAATAGCTAAGTTAAATATCATATCCGTAATTGTTTGATTCCTTTAACTTCTGAAGCAACTAGGGTTTGATGATTTGCTACTTCAAGAATTATTAAATCCTAGGAAGAATGTTAGAATCGGTGAAATGTAATCGCTTGTGCTTCCGTTATCCAATTCATCGATTTCAATAATGTGTAAGGCTGATATTAAATTAAATCTTAGCGCTTGTCTAGGATTGTTTAATAATTAGGGTTAATTAGAGCCCTTGTTTTCTAACTAACTACAATTAAGGAGAAATAGGAAAATATTTCCAACGGTGAATACTAAAATGTGAATTGATAATTATATGTGGAACAATGACCAGTTGTAAATCTCCAACGGTGAAAGTTGACTTAGATCAAGGTTCATTCAACTGATTTCATTTAATTCGTTGATTTGCATTGCTATTAATTATTTTCTTAAAGCTGACTGTGTTATAACCAAAACCCCTCATTCTCTTTAATATAGCATAAAAAGTAGATTAAATACTCTTCGTGGGATATACCTTTACTTCCACTATTGCATTAGTTTTGAGGAGTCTAGGTCTTAATTTGGGATGCCTACAACAGCACTTCCCATAAACCATAGAGTAACACGTGAATAAATAACAGAAACACTTATTAGCCCACCACTAAATAGCCGCCACTTATCATTTTCTAGAATGACCCAAAGCTCCAAGGAAATTTGTAAATACTCCCTCATGAGAAGAGAACAGCATGCAAAATTCAAATATCTCCCTCCAAAATAGTCATACCGCCTCTCACTCCTATTTAAGCGTTAAGACTAGTGAGTTTAGGAGGTGAAAATCCTGTATTGGTAAGAGGAATTTGTTGATTGTCAACAAATTGGAGTCGTATAGGGGAAAGTTGAACAAAGAAATGTATGATTTTGCCCTTTTAATCAACGAAACATTTAAATATGCAAATGATGATCAAAGTGGAAAAGCAAAGCAATGGTTCTGAAGATTGTGATATGAATCCCAAACGACGTTGAGAAGAAACGCCGTCAAAATTATACATCAACATTTTCTCCACTTAGTAGTGTCGCTTATAGACAAAGACATCTATAGTAGAGACTATACAAAAAATGATGAAAACCCTTAAGATACTAACAGCTGAAAATGAATCTCTGCAAAGTTTGAGGATGAGTTGGAAAGTTGAAGTTTCTGAGAGTAAAATTGACCCCATTGCTAACTTCTTCCCTAGGAGGAGCAATAAGTTACTGGTATTTAAAGTCCACAATAATATGTTATAGAGAAAGCAATATGAGTGGCAAATGAACAATCCTAGCCTAGAGAGACTCGCGGACGAGAATAACCCTCATAACAAGAAGTATGACAAGCAAAATCACCGTGAAGATCGGATAATGGAAAGCTTGGTTAGCTTGTATAACTTACATTTGTATGGAGAAATTGAAGACCAACCTGCAATCAAGAAATGAGTAATCATAGGAATGTTCGTTAAAAATAATGATGGAACAGGTACTACGCCTAGGGTTAAATACTGTGAGGCAAGAAGAAGGAAAGTCCGTCAAAAATTATTTCACACTATTTAGAGTTGAACTGATCATTGGTAAATATATGTCAGAAGAAGAGGTGAGAGGCCTTATGGAATGGCTTGTTAACAAAAACTTCCTTTTTGAGAGATCTTAAAAAGGAAAATCCATGTTCCTTCCACCAATTAGTAAACCGATTGCAATATGAGATTTAGACAAAGGATATACTCAAAAATCAAGTGAAGAAAGTACAAGGAACAAGGCTACACGAAAATTTTCAGAAGAAAAAGCTCAGCATATGCATCCAGATGGATAAAAGTACCATGCCTTCTTTTTTATGAACCCAAGGGCAAGTGCATCCATATGGTCAAAAGTACCATGCCCTCATTTTGATGAAATTAGGGCAAAACGTGCACGCTTTCTACAGCACCCTCACATATTTTAAATAAAACAAATCAATCCTCTAAAATATCGAAGGCAAAGTTCTGCATAACCCATCAGGCCAGAAATAATGATACAGGTGAATTCTTCGAAGTGGTTAAAATGGTGAAATAGGAACCCAGCAGAGAAACATGCATGAAGTACCTAAAAATTGGAGGACTGCATATCCAGCCAAAAGACAAGATAAAGGAAAAAAAAAATAAAAACATGCAAAGATGTCATAGGCAATAATTAATGTCCCAAATATTAGACATTCGATAAGAGAAATCAATAATATAATTGAGAACCCCTATATTGTTGGAGAAATGAGGAACGCCAAAAGGTAGTATCCCAAATAGTTAGGAAACTTGCATTAAGAAATTTTTGGATTTAAGGTAATCCCAATAAAAAAATTGAATCTAATTACATTTAAATAATGATGAAGAATAAGGAATCATATATCCTTACTATGATGCATTGGTAATGTGAATCCCAATAGCTCGCAAAGGCATCAAAGTCTATTAGAGAATAATATGTAATATTAATATTCTTCAAAAATGTTTTTGATCAAATGCAGGTTAATCATCTCTAGATGCCTATGGCTGAACTTTAGCATGGCTTCAATGAAAAAATACCGATTCTAAAAAGACAGATTACTCTAGCAAGTGGGCCAACTAAAAGGCCAATCAATAATGAAAACATAAACAAGCTTGAAAATTCTTATATAGGAAAGCATCTGATGCTGTGAAAGGTAAGTAGAAAAACCTACTTGTTAGTAATGATAACTTCGCAAGTATTGGTAAAAGCATAAATATCAAAACAATCAAGCCAAGGCTATATCTAAAATAGGGTAATAATAGTGAGAAAAAGAGATAAACACGAGAATAGCAAGAACGAGCATCTTCCCTCCTGTAATAGTCTTAGTTAAAGGCGAGTTCTCTTCTGCCTATGATGAAATTTCAAAAACCAAAGGTGAGGTTCATTCCACAAAAGAAAAACGAGGACTAGATTCCATCCCCTTAAGTAAGATCTACTATGAAAGAATGAGTTAGGCCTACCCACAAGATTTTAAGTCATGACGAGAAATCATTAACTGTGTGTGAGATATTTATATAACACAATGCCATGACAAAAAGTCAAGATAATGATTCCTTAATCTATATTTTGTCACAACAAATGATTGAATGAAATCATGTATTTTACGGATTGTGTTAATAATATATACAAAAAGATGCTTATGTGAAGCACAACTATGTTGAAGGAAAGATGGGTTTACTAACTTGGATTGGCTAAGGCTTTTAAGAGGACAATACTAATAGGAAGAAGGAAGTGAAAAAAAAAAAAAAAAAAACTTGTATTTCTCAACTTCAAGACTTTACACACTTTTTTGGCTTGTTACAAAATGGGGAACACTACCACTTTATATAGTGTTTACATGAAGATTTTAGTCCTCACAATATTCTAGAGACACCTAGACCACACATCAAGATATTTTCTTAGAATTCTCTAGATATTCTTTATAAGACCACTTATCTTACTTAGATATTTATATAAATTTTTCTAGATAATGTTTCTAAAAATGCTAGGCATGTTGAACCTTTTAATTGATTTGGGCATATAAGCAAAATCCTTAAGCCCATATTATCTAGTCCAAAAATTAAGTTTACTACTCAACATCCCCCTTTAAACTTGATTTTCCTACTCCAAGTAGAGTTCTTAACTTGCGGAACACATCATGCTTAAGTGACTTAGTGAGAATGTCAGTGATCTGCTCTTGGGAGGTTATATATTTCAGCTACACTTCTTTCTTTGCAATACTTTCTCTTATGAAATGATATCTTATATCAATGTACTTGCTTCTGTCATGGAATGCTGGGTTCTTTGCCAATGCCAATGCCAATTTGTTAGCAACATGGATTTCGGTTGGTTCTTCTTGTGAAACTCCAAGCGCTTTCAACAAGTTTCTAAGCCAAATCACATGGCAAACACTTGATGTAGCTGCAACATATTCAGCTTCACATGTAGATAGTGCTACGATCGATTGCTTCTTTGAGCTCCAAGTGAAAGCTATGTCACCCAAGTAAAACACATACCCAGTCGTACTCTTTCTATCATCACTATCTCTGCCCCAATCCCTGTTACTATATCCAACAAGTTTGAACTCATTAGATGATGAATAGACTAAGCCATAATCAAGAGTACATTTGATGTAGCGAAGAATTCTCTTTGTAACTTTCATATGAGTCATGGTAGGTGTCTCTATATAGCGACTGATGAGCTCAACTACAAAAAGGATATCTGGTCTTGTGCACGTCAAATATCTTAGACTTCCAACAAGACTCTTAAAAAGTGTTGGGTTTTCACCTTCATCATTCTTCGACAACTTGGTTCCGCATTCGATGGGGGTGCATAAAGGCTTGCAATCCTCCATATTGAATTTCTTTAGAATTTCTTTTGCATATCTTGCTTGTGAAATAAAGATACAATCCTCCATTTGCTTAACCTCAATCCCAAGATAGTAAGTCATAGGGCCGATATCCGTCATCTCAAATTCTTGAGTCATAGCCTTCTTAAACTCAGTGATCATTCTTTAATTATTTCCTGTGAATATAAGATCATCTACATACAAAGAAACAAGCAAAATATCTCTTTTCTTATTTACCTTTATGTAAAAGGCATACTCGTAAGGGCATTTTGTGAAGTTATTTTCTAGAAAATACTTGTCAATTCTACTATTCCATATCCTTGGAGCCTGTTTCAACCCATATAAAGTCTTTTTTAGTTTCAAGACTTTACCTTCATGTCCTTTATTTTGTAGCCCATTGCTTGCTCTACATAAATTTCTTTTTCGAGATAACCATTTAGAAAAGTTGATTTCACATCCATTTGAAATATCTTCCACTTATTTTGCACTGCAAGAGAGATAATTAATCTTATGGTTTCTAAACGAGCAACAAGAGCAAATACCTCTTTATAATCGATTCCCGACCATTGGTTGTAGCCTTTGGCAACCAATTTTGCTTTGTATCTTTCTACTTCTCCTTTAGCGTTCTTCTTTGCCTTGTATACCCACTTAACTCTGATCGCTCTCTTTCTTTTGGGAAGAGTTGTCAGCTTCCACGTGTCATTTTTCTCTATAGCCTTAATCTCTTCATCCATAACATCTCTCCATCTTTTATTTTGCGCCGCTTCTTCATATCCTATTGGTTCACAATTGACAAAAAGACAAAAGAGTGTGAGATCATTTTGATTTTCTGTTACCTCATATAGCTCTTGTAGGCTCCTCATTCATGGTGTCCTTTCACTTGAGCTTTCTCCTTGTGAAGATGATGGAGAAGCATCTCCATGAGTAGGTGATAGAGGTGGACTGATAAGCTCTTGCTGCTCTCCATTCTTTTGTTCTTCTTCCTCAAAAAATGGTAAGAAGCCATAGTTTTCTTCTTGGACACCCCAATCCCAAGCTTCTTCTTCATCAAACTCAACATCTCTACTTATGATGATCTTCTCCTTGTTTGGATTATACAACTTGTAGCCTTTAGAGCGAGAGTCATAACCGATAAAAACATACATTTCACTTTTGTCATCTAGCTTGGACCGTTTTTGATCTAGCACATGAGCATATGCAATGCTCCCAAATACTCGTAAGTGAGAGATGCTGGGCTTTCTTTCACTCCACGCTTCTTATGGTATCTTATTCCACACCTTCTAGAAGGTGATCGGCTAGACAGATACACGGAGCAATTAACAGCTTTGGCCCAATGTTCTTTAGGCAATCTCTTACTTTTGAACATGCAGCGGGCCATGTTAAAAATGGATCTGTTCTTTCTTTCGGCTACTCCATTTTGTTGTAGAGAGTATGAAACCGTCAATGGGCGACGAATTCTATTCTCCTCACAATACTTCTTAAACTTTTTGTAGGTGAACTCTCCTCCTTTATCTGATCTCAAGGCCTTTATACTATATCCGCTTTCTTTTTCAACAAGAGCTTTAAACTTCTTAAAAGTTTCAAAAACTTCCAATTTTTGTTTGAGAAAATAGATCCAAGTTTTTCTACTAAAATCATCAATAAAAATAACAAAGTAATTGCTCTTACCGAGAGAACTTGGATTGATTGGCCCACAAACATCCGAGTGTACAAGTTCTAGTGGCTTCTTAGCTCTTGTACATGCTTCTTTTAGAAAACTTTTCCTCGAATACTTTCCAAGTAAGCATCCTTCACATAATTGATCCACATGATTTATTGGAGACAAACCTTTCACCATCTTCTTCTTATTCAATAACTTTAAGCCTCCAAAATTTAGATGCCCAAATCTCAAGTGCCAAAATCAAGATGAATCTTTAAAACAAGCTTTTAAGCATTTGGCAACATCATTTTAAATGCTTAACACAAACATTCTATTTTTTGTCATAGGTACTTTGGCAATCAAATTTTCTCTTTGATCTCTTATTGAAAGACTATGATCTTTCAAATGAATATCATAGTCCTTCTCTAAGAGTTGTCCCAAATTTAAAATGTTATTCTTCATATTTGGCACATAATAGACATTTGAGATAAATTGATGCGTACCATTTTCAAGCGGATCAAGTTTTTACCTTTTCCTTTCACTGGGATCTTGGATTCATCTCCAAAGGTAATGCTGCCGCTTACTGATTCATCAAGCTCCACAAACATATTTTTTCTTCGACACATATGGTTGCTTGCTCCTGTATCCAAATACCAAGTGTTCTTTTCTCTGCTCTCTTTACCTTTTTAAGCCAACAGTAGTGCAGGATCCACTTCAATTTCCCGACAAGCATAGTTTGCTTCCTCCTTAACTTGACTAGTAATATTTCTACATTCTGAAGCATAATGACCAAGCTTTTGACAATTATAACATTTAATTTGAGATTTGTCATACCTTGACCCTTCATTTTGCCTCGTACCTTTTCCTCTTCCAGGACCTCTGGTGGAAAATGAGCTTTGTCTTCTATCCTCCTTGTAGAATGCACTTATTCCTCACTCTTGGCCTCGTCCTCGTCCTCTTCCGCTTTGGCTTCTATTACTCCCGAACCTTCTTTCACCCTCATTCAAAGTGAGCTTTGTTTGAAAAGCTTGCTCTAATGGCTCTTCTTTCACCTTCTTCTTTAGTCTTTCCTCATGGGCTTGTAAAGAACCTATGAGTTGATCGACATTCATACTGTCTAGATCTTTAGATTCCTTAATGGCTACAACTATGTAGTGAATTTTAGAATCTAAAGACCTAAGTATCTTCTCAATTACTCGAGTGTCGTTCAACTTTTCTCCATTCCTCTTTCATTGATTCACAATAGCCAATACTCTAGAGAAGTAGTCAGAAATTGATTCCGATTCTTTCATATGTAAAGCTTCAAACTCACCTCAAAGTGTTTGGAGTCGAACCTTTTTCACCTTCTCAACTCCTTTGTGGGAGTTTTGCAAGATCTCCCATGCTTCCTTACTCGTAGTAGCACAAGCTACTTTCTTGAACGTGCATTCATCTAAGGTTTGATAGATAAGGGTAAACACCTTCTTGTCCTTCTTCTTTGCATCCTTCAAACTATCCATTTGTGCTTGGAATAAAGAGATCTCGTCTTGTGGCTCCGTGTAGCCTTTCTCTACGATCTCCCATGCATCTTGCAATCCGAGCAACGCTTTCATCCTTATGTCCCAATTGTAGTAGTTATCCTTGTTAAGTTGGGAAACTTGAGAAGGAATCATCCCACTTGCCATTTTTCACAAGAACTTTAAAGCTCTGATACCAGTTTGTTGGAGGAAAGATGGGTTTCCTAACTTGGATTGGCTAAGGTTTTTAAGAAGACAATACTAATAGGAAGAAGGAAGTGAAAAAAAAAAAAGGAAACTTGTATCTTTCAACTTCAAGACTTTACACACTTTTTTAGCTTGTTACAAAATGGAGGACTCTACCCCTTTATATAGTGTTTACATGAAGATTCTAGTCCTCACAATTTTCTAGAGACACCTAGACCACACATCAAGATATTTTCTTAGAATTCTCTAGTTATTCTTTATAAGACCACTTATCTTACTTAGATATTTATATAGATTTTTCTAGTAGATATTTACATAGATTTTTCTCGATAATGTTTCTAGAAATGCTAGGCATGTTGGGCCTTTTAATTGATTTGGGCATATAAGCAAAATCCTTGAGCCCATATTATCTTGTCCAAAAATCAAGCTTACTATTCAACAAACTATAAATCGAGTAAATTAAATAATGTGATCCCAAACAAAGTAAATGAATCAGTTTTATGCAAATGAAATGGTAAAAATTTCACTACAATAAGAGAATATGACAAATACAAAGCTATTTCTTCAAATTAACAAAAGTCAAAAAATTCTCAAAAGTTGGATCGTCCAGGCTAACTGAAACATTGCCCTATAAATGTTTAATCGCCTTGGAAGAAGGAGAAGGAGTTGTAAAGAAGTGAAATCTTCAATCACCAAGGCGATATACAAGCTCAGTAAACAAAACCTCGAATCAATACCTAAACCAAACGACCCAAGAACACCACAAAGGTTCTATCTACGGTTGCTAGACCTTTTGCCACTTAGAAACCATGACAAAGGAGGAGAAATATCACCAAGATATCAACACAAAGAAAAGCGACGGAAGGCAGTAGAGTAGAGGCCGAGAGAGAGCACGTAGAGATGAAGAAAAAAGACACCAAGTATTGTGTTAAAATGGCGTTCAAGACCAAGTGAATAAATATTGGGCCAAGTCACAAATAAGGTAAGTTAGGTCTAGGTAATGGGTCTTGACCCAATAACACATAGTGGAATATAGAGTGAGCCTCAAGTATAGCTAGCCATCCAAGTAGGTAGAAAATATGGCCCATGAGCAACACAATGAAATAAGTTGCTTCAAATGGTCCAATCACTTCTTGGGTCGAGTCGTTCCAATTTTGGTATTGATATATCGTTCAGTCATACTGCAAATGGCAACTAATAATTAATAACTAGTTTACATCATCGCCCGGAAGTCGTTTGACAACAATATGTCTAACAACCTCTACCTTTGTGTCAATAGACCTGCAAAAAGAAAACGTTTCTCATTAGTGACATCTCTAATAGAAAACTAATAAAATTGGAAATCATTTACCTGTACTAATGTTTAGAAGATCTTTGCAACTTCTAAACTTTACCAGTGGTAGCACTTTCGTGCCCATATCTCAAGGGTTGTACTGTGTGTGGACCTTTTCAAGTCTTACCACCTCTTAAGATACTATATCTCTAATGAAGTGTAGTCTAACGTCAATGCGTTTAGTGCGCTCATGAAAAATAGGGTTCTTGCATAAATGTATAGACGATTGACTACCAGAATACACTACCACATAATTATTCAAGACACATAATTCATGAAGTAAACCTCTAAGCCATAGAGCTTCTTTAATTGCTTCAGTGATAGTAATATATTCGGACTCTGTGGTGGATAGTGCAACAATGTGTTGTAATTGTGATTGAATTAGATAAGGTGAACACGTAAGAGGAAATCGATTTCCTACCACCCCTATCTCCTGCATAATCAGTATCTACAAAACCCTTCAATTTCATCCCATCTTTATTAGCACTAAACTTTAGACCTGCGTCACTCGTACCCTTCAAGTACCTTAATAGCCATTTTAATGCTTCCCAATGTTCAGGACCCGGATTAGCCATATACCTACTGAGAGTACTAACAACAAAACCTAAATATGATCTAGTGTAAACCATCAAATACAATATGGAACCAATCATATTAGAATACGGAACTCTACTCATGTATTCTATTTTACGTTCATTACAAGGAGATTGTTCTTTAGATAAAATAAAATAATTAGCAAGAGGCGACATGACAGGTTTGCAATAACTCGTGTTAAATTTCTTCAACACCTCATATATGTATGGAGAATGATGCAAAAACAAAACAAAATTTGACCTATCTCTTTTTATTTTCATGCCTAAAATTTTCTTAGCCTTACATAGGTCTTTCATGTCAAATTCACCTCTTAGTTTTGCTTTTATATTGTTTATCCACTTAGAAGAAGAACCAATCAAAAGCATGTCATCCACATAGAGCAACAAAAAAAAATAGTTATTATCAGTCTCGTTGTGTTGAAAATATAAATAGTGATCAAAATTATTTCTTTGGAACACTATAGTGAATACAAAGGAATCAAACATCTTGTACCACTGTCTAGGGGACTGTTTTAAATCATACAAGAATCTGTTCAGAAAACACACATAATCAAGTTTTAACTTATCCTTAAAACATTTAGGTTGGTTCATGAAGATTTGTTCATCAAGTTCACCATGTAAAAAATAGTTTTTACATCAAATTGTTCAAGTTTCCAGTCAAAATGCACAACCAATGTAAGCATGACCCTAATAGTAGTGTATTTAACAACTGATGAGAAAATCTCATTATGATTAATGCCCTCTTTCTGTGTGTAACTCTTAGCCGCTAACCTAGCCTTAAACCTTAAGGGGTCCGAGCTACTAGTACTTTTCTTAACCTTAAAAACCCATTTGCAATCGACGATCGATTTATTCTTAGGCCTAGGTACTAGTTCTCAAGTCTGATTCTTTTCTAGAGAACGCATCTATTCTTTCATCTCCTTAAGCTACTCCTTAGATTGATCACTACTCATCGCCTCTTCAAAGGTTTTTAGCTCTCTATCAACTAGTTCTTCATAACTAGCATGGGCGAAAGCTAACTCGAACTCAAAGCCGAACCCTCTAGGTTCTCTTATTTGCCTTCTCTCTCTATCTCTGACTAAATTGTAATTAGCTAAAGTATTTTCTTCCTCAGAATGCTCTTCTATCACTACTTCATTACGATTCTCCATCTCAGGTTCCTGAACTTGAATCTCCACATCATTTGGAGTAGTAGGGACAGGTGTACTAAGTTTTTCTAACCCATCTTAAGCCGATCTCTCTCTTTACCTGGTTCAGTTTCACTCACAGGTTCGATTTTTCCTTTATGACAAGGCATCTCATTATTGTTAAAAAGTGACGTCCCTTCTCACAATGATCTTAATCTCCTTTTGGCTCCTATCCTATAACCTATAACCCTTAACACCCTCGGGGTATCCTAGAAAGACACATTTTTTAGCTCTAGGTTCAAGCTTTCCTTCACTCTATGAGAAAATGCAGCACAACCAAAAGTTCTAAGTATAGAGTAATCACTCAATTTACAGACCCTCTCAAGTGGAGTGTCACCATTTAATGCAGCAAATGGAGTCAAATTAATCAAATAGTAAGCAACCATAATAGCCTCACCCCAAAATAATTTAGGGACACCAGAATTTAACATCATGCAATGCACTTTATCAAGCATGGTCATATTCATCCTTTTCACTACCCCATTTTTCTGGGCAGTGTAAGGAACCATCTTATGTCTAGTTATGTCATTTTCTTTACACATACTATCAAATTCAGTGTTGCAAAATTCTGGGTTGTTATCTGTCCTTAAAAATATGATCTTCTTGCCAGTTTGGTTTTCCATTTGTTTCTTCCAGTTATTAAAGTTATGAAAAGTCTCAGGTTTATCTTTCAATAGATAGACTCACACTTTCCTAGTATAGTCATCAATAATAGAAAGGAAATACATATTCCCACCCGATGTGGGATTACTAGCAGGTCCCCACATATCAAAATACACATATTCAAGCATGCCTTTAGCCTTTTGAACACTCATGGAGAACGATGTTTGATGATGCTTACCAAATACACAGTGATCACAAAATGACAAATCTGACACACAGTCATTACCAAAAGTACCTTTTTCATTAATAAGTTTAAGTTCCTTAATGCCTACGTGTGCAAGTCTATTATGCCATTTGTGTGTGATCAATCTTGGGAAAAGAGATAGAGGACTTCAAATTTCTAATCACTTCCCCAATGGTGATGTAAATATCATTTTTATTAATTCACTTAATAGAAATCAACACACCCTTAATCATCTTTAGCATACCATTTCCCATTTTACTTGTGAAGTACTCTTTTTTAAGTCTCCCTACTGAAATCAAATTCCTAAACAATTCAGGAATATTTCTAACGTCCTTTAATGTGTACATAAAGCCAGTGTCAAAAATTTCATATTTATGTCACCAATTCCAGCAATCGTATAAACAAAGTTATCACATAGCACAACATACGCAGCATTCGATTCATGCAAGTTATCAAACCAATTCTTTTCAGACATCACATGAAAAGATGCACCTAAATCTAGTATCCACTCATGTATGCATGAATTAGCAGTTAGATTCAATTCAGCAGTGTATGCGACAGACTTGTAATCGTGTAGACCTCACTGTTATCTATATCGAAAGTAAAGGATAACACATTTACCTCATCTCTCTCCTTAACCTTTGACTTACCCTTCTCCTTATGGTAATCCTTTATGAAATGCCATGTGTTCCACAGCCATAGATTTTCTAACCTTAGTCCTAGATTTTGATCTTAACCTACCATTTCCCTTCTTTTTCCATCCATTACCACTCGACTCGCCACCGCTTTGGTAACCATCATGACTATTTTACCTAAACTGAGTTCTACCCTGCATCATATATAACTCACCACTTCCTTTATTGTGTTTTTCAGCCCTAATTTCCATCTTTTTACTCCTAAGAGAATCTATGACAGTTTTAGGTGTCAACTATCCCCTACCATACTTAATGGCATTTTTAACTTCCTTATAAGAATCAAGAATAGCATTAAGCAAGATTATAACTTTATAAGTTTCAGACAAAGCCTCATCACAATTAACGATATCTTGCACCAATTTGTTAAACACATTTAAACTGTCATTGAGATCCTTTGAAGGATCCATTTTAAAATTGAAAAGAGCGTTCATGCACGTAAAGTTTGTTTGATGTAGATTTAAGCAAATACATGTCTTCCAATTTTTTCAAAGTTCTTTAGTGATTTTTAGTTTACCCACCTTTCTCAAAACGGCATCAGATAAGTGTAAATTGATCAAGGAATAAGCAAGCTTATCTGCTTCTTCTTTTTGTTCTTTTGAAAAATCAGTTGAAAATTACTTTCGATGGCTTTTGAAAATTTTTGTTGAACCAAAATACACTTTATTTTTTGTTGTCAGATAGAAAAATCATCTTTTCCGTTAAAAATCCCCAAATCAAAGTCGTGAGTTGTCATCTTCACACAACAGCCAAAGAATGCACAAAACACAATCAACCCACACAAAGTAATCCTGGGGTCACAGATAGTATACACCATCCTAGATTCCCAGAGTTTCGTAAGACTCGCGATCTTAGATTAAGGGAACGTTTGGATAGGTAAGGTCACGGTAGTTCTAATGAAATTAACACGTAGTGGAAGTAACAATGCAACAAAAGGTACTTCTAACAAATAACCAATTTCACAGCAATTATATCACTAAGAGCTAGATACTGATTTAACCAAAAGACAAATACTCAATCAATGAATTAAGAGCAAGTAACCCTAATTTCTAGTACAAGCAATAGTTGCCAAGTAATGATAACTCCCAATCCAAATGATCACCCCACATAATGATCTGCTAGTGGGAAAATTTAAAGGTTTCAGCCAATTTACCAGAGCGGATCTATCTGAGTCCAAAACTTGGAGAGATGCGAATTTACTGCTTTAGGGCCACCACTATTCATTCTAAAGATTCAGCAAATGTAACAATTTTAATCAACGACAAATGCGGATCGTGATCAGGGCAAAATCGTCCAAAATTTTTTGCACAACCTGAAGCACTAAACCAAACACATTAGAATGTTTAGGAGATTAAAATAAATGAAATGGCATGAAAAAACTACGCAGGAGCTCCTCCACACACCAATATCAACCGTCCACGTGTTGTCGATTGTCGGTCGCCAATGCCACCACGCGCCACCTCATAGGGGGCGTCCCGACCTACTGATAGTGGGTTCAGCCTCCGTTTATCCAACGGAGATCTGGTTTGAGAATAATTGACGATTTTAGGTTCGGTCAGCTTGAAGGTGGTACCTTTCTCTCAATTTTGGACCCAAGCTAGCCATAGCGGGACCAAATGCTTTAACAATTGTGTGAAAGAATACTGCTCTGTGGGCATCCAAGTCTGAAGAAGAATACAGGCTCAATAACCAAAAACCCGAATCAATACCCAAACCAAACGACCCTAGAGCACCACAAAAGTTCTGCCTACGGTTGCTAGAACGTTTGCTACTTAGAGACCGCCACAAAGGAAGAGAAATATCACCAAAATATCAACATAAAGAAAAGCAACAGAAGGTAATAGAGTAGAGGTCGAGAGAGAGCAAGCAGAAATGAAGAAGAGAAACACCAAGTCTTGTGTTAAAGTGGCGTGGAAGACCAAGTGAATAAATATTGGGCCAAGTCACAAAATGAGGTAAGTTAGGTCTAGGTAATGGGTCATGACCAAATAACACATAGTGGAATATAGAGTGGGCCTCAAGAATAGCTAGCCATCCAAGTAAGTAGAAAATATGGCTCATGAGCAACACAATAAAATTGGTTGCTTCAAATGGTCCAATCACTTCTTGGGTTGGGTCATTCCAATTTTGGTATTGGTATATCGTTCAATCATATTACAAATGTCGACTGACAATTAATAACCGATTTACTTCATTCCTCGGGAGGCCTTTTGACAACAATACGTCTAATAGGAGCGAAAGCAGAAGTGGCTACAAGCTCAAAAGTGGCCACAACCTCACTTGAAGGAATAGCCTTTCAACCCATTGGAATGGACAAAATTTCATCAACATCTTCTTCATGAGCCTCCAAGAATGTCGTGTTTTACTCAGTGTAAAAACTCTTGATGATATCGAGAATCTTTTTACCCCTATCCTGCATACCCTCTTCATCGAGTTTCACCTTGCAAACACTTGCCTTAGATGCCTGAACTCGGCAATAGCCAATTTCGTCTCATTACTCTCCAATTGATTGCAATGCGAGCTATTTCATTATTCGCATTATCAAGATCTTTGGAAGTGACATATTGCTCCGCCTTCATTATGGTTTTCCTCTCTAAGGCATGAAACTTCACACTTAGTCCTAGTGACATGTAGATCTGCTTGGCCAATTCTAGATTTCTGGAAACCCTCTTAATATTAGTCATAAGGGAAGTTTCCCTAGTAGCAAAAAATTCAGCATCCTTATTCACTTCCTTATATTTCACTTTTTCCTTCTCGACTTTTCCTAATTATCTTTGAAGCACCTTGCACATCTTTTCCAAAGAATTGACCTTCTTGTCTAGGCTGTCAGCTCACAAATGCAAGCCTCATACTCAGCCTACTTGTAGAACCTCGTTTTTCTAGCTTTGTTGCATATAATTTATTTGCTTACTAATGGGAATATCATGTCTAGTAACTCTTTATACAAGTCAATTTGTTATGCCTGATAGTTAATTTGTATCTATATGAGTTTTCCTTAATAGTTGAGGGATCAAGTGGAAATAAATAAATTGTAAATGAAATAGCTTACATATTACTTTCCTTCATGATTTTTTGGCCAATATAGTTTTTGAAAAAGTAAAATAGCTACAAACATGATTAATGATACTAATTATTATAAATCCAATTAATGTGATAGTTATTGAATTTGAATAGGATGTTGATATTGGTTATCACAAATCTAATTGAGGTTATTCAATTTGACTAGGATATCGAAATTAATTATCACAAATTCAATTAAGGTTGTTCAATTTAACTAGGATGTTTTGAAAGTTAATGATATAAATATATTTATTTATCTTAAACTAATTAGGCTTATCACCACACAGTCATTCAATTGAATTGGGATTTAAGTTTGTGGTTTAGTTATAATTTAATTATTAATCAGTTTAGGAAAATCATTTTGTAGCAACCTAAATTAAAATTTCATCCATTTCATGGTGACATGTTTCGTCAATTGAGATACCAAGGAACAAATTTAAAAATAAGTCTTTCTGTCAAAATTTTAACGTTCGGTCAATTAATCAAGTATTCTTCAAACGAGAAATTTCATGTTGATTTTGGGCTTCTTTCGAAGCTCATTATAAATGGTGAATTTTGTGCTTGAGAAAAAGTTATTTTGGACAAGTTAGGCCCACGTTATTGTAGTGCAAAGGAAGTTATATTTTAATTATTGATAATTAAGCAATTTACATTTTTGGCCACGTGAATCCTAGACAATTGGATTTTGACTTTGGAATTTTAATGGAATATAAGTTGAATTGGTTTTATCAATTATCCATTTGTAGTACGAAGAGGCCAAAAAAAAAATAAAGATGGGTGGGGTATAACAACACATATCCCGATGTTGTTACTTGAAAATAAGAGTCTACCCTTTTAGACTCTTGTTTTAGTAGGAATTTGAATTATATTAGGATACCAAACCTTTTAGATACATATACAGGCATGCACGGTAGAACCAAGAAATAAAAAAAAAAAAAGAAGGGGAAAATAGTTTCACGTTTGAGATTTGGAAAGGAAATCTATTCGACGTCAACACTATCGTATCATTTCGAACTAAGGTTGGATCCCTACACGGAGTTGTCGTTATATGAATTTAATTTTCAATTAAGCATGATATTCGTTATAATTTCATGAAGTATATGAAGTGCCTTTAGAGTTTTTTTTTTTTCTCTTAAATTTTTTGAAAGAAAGGTTTATATATATTTAAACTGATGGTCACAGAGGCTGATTAGAACCTTAAGTATATATGTTGAACTGATGGTCGCAGAGGCTCATCAGAAACTTAAGTAGATCGTTTGATCATCGATTTACTTATTTATGAAGGCAACATGTATGAATGAATGATTAAATATACGAATATTAAGTTCATGTAGCACGTGTAGTTTGCTGAGTATTTCTTTGAGATGTTCACTCCTATTTAACCCCTTTCCATAGTAATCGGAGGTCCGACGGCAGTTTGGCATGAATGGCATGTTTTATTTTTAAAGAAATTTATTTTATGTTTTAGATTTTGCACTTTTATGTTTAATATTTGTTGGTGTCCTGGATATTGTAGTTCGAATCCATGTTTTGAGACACAGTTTTTTTTTTTTTTTAATGTTCGTTTGTACTTCCAGTTTCTGCCTCTAAGTTTAAAAATTCACCCAGACTTAAATACTTGGAATTTTGAGGTGATTCTAATGAAAAGATAGCCTTATGAGTTATCTATCCCTCAAATTTGGAATCATGAATTTTGGATCTATAAAACTCAAGTTATGAATATTTTCCCAAGAGCGGTCGATTGTAAACGGGAACAGATTGCTCCAGTTTAGAAAGAATTTTGACCAATCTATTGATTGAATTTATCTATGAAATTCCGGTAGTTCCCCAATGTGTATGATGTCTACACTTTTAATTTTTTTTTAAATTTGGACTTCATTTATGGGTCGAACGAGATTTATTTTAGAAAGTCGTATAAGCTGAAGTCAAAACTTTTCGAACAACAATTTTCTTGAAATTTTGAAACAAGTTTCTCCGGAGTCCTAATGTTTTTAATACAAATTAAGCTGCCACATTTTATGAACTACTTAAGTAGAATTTTATAAATTTAAGGTCTTTGTAATGTCACGAGTTCCGGGAGCTCAAGGCGTTATACATTCACATTTCGACTCGTTTTGCTAGTGTTATTTCTATTTGATATTTAATATAATTGACCTAATTCATTAGTCATTATCCACATAATCTAGAAGGATAACTAATTGGTTATGATACAGTCCTAATTATAATCAAACTAACCTAAGTTCACCTATAAATACCAAATCCATGCACATATGTTTGCCACAAAACCACCCACTCTTTAACTTTTGTTTCATTCTTTAAAATTTGAGGAGAAATCGTTATTAAGTTTAGAAGATTTTCGAAAGAGTTTCAATTTTATTGTTCATTTTGGCCAATTCAAGAGTTGTTCCACAGCTTTTGAAATATGTTGTTATATATGAATTTAATTACTTTAGAGCTCCATCGAGAGAAATCATGATACATTTTAAGGCATCTCTACGAGTATGAGCTAGCCTTCACGTTATTTTGCAACTCTTGCCAAATTATCGTTTTTCATGGTATGATAATTCTAATTTTATTTTGGTAAGAAAGTTTATGCATAATATAATGACTGATATGAATGTGGAGTCGCAAGCATCTCATTGAGTAAAATTCATTAAACTCATTGCTTTTTATTTACAAATTTCAAGTAAAAGTTAGCCTAGTGGACAACAGTGGATGGATGGGTATGCCAGTAGACCAACGGATTTTTGTCACATAGTACATTATTTGTTGAATTGGATTAGTTTTGGAGTAACATTATAATTTTTAATTAGTCCTATATTGCATGTTAGAACTAGTTTTTATTAATATTTTTATAAAAGATATGATTCCAAAACATTCCGTGTATTTTATTAAATTAAATTTATCTTTTATTAAAAGTTGTTCAAATTTTATTGAATATGTCACTATATTAAAATTTATTTTAAGCATGTTAAGAAATCCATATTTGATAACTCATAGGGTTGCTAAACTTTGGAGTGTTACAATTTGATATCAGAGCAAACGAATACTTTTTTTGTAGATTTTTCAAATTTTAATTTTAAAAAAAAACTCTATTTTGTCCTTTACTGAGAACTCATTGTATGAGTTTTCTTGATTTGCGTTTTTTTAAAATTAAAAGGCCTTGTTAAAAAGACCTAAACTATCTAATGAGAGGTTAAAATTTAAGTGGTCCACTTGTGACCCTCCTCACCTGATGCTATTTTAATGGTTCATTATTCAAATCAATAAGATGAAAGGCAATATTTCAAACCCACTTCAATTTCAAGAAAATCCCTATTTTTAGAAACTTTTATACCAAACTAAAATCTATTACACAAAATTTCTATATATAATAAAAATAAGTTACAAGATTCATGGAATCTAATGCTCATCAATCTGTCACTGTCCAATATTTTTAAGGTATGAAAAGATGGAGAATATTTTTATTTATTGATATTATCATTCATATTTCCGTTCATGCTAATTAATTGTATTCTCATATGATTTTTTTCTTACACATCATTTTAATTCAAAAGTATCTTAAGTAAGCATATTAGTATTTTGTGCAGGTTTGTAAGATTAGTAATATGATTCTCATATGACTAAAATTTTAATGCATAACACTTTGGACTTAGCATAATATATACGAAAGATATGGGTAAATATAGAGAAACCTCTAGGAGGAGTGTAGTATAGTTGAATAGTTCTTAAGATAAGTTATTTGAAGGAAATGACATGATGACAGCAAGTTCAAGTTGCTATGTTTAGAGATTTACTGAGGAGGGTGCAAGACTTGGGCAAGCAACGGGCTTAAGTGGTACCTCATAATGCAACAGAAAATGCCACTACTATGAGCTCGATTGTTGAGTAGTTTTATCATTTTAAACCCCCATCATTTGATGGTAAAGGTGATCCTTTCACAGCCAATAAATGGATGAAAAGAATGGAAGGGATCACCAAGCACAAGAATTGCAAAGACACTTAAAAGGTTTTTGTGCAAAGTACATGATGACTAATGATACTGGACATTGATAAGAGTCAAAAACAGGTACTAGAACTGTTGAACAACAATGTAATCTCACTTGGAACTAGTTCAACGAGTCATTGATTGGTAAATAATTTCCCAACCATTGGAGAATCAAAAGGAAGTAGAATTTCTTCAGTTCAAGCAAGAAATTTGCCACTTGGAGAGTATGAAAGAAATTTAAACGGCTTTCTAGATATGATTAGCATATTGTAAACACTGAACTAACGAAGGCTAAAAGGTTTGAAATTCGATTAAGATTAGAGATTAAGGGAATCATGGCAGCCTAGCTATATAATATTTATGCGAAACTCATACGTCGAGCACAAGGAATCTCAAATGGTTTAGGATTATAAAAGAAAACCCAACCCAGCATCGAGTTTTCTATAAAGAAAAAGTAGCAAGGTTACAACAAAGATAAAGGCATAGATCAAAATAAGAAAGGAAATGTTAGTTTAGACTCAAACAAAACTTTTCCTCAATGCCCAAAGTGTAACAAGCAACACTAAAGTGAGTGTCTTCAAGGGAAAAAAAGGGTAGGGTCATTTCCTTAGAGAATGTCCAGAGAAAAAGGGAGAAGATGAACAACTTAAGAAAGGAAAGGGCAGAGTGTTTGCTTTGACACGAGAAGAGGAGGATCAGAAATAGAAGTAATAACAGGTATGTTACCAGTGTCTGAAATACTGCTATTGTCCTTATGGATTCTGGATTCACATATTCATTTATTTCTACAATTGAGTAAGATTGGGAATAAATGCGTAAAAATGAATAACATCTTAGATGTTAGTACATCTTCAGGAGAAGTCATTAATATCAATCAAATGGTTAGAGAAGTTTCATTAAAGATAGAAAGAAAAGTACTAATGGTAGATTTGTACCTCTTAATAATAAAAGACTTTGATGTAATTTTTGGTATGGATTGGCTAGGTAGAAATTTTGCAACTATCCTATGCCATCAAAATGAGATTCTGTTTCAAAAATCTAGGGACAAAGATTTCGATTCTTTTGAACAAGAATTGGAGCTCTACCCGATTAGTGTCTACAATGAAAGTGGAAAAATGTTGAAAAAAATACATGTCATGGATTTTTACTGAATATTACTAGTAAACCTCAATCCGAACAAAAAGTGGAAGATCTATCGGTGGTTAAGGAGTTTGTGAATGTTTTTTTCTAAAGATTTACATGGTATACCGCTAGATAAATAAGTAGAGTTTACAATTGACTTAACCCCTAGGACAGTACCAATATTTAAGGCCCGTTACAAAATGGCACCAAAAAATTATAGGAGTTAAAGATACAACTACAACAACTATTGGATAAGGGTTTCATCTAACCTAATGTATCCCTATGGAGAGCGTCAGTATTGTTTGTTAAAAAGAAAGATAGATCAATGAGAATGTGTATTGATCAAAGGGATATTAATCATTTGACCATAAAGAATAAATACCCACTCCTAAGGATAGAGGATCTCTTTGATCAATTGGAGGATGCAAAGGTGTTCTCAAAATTAGAGTTGAAGTTAGTTTCTCACCAATTCAAGATAAAAGATTGTGATATCCTTAAAACAAGCTTCAAAACATGGTACGGGCACTATGAGTTCATGATGATGCCATTTGGGTTTACCAATGTACCTGTTGTGTTTATAGATTAAATGAATCGAGTTTTACATCCATATCTAGATCAATTCGTTATAGTCTTCATCGATGATATATTGATATACTCAAAGGATAAGCAGTAATATGAAGAGCAGTCAAAGCATCTCCAAGAAACTCTTTATTTTTAAAGAACATATTTTAAAATTTAGAAAACATTTATAAATTTAGAGAGTGAAAATTTTGTACTCGACGGCCTTTTCTATTTAACACTTAATTTTACTATCCCCAAACAATATTTATTATTTTTATCTATCTTTTATTTTAACTAACTTTTCACTAGATTATTATATTATTTTTCTACATTCAAAATTGACGTACTTTGAATGCTTTCAATTATAGCAAGTGTGTTTGCCTCTCCAAATTTAGAGAGCAAAACACACTCTCTAAATTAAAATATTAATTTAAAGAGCATCTTAAAGCATAATTTTAAGGGTTGCCTCTTTAAAATAGAAAGCATCTCATGTTTAAATAGTCTTTTAGAAATTCTCTTAAAAGTGTTATTGAACACTCTTCGAATTGAAAAGTTGTACACCAAATTAAAAAAAAAAAAGTGAATTTTTGCAAGATCGCATCGATTTCCTTCATCATGTGGTACTGCACAAGGAATTGAAGTAGACCCAGCTAAAGTCGACATATTGGTCTAGACCTAATGTAGGTGAAGTTCGTAGTTTCTTAGGTCTGGCCAGCTATTATCAAAGATTTATTGAAAGATTTTCTAAGATAGCTGGTCCACTTACACAATTGACTAGAAATGGAGTAAAGGTCCAATGGCTAGATAAGTTTAAAGGTAGTTTTCAAGACCTGAAACAAAGATTAGTTTCAATGCCAGTGTTAATAATATCATAAGGTTTAGAAGGATTTGTTATATACAATGATGCTTTTAAACAAGGTTTGGGACGTGTACTAATACAACATGGAAATATTATTTCCTACATCTCTAAACAGTTAAAACTATATCAATAGAATTATCCAACGCATGACTTATAACTAACAGCTATAGTTCACGCCTTAAAAATATGGCGTCACTATCTCTATGGGGGTAATGTGAGATATACATCTCAAATACTTCTTTACTCATAAGGAGTAAAATATGAGACAAAGGAGATGGCTGGAATTGGTCAAAGACTATGACTGCACCATTTTTTTACCACCCAAGTAAAGCCCATGTAGTTGCTAATGCTTTTAGTAGAAAAACAGTTGGAAAGTTGAGAGTTCCAACTACTCAAGAACAATTAGTTAAGGAATTTGAAAATTTGATGCTAAAGGTTATTGTATCTTCAATACGGAACTTAGCCATTGTTGCAGCTCTAATGATTTAACCCATTCTTAGAGAACAGATTAGAAAAGCCAAAAAAAAAAAAAAAATGACCCATTTTTGTATAAAATCATGGCTAGAGTTCGTACAGATAAGCAAAAATGATTTCCCATAACTGATGATAAAGCACATATGTATAAAGGCAGATTATGTGTTCTTAAAGATGATGGAGTAAGGAAAGAAATTCTCAAAGAAGCACACCACATCCCTTATGCTGGACATCTAGGCAGTACAAAGTATATCGAGATTTTCGAGATACATTTTGATGGAGAAATATGAAAAGTGGAATATGACTCTTTTTAAGTAAATGTATGGTCTAGCAGCAAGTGAAAGGGAAACATCAGAGACATTTGAGGTTGCTTAGGCTAGTGGATATACTGGACTAGAAATGGGAACGCATTACCATAGATTTCGTGGTAGGATTTTTGAGATCAACTAAAGGAAACAAGCTATATGGCTAATAGCGGATTATCTTACAACGTCGGTCTACTTTCTTCCAATTAAGATGACATTCACCAAGGAATAATATGCACAGTTTATGCCAAAGTAATAGTCAGGTTACGTGGGGTTCCTGTTTATATTATTTCACTTAAAGAATCAAAATTCATGTCAAAATTCTATATAAAAGTCTACAAAATGCTATGAGAACAAAAGTAAAACTTATTACCTTATATTACCCTCAAATTTATGGATCATTCGAAAGGATGATTGAGATAGTTGACGATATGATAAAAGCCTACGTACTAGATCTCAACAGCAGCTAGGAAACACACTTGTGCTTAGTAAAATTTGCTTATAACAATAGTTTTCAAGCAATTAAAGGTATGGCACCTTATGAGGCACTATATGGTAGGAAGTGTAGATTACCTATCTACTGGGATGAGGTTGGAGAAAGAAGGATCCTAGGACCCTAAATCATTGATCGAACAGTTCGTGCTATGAATAAGGTTTGGAATAGAATGAAGGCTACTCAGAATATGCAGAAAAGTTATGCTGATAGAAGGAGAAAATATCTTGAGTTTCAAATTGGTGACAAAGTATTTCTGAAAGTAGCCCCCACAATGGGAGTACATAGATTTGAAAATAAACGAAAAATAAGTGGATCATTTGATATATTAGAAAGAATAGAAGATATGGCTTAAAGACAAGCCAAAACTTTCAACAGTACATAATGATTGTCATATATCAATGTTGCAAAAATACTTACAAAATTCTAGTCATGTGGTCAAAAATTCTAGAAACAAAGATTCATGTACTTAGAACAAAGAAATTTCTTTAATCAAGGTGCCACGGCGTAATCATAGAGTGGAAGAGTCAACTTGAGAAAAGGAAGATGAAATGAAAATCAAGTATCCCGAACTTTCCACTAACCTAATATAAATTTTAAGGACAAAATTATTTTAAGGAGAATAGGTTGTCGAACCCGAACTTTCCTAGTTGTAGTGCATATAATTTATTTGCCTAATAATACGAATGTTATGTCTAGTACATCTTCATACAAGTCAATTCATTGTGTCTAATAGTTAATATGCATCTATATGATTTTTCTTAATAGTTGAGGGATCAAAGTGAATATAAATAAATTGTAAATGAAATAGTATACATGTTCCTTCCCTTCATGATTTTTCGATCAATACAGTTTTCGGAAAAGTAAAATAGCTATAAACATGATTAATAGTATTAATTATCACAAATCAATTAAGGTGATAGTTATTCAATTGGACTAGGATGTTGATATTAATTATCACAAATATAATTAAGGTTATTCATATGACTAGGATATTGATATTAATTATCACAAATTCAATTAAAGTTATTTAATTTGGATGTTTTGAAAGTTGATGTATAAATATATTATATTTATCTTAAAGTGACTAGGCTTATCACCACAGAGTCATTTAATAGAATTAGAATTGAATTTTGTGTTTTGGTTAGAATTTAATTATTAACTAGTTTAGAAAAAACCATTCATGTTTCGAAACGCTTTGTGAGTACTGTTTCTATTTTATATTTAATGCAATTGAACTAATTAATTAGTCATCATCTATATAATCTAGAATAATAACTAATTGGTTATGATACAATCCTAATCGTAATCAAACTACCCTAAGTTTACCTATAAATACCAACCCATGCACATATGTTTGCCACAAAACCCATTCTTTGAGTTTTGTTTCATTCTTTAAAATTTTAGTAGAATTCTCTATTAAAAAGTTTAGAAGATTTTCAAAAAAAGTTTCAATTTATCCTTCATTGTGGTCAATTCAAGTATTATGACTTAATAATTTGAGATGAAGTGCTCAATGCTATTATTCGTTTTTCCACATCTTTTCAAATACATTGTTACATATGAATTTAATTATTTCAATTCAGGGATCCATTTGGAGAAATCATGATATATTTTAAGTGTACCTAAGGAATGAGTCAGCCTTTACGTTATTTTACAGCGCTTACTAGAACTATCACACATCTTTTCAAATATATTATTATATATGAATTTAATTACTTCAGTTCAAGGCTCCATTTGGAGAAATCATGATACATTTTAAGATATACCTAAGGTATCAGTTAGCCTTCACGTTATTTTGCAGGGCCTACTAAAATTATCATTTTTCACGTTGTGATAATTCTCATTTTATTTTTGTAAGAGAGTTTATGCATGATATATTGTTTGATCTGAATGTGAAGTAGGAAGCATCTATTGAGTATAATACATTGCACTCATCCCTCTTTATTTACAAATTTCAGGTAAAAATTAACATGCTGGGCGACAGTGGATGGATGGGTGTACTAGTGGACCAACTAATTCTCATTATGAAGAACATTATTTGTTGGATTTAATTATTTTTGGAGTCACATTATAATTTGTAATTAGTCCAAGTTTTATTACATGTTATAACTAGTTTTTAATAATGTTTTTGATGAAAGATATGATTCCAAAACATTCCCCATATTTTATTAAATTAAATTTGTCTTTTATTAAAGGTTGTTCAAATTTTATTGAATATGTCATTGTATTATAATTTATTTTTTAAGCATGTTAGAAAATTCACGTTTGGTAATGCACCGAGTTGTTAGAATTTGGGGCATCACACTGCTAATCATGATGTAGAACAATAGCTCGCATGAGATAAAAGTAAATAAAATTTTCGCTTTGTATTGGGGTAAGCCCCTCCACAAGCTTTTTCTGAGACTGATTAAAGTAAATATATGCAGATCTTGCTGTCCTATAAATAAAAGGAGAAAACTCGATGAAAACCTCTATCTAATTCCTTAATATGACAAGGGAAAATTTTTGAATTAGAATCAGGGGTAAAACCCCCAAGGAGCAGGATACTTTGGGATCCGTAATTGGTTTGATTTCACCCAGTGCCCTTTTAACCCTGTAGATGGATCCTTAACTCAATCCAATGAAGAAAGGGGCACAAATTCTATAGTGCGTCCCTTCAATAAACCACACGTCAGCCATAACGAACAAAGCGAGATATGCTCAAATAATGCCATCTGTAGGTTCGCATTTCAAATAATAAATCACAAGCCCCAAAATTTAATATAAATAGTAAAATCTAACTTCAGGGACTATTCGTTAATGTCAAAATAAGAAGTCTACCATGCGAGCTCAACTCACTAGACAAATTATAAAAGCTAAAACACATCTAAAGCAAAAAGAAGGCTTGCATAAGAGGCAAGGCGAACCATCTTCCTTGATGGCAATAAAAACTATCACTTTAATATACGTGGATAAATTCAAAAAGTATGAATTCTAAACCATCGAGTAACACGTAAATACATAACATAATCAATTATCTATCTACCACTAAATAGCCACCACTTGTCATTTTCTAAAATGATCCAAAACCTCAATGAGATCTATAAATACTCCCTCTTAAGAAAATAATAGTAGGCAAATTCAAGTATCTGCCTCCCAAATAGCCATTTAACCTCTTACTGCTATTTAAGCATCAAAATCAGTGAGTTTAGGAGGTGAAGATTCTGGTTAGGTGATAGGAATTTGTTGATCCTAAATTTTTTCATCAGTAACTTAGATTAAGAAAATCTTGGCAGTAGAATTTCTTACAGTAGAATTTCTTAGCCCTTCCTTGCACAATTGTATATTGTAAGTTTTGTATTGTGTTTATTGTTATAGATGAAAGAATGAATAATTTACAACTTAACATGCATGATTTTTCAGACATTGTTGAATCAAGAAAATAAACCTATGAGCTCATGCCTCTTTTAGGTGAAGTCTATAGATACGAGATGGTAGCATAAGCTATTAAAAGCTCGCAAAAGAAAGGGATGAACCATCCCAATTGAATTCCAAGCTCACAAAAAGCATTATTAAAGCACACGTAGATAACTGTTTAAAACATAAACCAATGAACACAGGAAAAATAAGATGATGAATAACATATGAAAGCATAAAAGAATTGGTTATAAACCCACCATTAGAAGATCACCACCTATTATTTTCTAGAATCCCTCTTGCTCCTGCTTGAGTATCAAATCAGAGTATAGGAGGAGAAAATTCTAGCTAGGTGACAAAAATTTGTTGATTATAATTTTGTAATCAACAAATTGATGATGTGTGTGGAAAGTTGAGCAAAGAAAACCACGTATCTGTCCATTGAAGTGTGAATCACTAAAATCCACAAAATAATAGTAGTAGTAGTAGTAGTAGCAGTAGTAATAATAATAATAAGTTAAGCAAAAGTAAATTTGGAGGAGGTAAAAGTGCTAAAAGTTGGATTGGAGAAGCACAGCAATGATATGGTGAACAGTGATGCAAGTTCGAAGTGACAGCAAGAAGAAACTTCGACAAAATTGCAAGCTTGCACTTCTCCCACTAGCCTAAGGAAAAAGATGTCCACGAAAAAAATTATACAAAAGATGACAAAAATTATTGAAGCATTAACAGCAAAGAACACGTCTTTGTGTGCAAAATTTGAAAATTCGAAGGAATGTTTGTAAGTTGAATCCAGTGATAACAGCATAGGGCCTTTTACCACCATCTTTCGTGAAAATAGCAGCAAACTGCTTGTAACAAAAACTTCCAATAGTATGTTGGAAAGGAAGCGAAAGGAGCTGCGCATGAATAAGCCCATCCTGAGAGGTAGGGATATAACCAGAATTATCGTCCTGAAGGTTGGGGAATGGAAAGCCTAATCAACACTTCATATAACGCTCCTCTACATAAGGAATATGAAGATCGCCCTACAAGATCATACTAGATGGATGATGACGATGAGTCCGTTTTCCAAGGAAATTAAAGAGTTGTCAATTTTGAATAATTTTATTAAGTTCTATAATAAAAATTTATAGTGAAAAGGGTGATCCAATGTATTGTATGTTTAAATACATGATGGAAAATGAGATTAAAAGTCGAGTCACATACTCAAATATCAAGGTTTCCATCTAAAATTGGATGGACAAACTAAATGGTAGTATAGTGAGCTACAATTAGGCTTGAACAGGAGCTGGTCACAACTAAAACAGGCATTTATATGGGCGTTCACTAGAAGCAAGATGGGACAGGCACTAGCCCCAAGTTGAATGACATGAGGCAAGAGGAAGGAGAGCCCCTGAAAAGGTACTTCGCATGATGTAGTGCTGAATTGATTGCTTGCAAGGACCATGTTAGATGAGACGAATAAGGATGTCTTATGGAATAGTAAGCTAATGGAAAATCCCATTCTACGAGATTTCCAGAATAGAAATCCAACCTCTTTTCACCAATTGGTAAGTTCGATATAAAATGAGATCCAGGCCAAAAACACCATCAAAAATTGAAAGGGAATAAAGCAAGGCCATATGGAAAAGCTTAAGGGAAAAGCCTCAACATATGAATCTAGATTGTCGAAAGAACAATACCTAAAATTCAACTAACCCAAGGGCAAGATGCATGACAAGTGCATTTTATTCACGAGTTTAAGCCAATTTTAATTTGATTGTAAGCTAGATTTTACGAATATTGAATGTTTTTAATGTGTTTGTTAATGTTATTTTCTAGGTTTATCGAGATGGCGAAGGATACGAAAAAGATCATCAATTGAAGTTAGTGGCATGGATTGAAAAAAAGTTGTGGATAAAGGGGCTAAATGGGCAAACAAAAATGTTGGATGGGTGGCACCAAGGTGCCAAAAACTTAGAAGAAAATAGAGTATGGGCACTGCGATACCACATTCAAGGCGCTACACCTACCTGAACCTAAGTGTTGCTGCACCAGGTTCAGGGCATTACAGTGTCTGGTGCTGTAGTGCCAAGAAATTTGGAGAGGTGGTGCCACGATGCCACCAGTAGATGTGACAAGGTGCTGCGATGCAGCATTCTAGGCGTCGTGGCGCCGCCAATACGCAACCTAAGTGAAATTTCAGACCATTTCGTAGTCCAGATGAAAACCTACCTTCTACACAAGGCAAGGCACATATAAAAGCAATTTTCTCACACTTTAGAGGGATACACATTGAGAGGCAACAACATAATTGGAGAATCAAAAGAGGAATTCAAAGAGGAAAATATCAAGCAAATGAAGGTTTAACGCATTGATTGAAAAAAGAAAGAGATCTTGGTGCAAGAATTCTAATTTTTCTTCTACATCTTTAGTGCAAACCTGGTGATGTATTCCATGCAATCTATGATTTATTCTTTTTCATTATGAATAGCTAAATCCATTATTATGGCGAATAATGTAATTAATTGGGATCTTTTATAATTTTTATTAAGATTCTTGGTTTTTAATTTTTCCATGTGTTGATTTTACTATAGATTGAATGCATTAAATTACTTACTCACTAATTTGATGATTTTTGTGAATCCTTTACGAATAGAGATATGAGTTTAGAATTTAAACCATATAGTAAAATTCAGTAAATTTGTATAACGGGTAAAGATACATATACCAATTATTGCGGTCATAATTGAATTCCAAGGACGAAGAACTCATTTAACTAAGTGGATTGACATAGAGATATGGAATTTAATTAGTTAAATAGGCTCAATGAAAACTCGAGAGGGGTAAATTGAATATAATAGGATAATTCGACCGAACACTACATTAGATAAGAATCTTGATTTAAGATGTAAAGGTGATCGATAGGTGAAATTATTCGGCCCTAACATCCTTTCATAATTTGATTTTCAACCCAATTGTGTATGCATTTACTAACTTTCTCGCATTTAAAAAAAAAATCAAATCCTACATGTTTTTATTTCATCAAATAGTGGTTAAAGAAAAACTGAATAAAGTGCTAGAATATAGTCCTTATGGGATCGACAACCCGAACTCTTAGGTCCATTATTACTTGTTAAGATCCGTACACTTGGGGGATATAAAATCAACAACAAGTTTTCAGCGCCATTGTTGGAGACTATTACCTTTATTCTTAATTTATTTTATTTTTAACTGTTATTTGATTAGTTTAGTTTCTTTATTTACAAAAAAAAAGTGTTCGTTGCATGCTCAGTAACCAAAATGACGATCTAGAACCGTTTAATTCGAAAATAGAATGTACCTTCAGACGAAGACGTAGGGAACACAAACAAAAATAGCAACATTGAATGGCTGACAATCTAAACAACCCTATTCCTATACAAACAATTAGACAAATGACCGCAAGATATCAACAGCAAGAAAAAAGAGAAGTAAATGAAGGAAACTTACCAATTTCAATATTTTTTACGACTGTAGCAGCACCTGCGCTATCCAGCATAGTATATCCAAATTATGGGATAAACGACTTCAAGATACGGGCTGACTAGATTAATTTGATGATCAGCACTCTGCAATTCTACGGGCTACCTTATGAGAATCCAAACACTAATATCTCTAAGTTTTCGGGCATTGTCAGAATTTTCATGCTCTCGGGGTCAATGAGGATGCCATCAAGCTACGATATTTTCCATATACACTGAAAAATATAGCATTGGAATGGCTAGATTTTGAACCTGACAGAAGTATTACCACATGGGAGGAACTGGCCAGGAAATTTTGCAATAAGTTCTTTTCACCAACTAAGGTAGCAAAACTCAGACTGAAAATTCAAACCAGAAAGATGGAGAGAGCTATCACGAGGCATGAAACATATTTAAGGAGTTGATGAGGAAATGTCCAAATCCTGGGATCACTATCGAAGATCAGGTACAGTATTTCAACACAAGACTGTCATCGTTATCCAAATCTTAAGGAGATTCTTGTGCAAGCGGATCGATCATAGGGAATTCAGTGCAACAATGTATGGATCTATTTAAGTTGATTGCTAGTACTCAATCCGTGTTTTCATAAGAAAGAGCGGTGCCTCCAAAAGCAGGAGAATATATGAATTAGACAGCATAGCGTCTACCAATGCCCAAATAGAAGTATTAACAAAACAGTTAGAGTTATTGGTGAAGTCACAAACAAAAGGAGCACATGCAGTGATAGTTGGTCCGTCATGTGAAAACTGCGAAGCTAATCGTCTAACAGAAAACTGCACATCTATGGGCATTCCAGAGAAGCAAGTCAACTTCATACGGAATGGCTCTTGAAATTTTAATCCATTTGTTCAAACATACAACCCAGGATGGAGATAATACTAAAACTTTAGATGGTCGGATAATCAGCAAGGGAATAGTTCGAACAATACTCAACATGAGAAAAAACAAAGTTTGGGTGAGATGTTCAACCAGTCCATACGGAAGACAAACAAGGTATTCCAGTAGATTGACACTAACTTTCAGAATCAGCAAGCATCCATCAAGAAATTGGAAACACAAATTGTTCAGATAGCTCAACAGTTGGCAGAACGCACGCAAGGGACATTGCCAGGCATCACAATAATCAATCCAAAAGAGCAAGTGCAAGCTATTACAACTAGAAATGGGGTACAACTTTTAAAAATACATGTGAAGAGACCTGAAAGAAAAGAGAAAGAAGTGCTGGTTGAAGAAGCCGATAAAAAAGAAGAGTATGCACCAACCACCAATGAGGAGAAAGAATGGACAAAAACATTCACAATTAGAGATGCGCGACCAATCCCTTTCCCTTAAAGGCTACAGAGAAAAAAGTTGGACAAGTAGTTTGCCAAGTTTGTGGAGATTTTCAAAATGCTACATATAAATATCTCATTTGCAAACACAATAGCCCAAATGCCCAGCTACGCAAAATTCTTGAAGGAGATCCTGTCTAATAAAAGAAAGCTGGAAGAACATGAGACAGTCTACCCGAACAATGAGTGCAGTGCAATTCTATTGAAAAAGCTACCTCCTAAACTAAAAGACCCAGGGAGTTTTATGATACCTTACACAATCGGTTCTAATTATTTTGATCATTCTTTATATGATTTAGGTGTCAATATTAATTTGATGCCTTTCTCTGTTTACAGGTCTTTTGGATTGGGAGAAGAAAAACCTACAACAATCCCCTTGCAACTAGCTGACAGATCAATCAAACGACTTAAGGGGATTATTGAAGATGTGCTATTGAAGGTTGATAAATTTATTTTTTCAATTGATTTCATCATTTTGGACATGGAGGAGGATTCAAACATCCCTCTAATCTTAGGAAGACCCTTCTTGGCTACTGGAAAAGCACTGATTGATGTTTACAACGAAAAGATGATTCTTCAGGTGGATAATGAGCAAGTCATATTCAACGTGTTCAAGGCGATGAAACATCCATTGACTTCAGAGACTTGTTGTTGAGTAGATGTTCTTGAAAAGCTTGTGGCAGATACATTTGAAACAGATAATCAAACAAATCTTTGTGAAGTAGAAATTGCACAATCAGAGGCAACAAGTGCATAAAGAACTGAATGTGTTGTAAACTTGGCCAAACAACCAATAGGAAGAAGACATTGGCAGTATGAGTCTCTTGGTGACAACCCTTAACTCCTAGTACCCTCAGTGGAAAGGGCTCTTATTTCTTAACTAAAGCCCTTGCCACTACATCTCCGTTATGTATATTTGGAAGACTCTACAACACTTTTGGTAGTAATCGCGAATGATATGACAAGAGAAGAGGAGAATAAACTATTAGAGATACCCATGAAGAACAAAATAGCAATTAGATGGACAATAGCTGATACCGGAGGAATCAGTCAGACTATTTGCGTGTACAAGACTCTAATGAATGGCGGGTCAAAGCCATCAGTGGAAGGACAATGCACATTAAATCCAACCTTAAAAGAAGTAGTGCGAAAAGAAGTCCTGAAATTGCTAGATGCAGGGATGATCTACCCTTCATCAGATAGCTCATAGGTGAGTCCAGTACATGTTGTGCCTAAAAAGGGTGGAATCACAATGGAGAAGAATGAGAACAACAAACTGATACCAATACAATTAGTGACAGGATGGAGAATGTATATATTACAGGAAGCTAAACAATGCCACCAAAAAGGACCATTTTCCATTGTTTTTCATTGATTAGATATTGGAGAGGTTGGCAAGTAATTATCATTACTGCTTTCGGGATGGATATTCGGGGTACAATTAGATAGTTATAGCTCCAGAAGACCAAGAGAAAACAACATTCACATGCTACTATGGAACTTTTACGTGTAGAATTATGTCACTTGGTCTATACAACGCACCTGCAACCTTTCAATGGTGCATGATGGCCATATTTTCTGACATGGTAGAAAAGTACATCGAGATTTTCATGGATGATTTTTCTATGTTTGATGATTCTTTCGATGACTGCTTAGATCGACTATCTCTCATGTTGCAAAGGTGTGAAGAGAAAAACATTATACTAAATTGGAAAAAATGTCATTTCATGGTAAAAAATGGAATAGTACTGGGATATAGAATTTCTGTACATGGCATTGAGGTGGACAAAGCCAAGATACAGATGATAGAGAAATTGCAGCCACCTAACTCAGTAAAGGGCATTAGAAGTTTTCTAGGACACGTAGGGTTTTACAGAAAATTTATTCAAGACTCTGCAAAGATTACAAAATCATTGTGTAACCTGTTGGAGAAGAATGTACAATTTAATTTCTCTGATGAGTGTTTAAAAGTCTTTAATACTTTGAAGGAAAATTGACATCAGCACCTATAATAGTGGCACCAGATTGGGAACTCCCTTTTGAGCTCATGTGGGACGCTAGTAATTTTGCAGTGGAGGCAGTGCTAGGGCAACCTAAAGGAAAAGTATTACATGTTATTTACTACTTCAGCAAAACATTGACAGATGCTCAAATCAACTATACAAAACTAAAAATGAGATGCTAACAGTTGTTTTTGCTTATGACAAGTTCTGTTCCTACCTGATTGGTTCCAAGGTGATAGTCTATACAGACTTTGAGGTTTTGAAGTATTTTTTTTAGATGAAGAATGCTAAACCTAGGCTAATTCGATGGGTTCTGTTAGTGTAAGAAATTCGCGATAAGAAAAGTACAGAAAATCTTGTAGCGGATCACTTATCAAGGCTAGAGCAACTGTAGGATTCAAATGATGTGGATATCAATGAAGTCTTCTCAAATGAGTAGTTATTGCTTATAGAAAAAGCTACGTGGTATGCAAACATTATTAATTACTTGGCTAGTGGCTATATGGATCCAGATCTCACCTATCGGTAGAAGAAGCTGCTTCATGAAGCGAAATTTTATTATTGAGATGATTCAAATTTATACAAGAGAGGGACAGACCAGATTATCCAGAGATGTATGCAAAGGATGAGATGAAATCGATCCTTTCAAAGGTTCATGCTTCAACTTATAGAGGACACTTTGGCCCCCATTAAGACAGCAGCAAAGGTGCTTCAATGTGATTTTTTTTCCCTACATTATTCAAGAACTGCCAAAGTTTTGGCAAGTCATGTGATAAGTGTCAGAGAAGAGAACATATAACATATCAGCTCACCCCAAGATGTTACTTAACAACATCCTAGATGTGGAAATATTGGATGTCCGGAGAGTTGATTTTATGGGTTCTTTTCCATCTTCTTAGAACAATCGGAACATTCTAGTAGCAATGGACTAAGTCTCCAAATGGGTGGAAGCCAAAGCATTGCCTATAAATGATGCAAAGGTAGTGGTAAACTTCATTAAGAAACATATCTTCAGCCGCTATAGATCACCAAGAGTTGTAATAATTAATGGTGGAACTCATTTTTGAAATCGGCTATTTTAGGCAGTACTTCATAAATACGGGGTACAATATCAAATTGTCACTCCTTACCACCCTAATACAAGTGGACAGGTGGAAATTTCTAACGTGCAATTGAAAAGAATCTTGGAGCTCACTGTGAATGCATCTCACAAGGATTGGTCAAAGAAATTGGACAATACTTTACGGGCATATCGCACTACGTACAAGACACATATTGGAATGTCCCCATATCAACTAGTCTTTGGAAAAGCATGCCACTTACCAGTTGAGCTTGAACACAAAGCATACTTGGCATTGAAACAGTTGAACATGGATCTAGAGAGGGTTGGAGAAACAAGAATACTGCACTACCTGAATTGGAGGAATTCAGAAAAGAAGCATATGAAAATACATCTATTTATAAGGAACAGACGAAGCAGTGTCATGACAAGAACATCAGGCAACGAATCAAGTGCTTTTATACAACTTTAGACTTAAGTTCTTCCCAGGAAAGTTGAAATCTAGATAGTTCGCCCTTTCACTGTCTCCCAAGTGTTTCCCTCCGGCACAGATAAACTACACCATCTAACAATGGGAAACTTCAAAGTTAATAGCCAACACATCAAACACTACATAGAAGAGTTTCCCACAGCTAAAGAGAGCCTTGAACTAGCTGTTCCAAAATGACCGTGGCACAAAGTCCAGATAATGACTTTAAAGAAGTGCTTCTTGGGAGGCAGCCCAAGCTCTTTCTTTTGTTTGCTTCTTCATTTTTGTTTTATCTTTCTGTTATTTTGATAATTTAGCTAAAGTAATAATATATTTTATTTTGTAGAATCATTCTCAATTGAAAAATACATTAAGTGTTGACGGGAGATGGAAACCAAGCGATGAAGTGTATGGAGATGACAATAACAAGGAATGAGGTACTTAAAAAAAATTCGGGCAGAGTCGTGGCTAATCTGAGGCCGGCAAGGAGTGCCTGATACTTAGCCACATTTTTGGTGGCCTTGAACCTGAACATGACTGCTAAGTTGAGCTTGTGACCTTCAGGACTAAGTAGGACCACACCAGCTCCTGAGCTCATTTCTCTAGTCGATCCATCCACAAACAAATTCCATGTGAGTGGCTTAGCGGGCTCCATGACCTCTTCTACTTCAGGCAAATTGGCAAATTCTATCACAAAATCAGCTAAGACATGACCCTTGATGGCTACCTTGCCTTGAAAAGGATTTCAAATTCACTAAGTTCCACTGCCCATTTAAATAGCCTTCCTGAGGCATTAGGCTTTCGAAGTACTTACCCTAAGGGAAAATTGGTTAGAATGTGCATTGTGTGGGCTTAGAAATAGGGCCTCAATTTTCTGGAAGCTATGATCAAGACTAAGGTTAGCTTCTAGATGTCGAGATAGCGTGTCTCTGGCGGCAAAAGAGCTTTGCTGGTGTAGTACACTAGTAGCTGGGTGGTACCTTCTTCTCGCATTAAGGCTACACTGATGGCCTTATGGAGACGGCCAAGTATAACTGTAAGGCATCTCCAAACTTAGGCTTCGAGAGGAGGGGAGGCCTGCCCAAGGTGCCTTTTTAGGCATTGGAAGGGCTCTTTACACTCCTCCATCCATTAGAACCTCTTCTCCCTTTCAAAACCTTAAAGAACAAGAGACATTTGTCAGTGGCTTTTAAGATAAAGCGACTGAGCAGAGCCACATGACCAATTAAGCTTTGGACTTTCTTCGGTTTCTGGAAGGATCTCATCTCGAATGGGGCACGAATTTTCTCGGGGTTGGCTTCTATTCCTCTCTAGTTGACCATGTATCCGAAGAACTTTCCGGACACAACATCAAACACACATTTAAGTGGATTGAGCCTCATCCTATACCTTCGTAGAATTTGAAATGTCTCGTTCAAGTGCACTACAGGTCATCTGTCTTCAAACTTTTGACAAGCATGTCGTCCACGTAGACCTCCATCGTTTTACCAATGAGGTCCGCAAACATCTTGTTAACTAGCCTTTGATAGGTAGCCGCTGCATTCTTCAAGCAAAAGGGTATCATCTTATAGTAATATAGGCCTCTATTTGTGATGAAAGAGGTACTTTCCTCATCAATCGGGTACATGGGGATTTGGTAATAGCTTGAGTAGACGGACGAAGCTGAACAACTTATGTCCGATGGTAGAGTTTACTAATTGATCAATTCTAAGAAGCGGGAAACCATATTTGGGGCATGCCTTATTGAGATTGATGAAGTCAATACATACTCTCCACTTTTCGTTGTGCTTCTTCATTAGCGCCGGTTAGAGACCCACTTGGGTTAAATGGCCTTCCTATTGAAGCCATTCTGAATCAACTTCTGTACTTCCTCTTTTAGGGCCTCATATCTTTCCAAGTTAAGGGCTCTTCTCTTTTACCTATACGAGGCAACCTTAGGATCAATTTTATGGTGGTGGCAACTGACCTTAGGGTCAATGTCCACCATGTCCTCGTATTTCCATGCAAAGACATCAAGGTTCCTTCTTAGGAAGTCCTTGAGTTTCTCTTTAAGATTTGTTGAGAGGCCCTTACCTACCTTCAATACTTTAGCGATATCTCGGGGATCTACTGGGAAACCCTTCATCTCCTTAATCAGGGCTCTCTGGGGCTCATGTTCAACTATGCGAGGATCAATTTCGTCAAGTAAGAATATTTCTTCCCATTCGGAAGGAGAGTCGATCATTTCAATATCTTCGTGCTCAGGGACTACCTCGCTCTAGACATTCTGTCCATGTCGACTATAATAACGTTGATGTCCCGAGGTTCAGCCTTTCTTATGGAGCTCAGGTAGCACTCCCTTGCTCTCTTCTGGTCAACTCGCTTGGTTGCCACTCCATTCTCATTCGGGAATTTCATGCATAAATGGTGGATGGGGGTGATAGCTCCAAAACTTTCAGGCCCCACGATAGGGCAATCGACTGCCAACAATCAAAAATTCCATAAAGTTCAATGTGGTTTGAGATGATTCTCCCATTTCTACTACAAGTGTGATCCTCCCCCTTGGGGTGATACTATCCTAGGTGAACCCGTATAAGGGAGTGGTGGTGGGAGTTAGCTCATGATCCAGTATCATCTTGTCGAAGATAAATCTATAAAGCATGTTTACGGAACTATTGTTATCAACTAGCGTCCGTTTGAGCCCATTTCGAGTTACCACAGCTCTTACTACAAGTGCATCATAATAGGGAAGTGAACCCCTTTCCACGTCTTCCTAAGTGAAGACGATAGTTGGTACTTGATTCCTTTTGGAGCTAATGTCCACTGTGTAACTCATCAATAGGGTGTGCTTTGTTTCTCGGGCATAATTCCTTTGTGCATTCTGTGCTTCACCACCTACGTAGGGGCCTCCAAATATGGTGTCCACCTTATGGATCGAAGCTTCTTCTTGAGCTTGATGACCCCTATGTTGTCCATACCCTTCCTTGGGCCTTTCCGCACTTTGCTCCCTCCTCTTATAGGGAGATGTATTCCATTGGCAGGGAGTGGCCTGCTCATACCCAAGTTGTTGGTCATACCTAGGTGGATGCCTGTTCGCTTGAAGCAAATCATTCCTTCTATCATCCCTAGGACTTGCTCGTCTAAGGTGACGTGCAAAGTCTCGACAACCCATAGTGTCATTGGAGTATGAGCGATGGTATAAACAATACTTGAGGGGGCTCAGATTCTGCATGGGCCTAGGCCCTGAACCTTGCCCTCGTCATCTTCCTCCACGAGATGCCTAATGTAAAGTTTCAGCATGTCATGTGTTCGTGGCTGGGGTTACATCTTCATATGCCAAGGTTTGTACCACATTCAAAGTGTTGGCGGCAACTACTTGCCCTGAATTTCCATTACCAGCCTAGTTTATCTAGTAATCCATCAAGTGGGAGGTCGGTCCTCTCGCATGTTACTTCTATTGAGGCAAGAGGCCTCTACTGGCCCGGTTCCTACGTTCAATTAATTTCTTATTGATTATCTTTCATCTCATCATTTCAAGCAACACGCCATATGTGGTGAGATCCTGGTTTTACACATCCCTCTAAATAAAGTGCTCATGTTCAATCCTCCCCTTAATGCTGACAAGGCCTTGCGATCAGTGACTTGCACGCAATACGTCATTTCATCCATAAAACATGATAAAAAGCTTTTCAAAAAATTTCCAGGCACTTGTCTCATATCTTGGAGGCTCTGGATGGAGGTCTCTCCTTCCTCACTCACAGCAAATATTTTCAAGAAAGTAATTTTAAATCTGGCGAACTCTTTATACTCCCAGGTGCTAGCCTGCTATACTAAATTTCAGCCGTTCCACTAAATGTCAAGTAAAAGGCTTTGCATTTCACTACTAGAGTAGCGCGTCTTAAGCTCATGTGAGTTTTGTAAATGTTCAGGTGTTTTTTCGGGTCACCTGTCCCATCGTATTTTGGTATCTTTGGCATCATATAGTAGCTCAGCATCTAAGCACTTCTCGGTTCTCCAGAAAATGGCAAATTTTCGTCGTCATCATCATCCAAATCACATGATCTTCGGGGTTCGTCTGAATCATCGTTCTCATCAGCCTCATATCTGGGTGGAAGATAAAAAAGACCTGCTTGGTTCCTAGCTTCCTCTTCCCTTCTTTGGTGCCTATTTCCAGGCGAAGCAGCACGGGGGCATTTTCCTACCTTTCCTCTGGCTATGAGTTGTAGGAGCTGGGAGCTGGGAGCTGTGGCCTCCTGGGATCATACAGTTGCTATGGTCTATCCCTCGGCTTAGCTAGACTGATTCTATTAAATACAGTGCTGGACCTCCTAGGCCTACACTTTGACTTGTATTCTGATGGGAAGTTGTCCTCCACATTATATGGGACTTTGGTGGGTAAGCATAGTTGGATGAAATATCAATCTCTACTTCTCTGTCAATGGGGCTAACTCCCCTTCCATGTCCAGTAGATGTGGTTCATAGCTTTGAACCTCATCTCCTTGTTAGAATTGTTCTTAAGGTGCATTGGGAGGGACCGAATAACCTCCCTGGCCTGCATTTGCATCAAAAGCTCCTATATGGCTATGTTTTGATTGGTAATGCTCCTCATGTTTGCTGCTATAGTGGCGATTTCCCTAGTGAGTTGGGCTGCCATTCGCATTCCCCCTCTTCTATTGTGGTGGTGGGGTAGGCAACAACCAGCTGGGGCAACTATTGGTGAAGGCTGCACTAGCATTTTCTCTTACCTTCCTGAGGGGTACATCTTCATTGGAACTCATTTTTTTAGGTTTCAACTTCAAATTTTCTCAACTTATTGGACTTCCTCTTGCTTTTTTTCAAGAACAGATCCTTTTTCAAGGAGGATGCCTAAATGTTCTTTTCCAGTAAGCTTTCACCACATGGTTGCTCGTAGTTATGGTATGGTTTCCCACAGACTGCGTCAATCTGTTAACCTCATTTTCGATTGGGGCCACGCAGACAACAGATACCAGACTCACATGCATACACATAAGCAAAACCCAACACACTAAGACACACAAACGGTCTAGAAAGGTCTGAGAAGAGTCGTGGGAACAGCTTAAAGGCGCAGGACGACGACGTTCGAAATTCAGCGATACATTTGTAGAACGATTGTATGATAATTATCAATCATAGAGGATGAACACTATGTGAACTTAGTTGTCTTTGTAAGAGAGTTAAATGGAGTGAATTGATTAGTATTCAATTTTGTATTCGAAATTGCATTACCCTTACAATGGTAACATATAAAAGTATTTATAGTAGTACAAGGTAAATTGTGGCCCTCGAATGGGAGTACATGTGGCCTCATCTCCCTAATCCATACATCTAATCCTAGGCATCACTTTAAACTTGTTAGCCCACTTTAAATTTATTAAGTGGGAAAATCGTCACTTTGTTTGACAAGACTAGACACTTAAATTCTTTAATAGATGTCACATCAATCGTTCGAAAAAGATACTTGTGAAAGAATAGATCTCTTGAAAGAAGCGATAGTGAAGGCTTCGGAAGTCATAACTCCGGCTCATGGATAAAAATCAATAAGTAGAGGAGGAAAAAATCCTAGGTATGTGAGAAAACTTCATTGATTATAATCTCGAAGTCAATAGACATTATTGTGTATTTTTATAGTATTTTCGTTGGATCATGAAATCATAGATATTTATACATTGAATTTTCAAGATCACTAGATTCAATCTAAAACACAAAATTATATAATTATGAATAGTTTTAAATAATTGACCATTGTATCAATCAAGTACCGTCAAACTTTAAGTCATATGAAAACTGAGTACGAATTAAAAATTCATATTGACAATTTTCATCATGTAGGCACGCAGATTCACATATTTCAATATATTCAGAACCTAGCCTAGAACTTCTCTTTTGGAAGTTGATTAACCAAAACCATATTACCTGAAATGTGGGGGAGTCTAGTCCTAATTTTCCCATTTGTTGATGGCCTACCTTTATTTGTTATGTGAACTACTATTCACTTTACACAAAAACAGGCATTCTAAACAAATTAGCGACTGGATCAGAAGATGAGACAAACTGTGCCGTAATGAACCCATTGTTAGTTTAATTTTAGCCCTTCAAGTAAATTTATTTGTACTCGTGACATTTTGAAATAAAAGATAATAATTTGTTTTTTCAATAAATTATTTATATTAATTTGAGTTTGTATTTTGATCATGGATCGACTTGATATTATAAATTAAGTGTTTAAGTTGTTAAACACAAAAAGATTTGATTTATAATTCGATCTGAAGTTTATTATCCACAATCGGTAAATAAAGACGAACACTTTATTTTGATAAGATTGTCTTAATTTTATTTAAAGTTGATCTTGACTTTAGCAATAAAATTGATTGTATATTTTGGAATGTATTGGACTTGACCACGTGAAATTAATTTATGGAATTGACCACTTGAATTTAATTTCACTTGACCATTGTACGTAGCACCTTAATCCTGAGCAAATAAAGAACTTTGATTACTAACTTGAATATTTTTGAGGTATCAATGAGTGAGATTAAATTGCTAATCGAAATCTCGATGCCTTGGAAATTAAAGTGAAATAATTAGAGAACATTTATTTGCAATCTGGAATCCGTAACCTATATAATAGGCATGATCATGATCTCAAGAGATTTTCTAATGAACAGTTAAATCTGAGCTCAGTAATTCGACATGATTGTTGAATTAAGAGTTATAATTTATTATTAACTGTAGAAATATATATAAATTAGTTAAACCAAAATGTGTTAAGCATGTGACATTTAGATATGGTGGTTATGATTTGGATAAATACAAAAAAGATTCATTTTTTGTTGAATGCTTTTATCCAATCAAAAGATAGAGTTCTTTTGGGATTGAAAGTCTTGTGAATCAAATCCATATATGTAGACACGTAAATTTTCTTATGAGTTTAATTAATATATGAAAAGTAAAATTATTATGCCCACACACAAAAAGAAAAGTCTCTACAGTTATTTAGTTATTTTTGAGTTCTTGAAGAACACTGGAGAAGGTCAAAAAGTTTGAAAGAGAACTAAGAAAATCAAACAAGGAGGCTTGAAAATGGAATCAAGGAGATCAAAGATCAAGATGATTTTTTTTTAAAGCACGCTACAAGGATAACTTCTAAAACACTTATGTGTTAACTATATTCCAAATTATTTAATTCTTGTTGATATACAATTTAATCAAATCCGTTGTATTCTTCCAACAATTGATATCCGAGCCATGGTTTTGATATTATTTTGTGTATCAAGAATTAAATAATTTTGGATTATGCATGTATTAGTAAAGGTTGGAGTTAGGATTATGTGATTTATTTAGTTATTGGGTTAATGATATTTTTTTTATTAAACAAATTAATGGCCTTAGAATTTTGTGGTGATTATGTATTGTTTGAAACGAGTCATGTAACAAAGGGGGTGGATTACGCCTACATGTTTTCCCCTTTGATTTTAATTTTTTGCGAAAGAGTTAGGGATTGTATATTTTTGTGGTCACTGCTGTGATTATGTAATAGAGGATCTATTCTGCAATTATGAATCGGAGGACTTAAGCTGTAAATTCAGATCCAAGGACCAAACTTCATCTTCTCCAACGAGTTGAGAGACCTGCATTGTAAAATCAGTAAAAACAAAAAAAAAAAAAATGAACAGAACAGGGCAGAGGAAGGGACGGCTAACTAGAAATGGTGGGCAGCATCTGCTGCCGCCGCGACACGGGTGGAGAACCGGGGCACTCCGGTGCTGCCGCTTTGCATGAAATGCGGCGACACGGTGATCTGCTGCCGCTTCTCATGCAAGGGGCAGTGGCGCTTTCAGGCTCTGCTGCTTCACCTGTGTGGAAGGAAGGCGACGGTGGTCTCGGGGTGACGTGCAGGTGTTGATGATGGGTCGTTAATTTTTCGGTGATGGCTTGGTTCTTTTCGGCACTGATTTTGGAGAAACAGTTGTCTTGGTGAGAATTTTTTAGGCCAATTATTGAAATGGGCCAGATTTTGTGTTGGGCCTGGAATTGTGAAATGAGCTATAATTAATAAAAGTTAGGTTGAGCCAATTTTTTTTTAATTAATTGTAATTGGAAATTGAAGAATTGTATAGGATTGTGGTCCAATTAAAACTTTAATTTATTTGTAATTTTGTGTCTAGGTTTTGGGCCATAAATTTTGTTCTAGTTATTTTCTTATTGCTTTTATTTATTGCTTTAATTAAATTGTGGTTGAATATCATTATATATAACATGTCATTTAGATCGCATATACACCGCTCTAGGTACCATATTGTCATGCATGTAGGTAATATTTATTTTTCTTTTCTAAATTAGTTAGATGAGAAAAGTAGAAATATTATAATTAATTAACGACTAGGCCATCTTAATTAAATTGGTTAGAAATTGTTAATTGGAAAACCCAAGTAGTATAAAAATATTAAGTAGGTGAGGATTAATTTTTTCTGAACCCATGGCCTCCCCTATTAGCCCATTAGTAAGAGTTATGTATGTCATATGCTAGTAATTTAATTTTATTGACTTCCTTGAAGAAGGACTGCACTGTTTCAGTTACTTGATTGGGCCCATTTTGATGATGGATTTTCAATATAAATTAATTGTGATTGCCCTATAGGTAAACGAAATTAAATTTGGGATTGAAAAATCATCAATATATGGGGTTGTACACTTAAATCAAAGATATCATGAGGACTTCCTAAAGAATATCCAAATGATTTGGATGGCCAAAAATTCAAATGATATTAAAATTAATATTACATGAGATGCTAGAATATATTAAATTTAGTGGGAGGGTCCCAGCCAAGCCATAAATCACATTATCTTCTCCTATCGAGAGGTATGTTTAAGATTTTGAGGTTGTCATCATATTAAGGTAGTATTGGGTCTACTTGTGCATTTTTCATGCTTCATATATGAAAAGATAATTATCATCTATAAGCTTAATATTGATATTATTATTTTATTTCAGAAAAATGTCGAATCTTACATTGTCATCCATCCTAAGCAAGAATCAACAAGTAGGAGATAATTACATTTATTGGAAACGTAACTTAATGATTGTTCTCACTACTGAGAAGCATAAATTTGAATGACTGAACCCTATCCTAACGAGCCGACTGTGGAGTCTACGATTGAACAAAGGGCTGCATATGAGAAGTGGCTTCAATCTGATGAGATGCCCGCTGCTACATTACGACTTCCATGCTGAATGTGCTGCAGCAAAAACATCAGAACATGGACACTGCAGCTCAAATTATGGAAAGTCTTCAGGAAATGTTTGGCTACCAATGACACGACCTGTCCCGAATGACCCTAGTGGACTCGAAACGTGATGTGCACCGATAATAAATGCTAACTAGCTATCAAATCTATCAATAAGGCTGACTATGAGTTATTTAGAAAAAAAAAAAAGCAACAAAATCAAATACTTATGTAAAACATAATGCGATGGGCCCAAAATATTTACTTCGATTTCATTAATATGAGTTATAACACTCAACATATCGTGTGGCTCTCATTTCGAAATTATTAGGCTCTTCCAACTAAAAAGAATCAATTTCTACCTATAGAAAAATTACGGAAAATATATGAGTTAATAGCTCAGTGAGTGGAGAAGTTCGAAAATAATTATACTTTTTCAATTTTCATTTTTATCAAAATTCGAGTTCATATCATTGAATAATTCACAAGATAACATCATATAATTATAGCAAAACATGAGATATTCACATAAAGTGGTAAAATATCATCTCAAATCGTAATATGAACATAAGCGGGTAATCATGATATAATCTCATCACATCAAATGTACTGAAAAAATTCACCAAAAATGTACCCCCTAACTGAAATCTGTAATCCGCCCCTCGGGCTAAAAACTTTCCTCACAGGCCTTTGGCATCTTCCGTGAACGAAAGTCAGTCTCAAAGACCTCTCATAATCAATTCTAAAGCACTGTCAAGACCTCTCTGTAAACTATATGTACACGATCAAGACCAATGTTAGATCAAGACCCTCTGTGTATAATAGAACAAGGTCAATTCCCCTCTATGAACTAGAAGAAGTATATAATCATAGGTACTTTTTTGACCAATCTCAATATTACATGTCTCACATACCAAACAAATATCAATATCACATGTCTCATATACCAAATCACAAACATACCATAAATAATCCTTAAAATTCCTTATAGATCATACTAAAAGAAATTTCCATCATAATGACATAATCGAGCAAATAATTCACATAATTGCACATACTTTTATAATATACTTAATTTATAAATACTTCAAAAATATTTATATTTTTTCACTTACAGAATTATGTACACCAAAATTAACTCGGATGGTACGCTATCGCGATATCCGTATCGTCGCCTGAAATATAATATAATATAATATAACTTTTAAATCAAGAATTAACTATTTTTAGTAAATTCAATAATTAAACAAGCGATGCATAAACTTAATCATTTCACGTTTAGACAATTTCTAAAGTATCTCTAATCACTAAAACTAATTTTTCTTTCATTTTACTCAATTTCATAGTTTATTATATTTAACCCTTTCAATAAAATTAAATTTAATCTAACAACTATAAAATTAAACACAATTTGACAATAAGTAACATTTTACTTACCTTTCAAAATTTAAGAATTCAAGCCTAATAGTATAGACCACTTATTTTCTAACAACATAGATGAACTTTCCTATTTTTTCTTCCTTCCTTTTTTTTCTTTCTCTTTCTTTTTTTTCTTTCTTCTTCCATTCTCTTTCTTTTCTCTCCCTGCCTCGTTTCTTTCTAGTGTGTGTAGTGCATTTTTTTGTGTAACATTTTGGGTTTGATAAGTTTTGGTAAGTATATATCCATTCCACCGCTTTACTGTAAACTTTATTTTATTTTATTTTATTTTTTATATAGCATGATATGTTTGATTTTTTTTATTTATTTTTTTAATTAAGGTATTACAAAACTTACCCCCCTTAAAAGAATCTCGTCCTCAAAATTCAATTGACTAAATGCGAAAAAGTCGTGGATACTGAGAGCGCATATGCTATTCACTCTTCCATGTCGCTTCTTCTACAGTATGATTTCTCCACAAGACTTTAACCAAAGGAATAGTCTTAGTACGTAAGATTTGTTCCTTTTTGTCCAATATCTGAACTGGTTCCTCTTCACATGTAAGATTTTCTTTCTCTTTCAACTGCACTGATAATCTTATAGCATAAGTAAAATTTGACGTCTATTTACTAACCTTCGAACATATAGAATACATGTCGAACCGATACCTTAAATATCATCATAATAATCAATTTGTACACAATTTCCATTTCCACCATTTCGAATAAAATATATCTTAAAACTCTAATGATTGATAAGTATTGATATTTCTCGCAATGTGATAACATAATCCCAATATAACCAACTCCAAATCATGTTTTAATCATTCATCTTCAACAATCTATCATATAATTCATAATTCATCATTTTACTTCATAACACTTTGTAAACCTTAGCATAATCCATTATCATAAATCATTATCGTGAATCAATCACTCGTCATCTTTAGATATAAGAGCAAATATTTCCTCAAAATTTCCTAATAGCAAAACTTTTGACATCTCTATACTCATATAAATTTTGTTCTTTCTTTCTATAAAGAGATAATAATAACATTTAATCCATGAAAACCTATACTCTTATTCCATAAATGGGTCGTTGATCTATCTGTAAGTGTTATGCCCTAGATCCAATCGATTTAGGTTGTAAACACTTTTAATATGTTTAATGTATTTAATTTTGGCAAGATTTATTATTTATTTAAATTAATTCTCTAATAAATAATATTAAATAATAGAGTCTGAAAATTCAAGTTTAAGTGATTTGTTAATCACAAAGAGTTGTGATTGTGAGATACAAATTACGTATGATTGGATCTTGAATAATTCATGATCGTAAGTAATAACGAGATACGGATATCGTTATTACAGATAGACCATCACGTGTGACATTTTCTACTTGTGAAATAAGTAGCTAATCTCACAAGCTAAAGTGTGGTGATACTTAAATGAACATATGGATGTTTTGTTATAGAACAAAACATTGAAGACCCGCTAAGAGATTTCACATGGATAACTATCTGAGTGTCAGTGGTTAATCTCTAACATTCAGTAGTAGAATTGGTCCTTTGACTTGAGGTCATCATAGTGTCTTGTATGAGGACGGTCATGCTTTGACGGTGTTGGATGTTGCTCTACCGAGGGCTGCTAATACTGCATCGTTTAGGTGTATCAAGAACCATATGAAGGTTGTGAATGACGAATAGAGGATTCGTCACTCTTAGATAGTAAGAATTGTGATCTTCATTTCGTTCAATTAAGTCAATAACGAAATCTTTGGCCAAGGTATACACATAAGTCGAAAAGGAGTTTTCGACTCATATTGACTTAATAGTAGAATGAAAGATATGATCGATAATCGAAATTGACACACTTCCATATCTCATAATTGATCGGATCATATTGACGAAGGGATTATAGTTTCATGATAAACGAACAGGTTTGATTTTGTCATACCACGTGACATTTCCCCGTCACATGTGTTGCCCTGATACATTGCTAGATGTCAATCTGGGACGACGAGTGTGAATTTGTGATAAATTAAAAAGGTGTTTTAATTTGTCAATTTTGATTAGATCAAAATAATATTTCACATCGTTAGATATTGTGGTCGGGAACCTGATGGGTCACACACAAAAGAGAATTGGAAGATTGCAATTTGTCAATTAATTAATTTAACAATCGTTTGATAAATTAATTAATTGGATTGGTTATTTATAACCCCGAATTAATTAATTGGATTAATTAATTCATGGACCGAATTTAATTAAATGGATTAATTACATATTAGACCGAACCAGGCCGAGCCCGTTTGGACTTATATAAATACATGGCTAGAGTTTTAGATCCATATAGTTTTCATAATTCTTGCTAGTACAAGTTGTGAAAAACGCTGGTGGCTGCAATCTGTTCTCTATGTGGAATTCATTAGAGGCTGGACAATTGGACAGTTATGGGAGGCAGATCCAAGTTGCTAGAACAAAGATAACGCAAAGGAGTTTGCAAATTCAAGAAAAGATATAACTTTTATCACATTTCTTATCTAAATACAAAGATCAATCTTGATGGGAATTGAAATTGCTTTTATTTCCGCTACGCATGTTTAAGTAAATTCTCAACACTATCATCACTGCATAATCCTTCTTGTATATCGTATAAAGACCTTTAATTAAGATTATAACCCAAAGATACTGTCCCACAACTTAATAAAATTTACATTCAATGATCACCCTAAATTTCAAACTATTCGACATATCATCCATATATTCCATAGCAAATAAATCTCAATAAAAATGGAATACTTTATACATAAAATCCAAAAATAAAATTGAAAATCACCCCAAAATTACATCACTAAAAATTCATTAAATTCGTCTTAACTTCAAAATTTAACTCAACGCTTCCAAATTGTATGGAATATGACGCAATAATCCAACAAATGACCTTAACAGAATTAATTAACTTAATAACCAAAATATATCATCACATTATTTTGCTATATAACAACCATTATATTCATCATATTATGTTATGATCATGTAACCTTAGCATTTATCGTCATATCGTATGACTTAAAACATTTAATTATATCATTTTTCCTTAATATCACAAGATAATAACCTTCATATTTATCATGTGAACATTTCACACATCAATATATCGCATGTTAATTTTCCAATCTCAATAAATTTCATTTCTACTAATCTCTAATTTTTTTTCACACATAAACATATCTAAATGCACATATCCATTTAATTCTATTTTTAAAGTAACAAATCACCCCATAATAGGTAATCATTATGAAGTTCATCCCTATTATTCTCACATTCCTTGTAATCAAACCACTCATAAATAATCGAAATAATTGGAATCACCGTTAATTTCCTCAACGCCTAAAATACACAATAACACATTGTCATCTATCAATCAACAAATCATCATTTTGTCTTCCACAATTTCTTATCATATAGCATAAAATACACTATTATGATTTATATTATCATTCCATATAAGTGGTCACAAATCACCACAAAATTTTGATAACACTAAAGACCATTTGGCTTCAAAAATAATTAAAATTCCTCACTGATTATCACCAATCACACATTATATCATTTCCTTGTATTCATCGTGCAAGCTATAGCTAAAAAATTTCCTATATATCATGATCTATTCAACTCTTAATATGTTACATACACCATAACTCCAACCTACGAATCATTGCAAATATCATACTTACATACTAGTCATCTTTGGATCTGATAAAAATACTTTTCAATCATTTTCGGTTCCATACATTCGAGTTAGACAGTTTGTGATTTCTGCCACCACGACATGTAAACATACCTACAAAAATTTTCAAAATCATGCTCTGATACCATTTTGACACGACCCGTCCCGAATCACACTAGCGGACTCGAACCATGATGTGCGTCGATAATAGATGCTAACTAGATGTCAAATCTATCACCAAAGTTGACTATGAGTTATTTTTTTTAAAAAAAAAAAGCAACAAAATCAAATGCTTATGTAAAACATAATGCGATGTGCCTAAAATATTTACTTCTTGCTTCATCAATATGAGTTATAACACTCAACATGTCGTGTGACTCTCATTTCAAAATCATTAGGCTCTTCTAGCTAAAAGGAATCAATTGCTACTTGTAGGAAAAATTATGAAAAAGTATATGAGTTGATAGCTCAATAAGTGGAGAAGTTCCGAAATAATTATATTTTTTCAATTTTACATTTTTATCGAAATTCGAGTTCATATCATTGAATAATTAGCAATAAAACATCATATAATTATAGCAAAACATGAGATATTCACATAATGTGGTAAATATCATCTCAAATCGTGATATGAATATAAGCTGGTAATCATGCTATAATCTCATCACATCAAATGCACTGGAAAAATTCACCAAAAATGTACCTCTGACTAAAATCTGTAATCCGTCCCTCAAGTTAAGAACTTTTGCCACGGGCCTTTTAGCCCCTCCCTAAACAAAAGTCAGTCTCAAAGACCTCTCATAATCAATTCTAGAACACGGCCAAAGTCCCTCTGTAAACTATATGTACACGATCAAAACCAATATCAGGTCAAGACCCTCCATGTAGAATAGAACACTGCTAAGGCCCCTCTGTGAACGAGAAGAAATATATAATCATGGGTACTTTTCTGACCGATCTCAATATTACATGTCTCACATTCCAAACAAATATCAATATCACATGTCTCATATACCAAATCACAAACATACCATAAACAATCCTTAAAATTCCTTATGGATCATACTAAAAGAAATTTTCATTATAATAACATAATCGAGCAAATAATTCACATAATTGCACATACTTTTATAATATACTTAATTTATAAATACTTTAAAAATATTTATATTTTTCCACACACAGAATTATGTACACCAAAATTAACTCGAATGGTACGCTGTCCCGATATCCGTATCGCCGCCTAAAATATAATATAATATAATATAACTTTTAAATCAAGAATTAACTATTTTAAGTAAATTCAATAATGAAATAAGCGATACATAAACTTAATCATTTCACGTTTAGGGGATTTCTAAAGTAATTCTAATCATTAAAACTAATTTTTCTTTCATTTTACTCAATTTCATAGTTTATTATACTTAACCTTTTCAATAAAATTAAATTTAATCTAACAATCTAACAACTATAAAATTAAACATAACTTGATATTATGTATCTTTTTACTTACCTTTCAAAATTGAGAAATTCAAACCTAATAGTGTAGACAGTGGCGGATCTAGACGGTGGCCAACTAGGGCGGCCGCCCTAGCTGGATTCGCTGATCGTCGGAGGAAGAGAGCAGAAATTTGCAGATAGAGACGAACCGCCCTAGCTGGATTTGCCGATTGCCAAAGGAAGAGAATAGAAATTTGCAGACAGAAAGGAAAGGGAAGAAAGAAGAAGAAGAAGAAGAGAGGACTTGGGCTTGCTGTGAATCTGATGACTGCAGTTGGGCCACCATCACTGCTTCTTCAATCTTTTTTCTTCACTACTAAGTTAGGGATACTACGCAATTAAGAAGAATTAAGAAGTTCAGATATCGTTAAGAACAGTTTGAAATTACCATGAAGGTGAGATTTTGAGCAGTGTTGGATTTATTCATGTTTGAAATTGGAGTATTTGGTGGTGAGAGATTTGGGGGAAAATGCTAAAAACCAATCTCTATTATGCATGGGACGGTTCCATGGGAAGGTGAGAGCAGTAGGTGTCTACGAAGGAGTTATAGTCATCACATGCGGTTGGTCCAACCCTTGGCTACGACGAGCAACAGAACTATAGCCGCTGGAAGTGATCATTCTTTAGTCACTTCTTCTACCATCAGTACTAACCTTTATCTTTATGCATACTGGACTATATAAATTTGATGATCTAAAGTAGCTTAATGAGGAAGGAACTTCTTGAAGGGCAGAGGGATACGTGGCATTGGATAGAATCTAGAATGTTTGGATTTGTTTGGATTTCATATACTGTGAATGACAATTGTAAAACATAAGCCAAGTTCTTGAGTGATGTGTTTGGCATTTTCTTCTTGGGAATTGACTCCTTATAAGTTCCAAATAATCCTTTTCTTAGATTTTGTTTTCGACAAAAGTACAAGATCATGAAATTTCTTTGGCATTTCCATATGAGATTACACGATAAGTACTTCGGTACTAATCCTCTAGAAATTATACTACATAGATCGTGAGTAAATTTGAAATTCCTGTTTGTCATCCTTTAAAAATTTAAATTATTTGCTACATGATCATTTTTCACTATACATTCACACATTAATATATTATACACATAAACCAGTAAAGATTTCTTATTTTTTAACCACACATTCTCCAAAAAATACTATTTGATAATTCATTATTTCCAAATAAATTATATCAAACAGGCTCCAAAATTTAAAGTGTATTCCAGTTTATGAGATTACATGACAAGGACTTTAGTAATATTGGTCCTACTCTAGAAATTTTGTCAATAGAGGTTGCTAGTGGGTTTTGAATTCAAATTATGCTTCTGAATTGTTTATAATAATCGATTTAAATTATAAATAATTTAAAATGAAAAACAAATGAGTAGGTATTACTTGTAGGCCTTACTAATTGTATGAATAAAAAATGATTGGACCAATTATAAATAGATTTTATACATTAGCAAAAAATGGGCTCATGCATTCACAATTCTACTTGCTAGGTGCCATGTTTACGAATAATGCTATTTTTTATTGTTAAAGATGAATTATCACTTGAGGCTATGTATTGTATATTTTTTTAGTATTTTAGGCTGTATTGAATTATATATTCATATTTATATAATTTTTAAGTTTTAGTGCATTTACATATATATTAAATAATTTTTAATATTATTTAATAAAAAATTTAATAAACAATCGGCCGCGGCCTAATCGTTGATTGTCGACGATCAACGGTCAAAGTCAAGTCCCGCCCTAGCTGAATGTTCATGCTAGATTCGCCCCTGAGTGTAGACCACTTATTTTCTAACAACATAAGCAAACTTTTCTATTTTTTCTTCCTTACTTTTTTTTTCTTTTTCTTTCTTTTTTTCTTTCTTCTTCCTTTCTCTTTCTTTTCTCTCTCTGCCTCGTTTCTTTCCAGTGTGTGTAGTGTGTGTTTTTGTGTAACATTTTGGATTTGGTAAATTTTTGTAAATATATATCAATTACACTTCTTAGTGTAAAGTTTATTTTATTATTATTATTTTTTTAATATAGCATGATATGTTTGATTTTATTTTTTTTAATTAAGGTATTACAACCAAGGTCGTTGGGCTCGACAGGCTGCCATTAGGTCTATTATGAACATGCTTATGAAACCAGGGATGCCCATGAGAGATCATATGCTTGCATTGATCACTCAGCTTAACGTGGCTGAGGTTTTAGGGGCTGAAATCCAATCAAAGACAAAGGTTGACATGGCTTTAGAGACTTTCCCTAAGATGCTTTCACAGTTAAAGGTTAGCGATAACATAAACAAGCTTAATATGTCCCTGATCGAGCTGATGAAGGAGCTCCAAAATGCAAAGGCTGTTTTAAAGACTAAAAGTGTGAAGCCCATGATGTTTCTTCTGATCGACCATCCTCTTCCAAGTCGAAAGGCAAAGGAGGCAATAAGAGGAAGAAGTCAAACAAGAAGGGCCTACAGCCACAAGCTAAGAAAGTAAAGACGAATGAAAAATCCAAGGGAAAATATTTGCTTTCACTGTGGACAGAAGGGTCACTGGAAGAAGAACTGTCTGGAATACCTAGCTCGCAAAAAGCCAGGTAATGGTACGTTATCTTACATTGAGTCCTGTTTAGTGGTTGATTCTACAGATATCTGGATAGTAGATTCTGGAGCCACTAATCACATTTGCAATTCCTTGCTGGGGTTCCGGGTAACCAAAAAGTTTAGTGAAGGGGAGTTTACTCTTAGAAGCTGCAGTGGAGAACTGGTGTCTGCTAGAGCCATAGGATCTATTTTTCTAATTTTTTAGCACAATAAAAATTTGCATTTAGAAAATTGTTATTTTGTTCCAGATGCTAAACGGAATTTAATTTCCGTGGCTTGTTTATTTGAGCATGGATATTCAGTTATTTTTGCACTGTTTGCGCTAGACATTAAATTGAATAAATCTCTTATTTGTCATGGACAATTGGTTAACAATTTGTGTTTTAAATTTTGCTGCTGGCTCTATAAATAATGCCAATGCTTCTAACAAACGCATGAGATTGTCTCCCACTAATGAAACTTTCTTGTGGCACCTTAGACTTGGTCATATTAACCTTAATAGAATCCAAAAACTGGTAAAAGATGGTCCTTTAAGTGAATTAAAGGTGGAATCTCTTCCGATATGCAAATCTTGTTTGGAAGGCAAAATGACCAAGAGATACTTTACATCGAAAGGGCATAGGGCCAAAGAAGTTTTGGAATTAGTGCACTCTGATGTATGTGTATCGATTTGTGTCCAAGCTAGTGGTGGGTATGAGTACTTCATCACTTTCACTGATGATTACTCAAGATATGGTTATGTATACTTAATGGCTCACAAGTCTGAAGCCCTTGAAAAGTTCAAGGAATTCAGGATTGAGGTAGAAAAGCAATTAAGTAAAACCATTAAAACACTTCGATCAGATCGAGGTGGTGAGTATCTATCCCATGACTTCAGAACATACTTATCAGAGAATGGGATTCTATCCCAACTGAGTGCACCAGGTACACCCCAGCAAAATGGTGTCTCAGAAAGGAAAAATAGGACATTGTTGAACATGGTCAGATCTATGCTAGGCTTCTCAAATCTCACAACATCTTTTTGGAGATATGCTCTACAAACTGCAATATACTTATTGAATATGATTCCATCTAAGTCTGTTCCTAAAACACCCCTGGAGTTGTGGAATGGGCGTAAGCCTAATCTAAGACATATTCGGATATGGGGATGTCCAGCACACGTGCTAAAGGGAAAGATGGATAAGATAGAATCAAGATCGAAAATATGTATATTTGTAGGGTATCCTAAAGGAATGAGAGGATATTACTTCTATAGTCCTCAGAACAAGAAGGTATTTGTAAGTACAAATGCAACCTTCTTAGAGGACAAGTACATAGAAGAATGCGAATCCAAGAGCAAAGTTCTTTTGGATGAAATGAGAGGAAACATTCCAAGCTCATCTAGTCCAGAGATCCACAATGAACTTGCTCAAGAAGAATTCATACCTACTTCACCGATAGTCTCTAGGCATAGTGGGAGACAAATGGATATCCCACCTCCCATACCCGCTGAAGTGTTAAGACAGGAAGTGACAGAGGATGAAGTCCCAACTGTTACATCACCACATGGTGATGATACAGAAGAAGAAGTCATAGGAGAGTTAGAAGTTCCAATCAACCAAGAGCCTCGACCGCTTCGACATAGTGGGAGAATCACTCGATTACCATCCAGATATTTATTCTATGGAGAGTCTTTTGAGGCAGTCTTTACTGAGCAAGAAGAGGATCCCATCTCATTCAAAGAAGCTATGGAAGATACAGAAGCTGACCAATGGAGGAGTGCTATAGATTTAGAAATGAAATCCATGTACACCAACTCAGTCTGGGATCTTGTAGATGTGCCAAATGGGATAAAACACATAGGATGCAAATGGGTCTACAAGAGGAAAAGAGGAGTAGATGGAAAGGTGGAGACCTTTAAAGCTAGACTTGTTACTAAGGGTTTCACCCAACGAGAAGTTATTGTATGAAGAAACCTTCTCGCCTGTTGCCATGCTTAAGTCTATAAGAATCCTCTTATCCATTGTATGGCAAATGGATGTTAAGACTGCATTCCTTAATGGAAATCTTGATGAAAGCATATATATGATGTAGCCAGAAGGTTTTATCCAAAAAGGTCAAGAGCATAATGTATGCAAGCTAAAGCAGTCTATTTATGGACTAAAGCAGGCGTCTAGGTCTTGGAACATCAGGTTTGAGCGTATTAAAGACAACAAGGTCATTTTTCTCATATTGTATGTTGATGACATTTTGCTCATGGGGAATGATATTGGAGCATTGATATGAGTCAAAAACTGGTTGGCACAACAATTTGATATGAAGGAATTGGGAGAAGCCAATTATGTTCTAGGTATCCAAATCCTTCGGGACAGGAAAAACAAAAAGATTGCTCTTTCCCAAGCTTCATACACAGACAAAATACTGGTTAGGTTTTCTATGTAAAACTCCAAGAAAGGTCAAATGCCTTTTAGACATGGAATTCACTTGTCAAGGGAACATTGTCCTAAAACTCCTAGTGAAGTGGAATACATTAAACAGGTTCCTTATGCCTCAGCTATAGGAAGGCTCATGTATGCGATGTTATATACACGACCTGATATTTGTTATGCTGTTGGAATAGTCAGTAGATATCAGTCGAACCCAAGACCTGAGTACTGGACTGCTGTTAAGCATATACTCAAGCACCTTCATAGAACTAGAGATTATATGTTGGTTTATTCAGCTCCAGATTTGGTTCCTATGGGTTATACTGATTCTGATTTTCAAGCTGATAGAGACTCTCGCAAGTCCACATCAGGATCAGTGTTCACATCGGGTGGCGGTGCCGTTATATGGAAGAGTGTCAAGCAATATTGTATCGCTAACTCCACTATAGAGGCAGAGTATGTCGTAGCTTGTGAAACAGTATGGCTAAGGAAGTTTTTGCTAGACCTTCAGGTGGTTCCTTCAGCATCGCGTCCCATTATTTTGTACTGCGATAATAGTGGTGCGGTGGCGAATGCAAAAGAACCAAGAAGCCATCAACGTGGAAAACACATTGAACGAAAATATCACCTAGTTAGGAAAATCGTTCAATAAGGAGATGTGACAGTGTGCAAGATAGCATTTGCAGAAAATCTTACTGATCCCTTTACCAAGAGCTTACCTACTAGGAGCTTTGAGGGACATACTGAAAATATGGGTTTATTTTAACATGTCTCATTTACTTTAGGGCTAGTGAGAGAATTGTTAGTTTAACTTTAGCCCTTCGAGTAAATTTATTTGTACTCGTGAAATTTTGAAATAAAAGATAACAATTTGTTTTTCCAATAAATTGTTTATATTAATTTGAGCTTGCATTTTGTTCATGGATCGACTTATATTATAAATTAAGTGTTTAAGTTGTTAAACACAGAAAGATTTGATTTATAATTCGACTTGATGTTTATTGTCCACAATCGGTAAATAAAGACGAACACTTTATTTTGATAAGATTGTCTCAATTTTATTTAAAGTTGATCTTAACTTCAGCAATAAAATTGATTGTACATTTTGGAATGTATTGGATTGAACCACGTGAAATTAATTTATGGAATTGACCACTTGAATTTAATTTCACTAGACTATTGTACGTAATACCTTAATCTTGAGCAAATAATGAACTCTGATTACTAACTAGAAGTTTTTTTAGGTATCAATGAGTGAGATTAAATTGTTAATCGAAATCTCGATGCCTTGGAAATTAAAGTGAAATTATTAGAGAACATATATTCGCAATATGGAATCCGTAACCTATATAATAGACGTGATCATGATCTCAAGAGATTTTTTAATGAACAATTAAATTTGAGCTCGGTAATTCGACATGATTGTTGAATTAATATTGTGGTGTGATCACATAGAACTATCAAATAGAAAATGGGTTGAGGATTTAATGTTTATTTAGAAAAGGGTCATTTTGGTCATTTCACCCAGTTCCAAATATTAAACGTGATTAACGAGGGTAATACGTAAGAGCAATTTGTCGGAGGATATAATTATTGTAGCTTCAGTAATCTCAATTAAATTAAGAGTGCAATCACGTTCTTTTACTGGAATAGAAATTGATTAATAAATTATCTAGACCGACTAAGAGTTGACCGAGTCAACATTTATTTATTGGAGCTTGAGATCCGTTTGGTCCCTTCAGTGGCTTCAAAAAAATTTAATAACCGGAATAAATTATAAGAGTTATAATTTATTATTAACTGTAGAAATATATATAAATTAATTAAACCAAAATGTATCGAGCATGTAACTTTAGATATGGTGGTTATGATTTGGATAAATACGAATCTTTTTTGTTGAAGACTTCTATCCAATCAAAAGATAAAGTTCTTTTGGGATTGAAAGTCTTGTTAATCAAATCCATATATGTAGACACATACATTCTCTTATGGGTTTAATTAATATATGAAAAATAAAATTCTTGGCCCACACACAAAAAGAAGAATCTCTATAGTTATTTTTGAGTTCTTGAAAAACACTGGAGAATGCCAAAAGGTTTGAAGGAGAACTAAGAAAATCAAACAAAAAGGCTTGAAAGTGGAATCAAGGAGATCAAAGATCAAAAGGAATTTTTTAAAGCAAGCTACTAGGATAACTTCTAAAACACTTATGTGTTAACTATATTCCAAATTATTTAATTCTTGTTGATATACAATTTAATAAAATCCGTTGTATTCTTCCAACAACCATTTCAGCCTTCTCGTGTTTAAAATCAAAACAAAATTTACCTTTCAAAATAGAACCAAATAGCTAGCATATTGTTCAATTCACCCTTTAGTATCGCAAACTTACCCTTACGCACTTGCATTCTGATTTTGCCGTCCCATCACCAATAGCAACTTGTATGATACATAAGAAGCAAATTAATTAGAATACAAGAATATTGTAGTTGGGTTTTTAGAATAACGATATATGCAACTTAGCGTGATCACAATTTTGAAGAGTGTATAGTAATATTCCAAGTAATAAATGACTGCTCACTGAGATCATTCGGAAATCAGCAATCTCGCTTGTCTTCCAGCTTCCTTGGAGGTAATAGTTCAACAAAGTTGATACAGTAGCTGGTATAACCATTTCTTGGCTTCTACGTCTACAGTAAAGCATAATCAACTTTATGCCGTTGAGTAGAGTTCGACTTAACATTCACTCCGATTATCATTTCACCAGATGAAATGCAAGGAGCAGGGTAAATCAGCCCTGAGCTTTTGCCGTATGCTTCCCAGCAGAATGATCTTGTAATTCCACCAGAGGCCGATGTGAGTTGAATATTTTTCAGATACAACCTTCTACATGGAAAGCTTTCACTGCACGCAAATAGGATTGCTACCTCCGTAGCTGAAGTTCCTCTGATATTACGGAAGGAGACACTGTCAATACTGACCGACGAAGTCTGCAAGGTACATGTAGAATGATAAGAGTAACTCAACTTGCAAAATAATTTTACAAATATACTCACACAGAGAGGGCAGTGAAATGTCAGGTAAAAACTGGAGCTTCAGTGAGTGCTATGGAAAAAGGTCCAAGTATTGTACGTCATACTTCTTTCCCAGTTCATGATATTTAGTTAATACCCGAATTTTTCAAATTTGACTATTATTTACTTGGCCAGATTGAAAATTTTCATTATGTTTTCTCTTCCTTTCTTAAGAAATCCAGGGTCTAAATAAGGCAAACGTAGCATATATTTCTTTGTTCTGCAATGTTAACAAGTACTTCATGTTGCGGGAGAATATGTTCCAGAGGCATGGACACGGAAGTGATGAGACTTTGTACACAGGAATTAATGTTTATCATCCTGATCGAAAACTCAACACTTAAAGCAAATTTCGTACCTGGTTTGGACAAGGACTGGAAGAATCACAGTAATACTGATCTATTATGATAGGATTTGAGACATTTTTCATCCAAACATTCTGGAATTTGATTTTTCTTGCAAAACCACTGCCTCCCTGTTAAATCAGAAAATAGGGACCCCAAAGAGGTCAAGAATGGAGACAGTAGATGTTATTAGCTTGAAAATGTTACTTCCATAGAATGACAAGTGCGTTTTGTAAGGAAAGATTACCTGCCATGTTTTAATCCTCAATCCATTCTCCGTGTTAAACAGATATGCTCCATCAAGACTGACATTCTGCACATAAGCTGATGAGTTTGCTTTTCCCAAACTTCCGATGCTGCCAAATAAACCATTATCACTTAAAAATTTGTACATAGGTCGTTCAAAATTTATTGTCAGCATTGTATTACCTTATACCATGTCCTGGTCCACACACAATGTTTTTCATGTGGATCCTTGAAGAATTGCTAACTATGGATATGCAGTCATCTCCTGCCAATAGTTTATGATAATTTCAGGGTTAAAGAAAGAACTATGCAAAGCAGAATCACAGTGTAATCCAACAAGATTTGCTAACTGCTCATAAGCAAATTTCAAATTTCAGTGCACATGTTTTCTTCTGAGGCAAGCATTACGGATCAATAGTTTTAGCAGTGGTAGAATGGAGTGCCTAGAGAAATCTGTAAATCTGCAGTTCCGACAATTATAAAGTTAGACATTTGCAGAGAGAACCAGTAGGCAACTATCAAACTGGGTTATACATCAATTATCCAGAGGAGCTTTCATTCTTCATCATGATGCTGCTCCTTTAACTATTTCATTTGTCCCTCTTCGAGTGTGGGGGAGGGGGTGGAATTCTCTCCCCAGCTTCCAGAAAATGAAATACAAGGGAATCTGAACTATGTCTGGGAACGTAAAAAAAAATTAGTTTAGATTGTTGGTTAACTTGCACAAACAACATCAAGGCTCGACTCTTATGGTGCCTATCTCATTCTTTGTCTTCTGAATACGGATTTTCAGACCTCCCTACACAGTATGCAGCCAGGTCATCCATGACATAAATCAATTTTCTGAAATCTAAATTGTTATTTGGGAATTTACCAACATCTTTTGAAACAATTAGTTTCTTTCAAATATACAGTTTAGGAATCACAATTCACAGAAATAGCAAAATTTGGACTTAGATCAGGTAGAGTGACAATTATGTCCCCATCTACAGGAAACGCAACCAGATAAGCTTTCTGCAGCACCTACTTAAATAACATTTTATCATCAAGTGTACTGAGCACATCCTATGATGTGAAGAAACAATTCAAGTAATGCTTTGAAAGTTTGCTTTTCTGTTTTAAGGAAAAGGCATTTTTTCTTTCCATTTTGGGGAAGACAAATCAGAAATTGCTAAAGAAAAGCCCATATTCCCTTTTAGTTTATTTGTTTGTTTGGGGCTAAATGCAGCAATCTTCATCTTCTCCTCTTATTTCTGAACATATTAACTCTTTCAGAGACAACGAACCTGTGCTAACAATGATATTAGTGAGTTTTACACGCTTTGAGGCACTTATATGGATTCCATCAGTATTAGGGCTATCAGCAGGTGCCAAGACATTGAGGTGTGACACTGCAACCCGTCGACAAGTAGTAAATGCCATGTGCATTTGTTGACTATTAATTGTGGTGAGATTTCTGACTTTCAAGTTCTTGCATCTATGGAAAGTAATGGCCTGCATTATAGTCCACAATGGCCAAAAATATCAACAAGATGTAGAAATTATTTTTTCCAGTGAAATAGAATATGGAAGTTAAAGCAGAGATAAAACCAAAACAGCTCTAACCGTTGGAGCGTGAGTACAGGGCTGCAAAAAAGAAGTTGATACCAGTATTAGACATCATTTTAGGAGAAAGATATATTTCAAGAAAACAAAACAGGATTATACTCGTATGCAAAATATCACAAAGAAAGATGGAATTACATTTGTTTTGTTTATCTTGCATGATCGAGCCCACCACTCCTCGCCCCTCCCATCTAATACTCCGCCCCCTTCTATAATGAGGTTCTTTACTCCATGGAAATAGAACCATCTATGAATGTTCAAACCCTTCCAGACCTCAGGATCTCTTGGCGAAACAATAGTACCAGAAATCTATGGACGTTGCGAGAAATACACCCAATTGTAGAGATTTCAGGTAATCAAGTTCAATATTGAATTTGAAGCACTGCTGCATATTGAGTAAACGGAATTCCAGCACTTACCCTCAAGGTCACCTTTGAATGGCAAGGACCAGCAAAATTAATTGGTCGAACCAGATATGATTTTCCAGCAGGGATTACAATTTTTGAGTGTGATAATGATGAACAAGCTAACGTCCAAATATCTTCCAGAGTCTGAAGGCCATCAAATCACATTAGGATTAGAAGATAACATTTTTTAATTGAACCTGATCACATGCTGCATTATACTGCTTTTAGTGAAAGGTCATCACAAAGCAATCAACTGTGAAAGGTAAGTAGAGGCGATGGAGGCAAATAGAATAACCGATAGGCCTGAATTTTCTTCACGTAGGTAGTAAACAACACAATGAACTGTAGGAATACATGCCTGTACTTATGGATCCAAAGGGTGTGAAGCTCATCATGGAGCACCTGAAGGTTGTAAGAGAACTCACAGCCTCATGTGTGACAACCAAAATTTTCCACTTCTTATGTTTAGTGAAACAAAAATCTCCAAACTTCAAACTTATACTACAACATTTTATCAATCTTCCCCCATTAACTTCTCTCTCTCTCTCTCAACACTCATGGAAGCATAAAATGATTCATATGTTTGTCTTTTTCTCCATTCAATTATTGATTTGTGCCAAATTTCAAGAAACCTGTCTGATTGTGGGACAACAAATTTGATTTATGTTTTCTGCAGAGAGGAGATCAATGTAACTTTTTGCCTGTGTTGTTCTGTAAGACCTAATATTTAAGAGTAGTCAATACAAATACACGATAATTAGGGGGTTGAGTTAGGTAGGTTGCATAGGGCATTGTAACGTAAAAGGCAAGAGCCTTACACGTTCCTTGAGCTAAGGAACGACGATTCTGGCAGATAGGAACCTTAATGACAGTATATCTCCCATCATTAGGAAAGGGGATAACATCACCAATAGTGTGAGTGCTTATGCACCCAAATCGGATTGGGGGATTGCTTCAGAGTGCAATTCAAGGATATGGAGGGATTATTAAGAAGCATCATATTCGTGTGGACATATGTAAGAAAATAATTAAGAAATAACAAAAATTAAGCCATATTGGTGTTAGGCACTAGCCTCCTTTCCATTACCTATGACATAAAATTCGTTAAACTCAAACAAAAAAACCCACCTAATCCTTCAAGAACAAGTTGAAATCCTCAAAACCAATATCAAGAACCTAAAAATCTTATTCAAAACACATCAAACAGACTTAACAAGGACCTGAAGCATTTAGTGAGATACCAGGGTATGCGTATTTAGGGAAAAAGAGTAGACAAGCGCACTGTTGGGCTTCATGTTTGGCACTTCCAAACCATAGTGGCATGTTTCATAGGGTGGATTGGGCATTAGATGGTACCAAAGATGAAAAATGAATTTATTACATAGTCCAATCATGTCTAGTACGACATACCAAACTCCATAGATGCACCAGAGGTATGGGGAACTCCATTCCCAGTTTAACACAACCTTCTCCTCTTAATAAAATCACTGGTAGAGGCATTATTGAGGTTGATAATGGTCATGGTGATAAAGTTTTCGGTGCCCCCGGAACGTGAGAGCACAATTTGTCAACAGAGTTTTAAATATATGAAATCCTATATCGAATAAAGATGAAAACATGCACTAACTTATGAGAGTTTGAATTATTCGTCTTAAAAAAAATTAACCTTAATAGAACCTCAAATCTCAATATGGTATCAGAGCCTATTAAACTTCATCGAACAATTCGATTCGATTAAAACTGAAAAAAATAATAAGCATGCAAATTTTAAGATTGGTATGCTCAAAAGAACCACCATCTTGTGGGGGCATGTTAAGAGATAAAATCTCACATCGAATAAAGATGAAAATATAGACTTATTTATAAGGGTTTTGACTACTCATATTGAAAATGTTGACTTTTAAGATGGAGTCCTAATGTTTAATACGAAGGTCCTACCAATGCTTTTCAGCACACTAAACCGCAACATAGGTACCAGCATAGATATTTAATCCATAACCTCAACTTACCCATATAACAAGCTAGATAGCATAATATTTTGGTAAAATTGAAACAGTGATCCCAAATCTTCAAATTGTTTTGCAGATTTTACCTTAACCTTCAAATTATACCATTAGCGGTTCCAAACTTTTAAAAAATTAGCACCTGAGGTTCAAATTCCATCCATTTGACCATTAGTTGACCAAAAAAATATATTTCAACCAAATTTAAAAAGGACAAAATGGGAAATTCCTCATTATTCTGCATAAATTAATTAAAACAAAAAACACCAAAAAAAAAAAGTAAAAGGAAGATAAACAATTTCATCTTCCTCCATCCCACCCCACCCCACCCCACCCCACCCCACCCTACCCTACCCTAAAAAGATTAACAGGAAGATGAACAGATTCATCATTCCAAACCAACACTACCACACCTCACCCCAAACCCACAAAAAAATTCACAGGAAGATGAATGGATTCCATCCATTTCATCTTTGCATCTGAATTTGATTAAAATGAAGATTTTCGTCTCAAGCAAGAACTCATACCACACATCACAGTGCACTCTCCCATTTCTTAATCCATAGGCAAGTCATTAAAAAAATCTGATTTTTCTTTCCATTTTCGTTTCCTTTCAAATCTCAACTTTACATACCTTCCACTTTTTCATTTTTACCAAATCCACCATTGTAATTATTCATTTTCTTGATGAGTTTTTATTTATAAGTCTTGATTTGTTGTTTGTCTTGGATTATAATTGATCTGGGAGTGAAGATGGGTTGGGAGGTGGTGCCAATGGCAAGCACAGTAGTGTCAGCGACGGGGTTGGAGACGTTGCCGTCAAATTCTTTGGCATGGGTTGGGGGTCGAGTGGGTTGGGAAAGATGAAACTATTCACCTTCCTTTCACCATTTTCTTTTTAATTATTTTATGTGGAATAATGACGAATTTACCATTTTATCCTCTTTAAATTTGGTCAAAATGCATTTTCTTGGTCAACTGACGATCAAATGGACAAAATTAGACCCAAGTGCTGACTTTCCAAAAGTTTGGGACCGTTGGTGGTACAAACTGAAGGTTAACTGCTGCTAAAATTTTCCATAATATTTTCATCATGCTGCCAGACAGTGAAAAGGGAAAATATGATGGAGAGCTGCATTTGGCCACATGGGATCTCCGTCATGCCCCCAAACCGACCATAAATTTTTTACAGGTTTATACTTCTTTTTTACATGAACAGATGTAGTAAATCTCCATTACCCCCAAATTATTAATTCAAATATTTTCACTAAAGCACACAGGCCTATTAATCCTTTACCAACCAATAATCATCCCAATCACCTCAAGACATGCCAAACGCATTACAAAGCTACTCATTAGAACAATAAAGTAAAACCTTTCCAGTTTTCATTCAGTAAAAAGTTAAAACAGGTGAAATGCAATATAATTTGTACCTATTTGGAAACCCGTATATGAATATTTTACCTTGGTGTCATCAGTGAATCCATCTCCTTGGGCACCAAAATCATTTATATTGAGAACTAGAGTTTTGGATAGGTAGGAAGTGTTTCTGAAAAGCCCAGATGTTGGAAGCTGTATTGTTGGACTAAATCCGTTTGCATTGGTGACAAATAAGAGCAAGCATATGCAGATGTAAACTATGTAATTAAAAGAATATACAGAATGAGAAGAATAGGCATTCGAAAATGACAATTTTCTGAGCTTCACCATCTCCATCAGAAGAGAAAAAGAATGAGGACTCTCTGAAGAATTTCAAGTTTTTCATTATCCATTCATTGACCATTGAATTCAATAAAGTACCCTTTTTATCTTTCTTTTTTTTTTTTTTACTTCCCCTGCCTGCAAGTCTTCGGTAGATTCTTTTCAAAAGTAAACCTGAATTATCTGTCGGTGACCACATTTGCAATTAGAAGTTTTAGCCTTGTTTGGTTTTCCCCCAAATAAAATAAATAAATAAAAATAAATATTTAGTATATTCTAATAAAAATTTATGAAAATAAGTAATTAAAATCTTTATAAAATTATGGATTCGATGAAATATATGATTAAAAATGAATTTAAAGATGAGCTCCAAAATGAGATCGAAAATGGTCTTAATTTAAGGGTAGGGTTGGCAACGGTTCGGTATGGGTCGGTTCGGCCAAAATCATAATCGCACCACCAATTTTTTAATCATACCATAATCGCACTATAACCACGTAAATCGGTTCGATTCGTATCTCGGTTCGGCACGATTCGATTCGGTTAATAACCACGAAAATAAATTATTTTTTATAGGTTCATCCGTCAAATTGATATAAAACAATTTATGAAAAAAGTCAATGAAAACAAAAACACAATATTCCAAACGAAAATCCAAACATTATCCCAATTTTCAATTGTAAAATACAAATTTAACAAAAAAATATTATAAATATAATAATACTAAACTTTTCCTTCATTCTTAATTGTTGTGTATTGAAGTTACTTGATTCGATCAACACTCAAAGTTGATTCCTATATAGTAAATAAGAAACGTAAGTAGAGAATACAACGATACTACATATTCCAGAATGGTCTTAACTAAAATTTAAATAAAAAAATGTACCTCTTCGTCAGCTTCCTTTTTGCTAAACGTTGCACAAATTCTAGAGTATAATAAAGAAGTAAAATTTTCTACATACAATAGAAAAAATTTAACGATAAAAGGAGTCGTGTGTGTGAAAATTTTCTTCATCCAAATCAATTTTTTTTTTTTTTTTTTTGGGGGGGTGGGGGGGGGGGGGGGGTGGGGGGAAGGGGGAGGGGGGGGGGGGGGGGGGGATTTTGTTTTGGGCTAGATAAAAAAGTAGTGTAAAGCCCAACAATCAATTCAATTTTTTTATTTATTTATTTTTTTAGTGGGTAATCGGTTCGGTTTCGGTTCGACGGCGTAAATATCATACCCGCACCGCCAAGAACTGGTTCATTAAAATACAAATCATATCTGCCTCATTGCACCATCGGTTCGATTTTTTTTGCCCCATTCAGTTCGGTTTATCGTGATTTTCGATTTTGACGGTTCAAATTGTCATTCCTATTTAAGAGTAAGGTGATTCTATGTATTTAGTATCAAATTAATTCTTTATACAATACTTCATTTAAGTTAAACATTCATTTTCAATAGAACATTCCACGTATTCGCATGTTAAGTATTAGAGATTTAACTATAAATTTTGTTGAGGTCCGATCTCACACTATATTAAATAAATATTCAGGACACTGCTCCAATGCTAATTTTGAGATCGGACACCATGAAAATAAGATTGCTTTGGACATATGGCTTTCATAATTCGCAAAAACATGATCTATAATCATTGCTACACCACTCGCCTCGCCAGTGATAACATCAACCCCTAATTTCCAACCAAATTACAAGCGAGTAATGATTACCCAATTGCAGATCATTATTACCTATGCAGTCATGATGACCTACATGACCAACCTCAATAATCAATTAGGTAGCCAAAACTCAAGGTGGTCTTACACATTTCTAGGTCGACACTATATTTGAAATAATGTTGAACGGCCAAGTGGTGTGGTCTTCTAGTCTATAGATAAGGACAAATGGTACTCTCCTAAGGTAGAGCTAAGGGAGTAGGCAACAAACAGTATTATCCCATCCCACAAAAATCATCAGCGACAGCTCAGCATCCATAAATCATTCCTGCACTAATCCCAACAAATAAGTGCTCCCAAAAATTTTCTAAGAACGAACAAATTCACTGAAGCCAACCACCCTTAGCTTACTTCAATGAAAGAGGCCATAGAAAGCCTTCAATTGCTGTGCAGAGAATAAAACAAAAATAGGCAACCACTACCCCAATGGTCAGATGACCTGTATTTTGTTGAGGAGGAGTCCTCCAAAAGTAAAACAAACGAAGTAAATAACTTTCCACCTTAGACACAATGGATACTAAGGAAAACAAGAATTGTGTTCAATAGGTTAGGTACTTAGCATTCGCTTATGCCCATATATGAACAACCTGACCTTACCCAAAATAAGCCAACTGAAGAAACAAATAGTCGACCTGAAGGCTAATAACAAATGGGTAATGGACTAATACTTTGCCAATCGCCACTCTCTTTTTTATGGAGGCATACTGGATGAAACCCTACCAGCTAAAAATTCCCAAGCTTGTTAGATATGAATGAGAGGGAGATCTCCTCAATCACTTAGAGAAGTACACATCATATATGGAATTTTAGGGAGTTGGTGATGCCATAATGTGTAGAGCTTTTCCCTTAACCCTGGAAGATAAAAGCACAAAGGTGTTTTAAAAATTTACAGCAAAGATCAATTAGAAAATGGACGTACCTAACAACGGGCAAAGTGAGTCCCTCAAAACCTACCTCAACAGATTTAATAAAAAACCCATGGAGGTAAAGAAATTTCTAACAACACCACCCTCATGGTAGCACTATCCAAACTAAGACCAAGGACGAGGTTATGTGGTTTGTATATGAAGATGGTCCAAAAACCTACCATGAAATTCTAAACCGAGCTTAGAAATGCATAGGTACAAAAGAAATGAACTCAGATTATGCGGAAAGAAAGGCAAAGTCCTATGATTTAGCTTGGACAAAGGATAAAAATATATGAAAGATACAAAACGACATCGCCCATATCCAGAGATATTCCAAGAATATCATACCATGAACACTACCTTGGAAGGAGATTTTATTAAAGTAGGGAATAAAGAGGTTTTTCGTAAACCTCTCTTTCTAAAGAAGAATTTAATCAGAACCAACCAAAACAAATATTATAGATGCTACAAAGCAAAAAGCCATAACATAGACGGATGTTGAGATATGAAGGAGCAAACAGAAGTTTTAATCAGGCTAGGTCAGCTGTGACAATTCATAGCTAAACCAAGTAAAACAATCCAAACACTTTCTGCATAGCCATCTTATCCATATCAGTAGGCGAATTCACAATACGATCTTCCAATTCCACAAGTAAGGAATTTCCAATCCAAAGCTGAAATTAGTACATTAATAGGTGAAAATCAATGTGCAGTAGGATCCAAAAGAAACGTTACAAGTGGGCCATATTTGCATGTGTTAGGCAAAATTGTGAGATAGAACGACATACAAATGACCTTACAAGAAAATATTATCTTGAATGGCCAAAATGTCGTCATTGTAATCACCATGTCTATTGCTAAAATTAGCATACGCTGAAAAGAAACACACATGATCTACTCATATCCCATTCCCGAAGAGGGTCACTTGGAGTCAGTCACATGATACCTCATCATATCACCCGTCCTTATGAGTATCATTATATGGAATGCCAAAGATGTAGCTATTGTAGCTACTTACTGGGGCCTAAAGAGACTTATTCAGCTTCATCAAGTTTATCGTTTAGTCATATTGGAGCCCTTTGTTCATCAACATATATTTGAATATATTCGATGATAGATGCACTTTAACGATGGAGTTTAAAATGAGTCGAATAATATATAGATTTTTTTGGAACGTGTTACTGCTATTATTGTTATTAATAATAACCTCTAGTTCCTTCATGTTAGACTTGATGATCCCAGGCTAGCACAACCTATCCACTTGACTCCTATCTATGTCTCATGTGATCTGGCAATTACGAAAGACTTGTAGATGGGTCATCACTACATTTTTTTAGATGAACGACCCTTTTTCTCTGATATGATGATGGGTTATGGTTTGGAAGACCCAGGGTTCATTAGGATGAAGTACACTTAGACCAATGGTCGAGGCAATGGTTAGGTCATGAAGAGATTGGATAAAGTACTCATTAATTTTATATCTATAGCCTTTTATCGACAGCTTACTATGAGGCATTTGAATTGGCCATCATGTGATCACTTACCTTTGTTTCTACAAACAGACTTCTAATAATGAATGGGGCCCAGGCCTTTTTTATTCATCAACGTATGGACCAAGCATCATGATTTTTCAATCTTCGTCTCTTAGAAGTGCACTCCCTACACATTTTTACGGGGCTGGCTGCTCTTTTGGGAAAGTTCTTTAGGCTAAAACATAGGCTATAATGGTGGAATAGACATGTTTTTGGTGATACTTTTCAGTAGGTAAAGGAAGCTGAGGATAAGATCGACGAAGTAGAGATAGAGAATGATAGAGACCCTATTCCGAAACTTCATGACTTACTACATCATGCAATGTAGATCTGAAACGAACCTTATCTATTGACGAGGACTTTTGGAAGTAAAAAATTCTATCAATATGAGGGACTACAACATTTGATACTTTTATGCAATGGTCCAAGGACGTCGAAACAAGTCACGTATTAGGTATATCATCATTCAAGCATAAGACGCTCTATCTACTAATATCGATATTCAAATTTCAATTATCTCTTTTTACTAGGATCTCCTATTTGCTACTTCACAGCCTTCAGACCCTATCCGTCCAGACATCATTCCTAGGCTCGTGATAGAAGCAAATAATGTGGCACTTAACCGTCCCTTTTGATTCATGAGGTTGGGAGATGACTTTTAGTATAGACATTGACAATGTTGTAGGCCTAGATGGATTATCATCCTTGTTCTTACAACATTGTTAGGATATTATTCTAGATGATAAGTACAAGGCAATCTCAGATTTCTTTGACAGTGGTGATCTGCTTCGTGAATTTGCTACTACCTCTATTATGTTGCTCCCTAAGTAGGAGAATGCTTGCAGATGGATAGAGTTCAAATGGATTAGATTATATGTAGTGTTCAATAAGCTTATCACCAAGCTTTTGAACACTTGATTGAGTTCACTGTTACCGCACATTATTTCTCCATAGCATAATTGTTTCATCTCTAGTGGGCTGTTTGGGAAAATCTGTTTTGTTAGCACAGGACCTCCTCTAAACTTAGGATGATAAAGTACGAAGGAGAAATATAAAGTGTCATTTCTGAGTACTCTTTAATGGTCATCCCTTTAGATTTTTTCCCTCCTCACAAGGTTTCATAATCCAATCCCTCCTTCATAGTTCTATCGACTACTTCTCTCGCCTGCTTAATTAGAGGTTTTAAGCTTATCCTAGTATAGGTTATCGGCATGGAGGTAATATTATCATGTCATACCTTTCATTTGCTGACAAAAAAGTCTATCAAAAAGGTCCTTGATTTTTTGTTACACTACAAGAAGGTTCTGGTCAACTAGTGAATAGGGAAGAACAGACTTATACTATCCAAATGGGCATCCAATAGTCAGATCCAAAGATTAGAGATCTTAACTAGTTTCAAACATCAGCAGCAACATTTTACTTATCAAGGGATTCTCTTATTTAAGGGACAAAGAGGTGCTTTCTTTATGATGACCTCATCAAGAAGGTCAGGAACAGGATTTCAGGTTGGGCTTCATAGTTTCTGTCCCTTGGTAGGCGTATTATGTTGAGAAAAATATAGGGAAATCTGAAAAATTAATGAACTCCAAGGCACGAAAAAATGTTATCTTTTAAGAGATGTTTCTCCCCTATACAACAAAATCACAATTGAGGTATGATAGAAAATCTCTCTCAGGATACAATGGAGGCGTTTGATTCAAATTGTGACTATTTGATCAAACCAAGAAAATACTCGAAAAGAACTGATTGATGCCAAGAGAAAGAAAGAAGAATAATATTTTAATGTGTTTGCAAATGCCAGGTCGAACCCCGTTGCGCAGCGGCAAACACTAATTCGGGCGGCAAATCATTCGCAAAAAAAAAAAATTAAACACATGCAAAATGATGAAAAATATCTAACATATTATGTTATTGAGGTCAATCATTTCCTATATATCACTTTATCTTCTTCAGATCATGCAGCCTCTTATGACTATATTGAAGAAACTTGAGAGTGTTTTTGCATGCTTCCTCTGGGATTCTAAGGATCAAACGTGTTTACATTGGAGGAGTTGGAAGGAGATTTGTCTTCCCATTGAGGAGGGTAGAGTAAGCTTTAGAAGACTATAAGATATGATGGATACCTTCTTTATAAAGCTCTGGTAGTTGTTTCGTTCTCAGCTATCACTTTGGGCTCATTTCTTATTGGGCAAATATTGTAAGGGAGACATATCTTTCTCTTGCATTGTTCCTCGTTTAGCCTTTCTTGCCCGAAATAGGCTGAAGTTAGTTAGCAATAGAAGGAGCCATACATTACAGGGCATGAGCCAAATAATATTCTTCTAGCATAATTGTTAGACGACACTACATTAGAATCCTTACTTCACATCGGGCAGCACAAATTTGAAAGGGAATAGGATTTCTTTACTAGCACTTGGTGAGATATTGGACAACTCATACTGGCTTTTCCACCTCTTATGGCATGTAGATTAGAAAAAGTCCTTCATATGCAGTAGCACCAAATTGAATTGTTTGGAGAAAGCCAGGTGGTAGCTTTGCTACCAAGTCGGGATGATAATTAGTCCATTTGGGTCAATAGCCTCAGGACTAATACCGCTTACTATGGAGTACCATTATATCTACTATTATTTCATTCTTCTACTGAAGACTATGGAAAGATCAGATTCTAGTGGATGTTACTATATAAATGGGGATTGGAAGTCATTTTGCTTCCCATTATAAGTGTTGTTCTATGATCGAGACCATCAGTCATATTTTTACAAGTAGAATCCATCTCTGACCAGGTTTAGCAGTATATCAGAAAAAAATTTCAGATACCTATGCATACAGGTGATGGAGTTAGACAAAGGTTCTAGAGATGGCATGATACCTAGACTGATCATCTGGAGAGTTTACCACACAATCTTCTTTCTTCACATAGGTAGATTATTCCAAGTTATAAATTGGCAGAGGACTTGGTTCTTGCATCTTTATTCGGAATTTTTTTAACTATACTCCATACCACCTGTTTCAATTATATGTTGTATCCCATAAGTGAAATCACAGTAGATCAACCTTGATAATTGTATCAAAGATGATTTTGTTAATGGTGGGACATCATTAAAGGCCAGGATGGATGCTATATCAGGGCATTCTCTATATCTTAGAGTACCTTCCAGAGGGCTTGGTATCAAGGACATTTGGATTGACGCAGACTCAACTATAGCCATTGACTGTATCACTAGGGATGGTGGGTCATAGACGATTCGAGGCATACTCAAACAATTTGGGGCACACTCAGACAAATCAAACACCTCATCTCTTCAAGTGGTACACTATTTTCCACATTTATCACGAGGAAAATCAAGTTGCGGAATCTTTAACTTCGGAAGGCAGAGAACAGTATTGCTTTTAGGAATGTGGACAACTTGACATTCCACATCAGATTTGGACACTTATGCAGATTGACAGATATGGATTACTCAGCTTAGAAAGTTTATAGTCTAAACTTTATTTCACTTTCATTATATGGAAAGTAATACTTTCTTATTTATTGCTTTCCTATTGCTTTTAGACATTTGTTGCTTTTAGGATACGAGATATCTTTGACAAAATAGTCAATACAATCTCAACAAGTGAAATTCCTCTAACAGAACCTTGATATCTTTCCCTAAAGTCATGAGGATATAGAGAAAATTGATCCCAAAGTTGCCTGCCATAGGCTATATGTTGTGTAAAGCCCTGAATTTAAGTTGGTTGATGCAGCTCATTTAAAAAACGAACTATGGAAGCTCGGTCAATTTAAGGTAATGAAAGCCCAACTCATAAGTTATGTAAAAGCCTAAAGATTTAAAACATTTAGTTTAAATAAATTTGATTACAAAGATTTAATAAATCACTAAGTTGCTATAATGATTATCTACATAGTATTTCACATAAGCAATACATGTTCGAATCACGTAGATATTTTTATAAAATTACTTTTGAGTTAAAGACTCTTCATTTTGCATATTAACAAATTAATTTGGTGGAATAATTGTTCTATT
>NC_036246.1:20332248-20339344 GCF_002742605.1 Olea europaea var. sylvestris
TTTCTAAAGATAAGTTATCTAAAAATTCTAAATTTTCTTCAATTTCTAGTTCTGGTTCTGGTTGCAAGGGTCTACTACGCTTAGCTGGCAACTCTGATGATTCTATAGTATTAATAATAGAAGTGTCTTTTCCAAAAATTATGATATCAGGAGTAATTGTTAAACTTCCATTTCTACTAAGCAAGAATTTTATTCCTATAACAAATTCATCTTTTATTAATGCGCTAACTAATGTAGTCGTTAAACTATACTGTCTTTCTTGAAATTTAATTCTACAATCATCAAAAACTTTCTCTTCGAATCCCATTGTACTACTGTCCATTTGACTTCCTCTTATTTCATATTCTAATTTTTGTCTATAATCTTCTAACACTAAATCTTTTCTAATTATATTAAATGTACAATCCGTGTCTATTAATGCTATCAAATTTAATTTTATCATTTTGTTTATCTGTACTTCTATAGGTATTCTGATGCTTTTTGTTATCTTTACTCTAGATATTTGACAAATTATTTCTTCTTGATTTTTTGTTTCCAAATAATTATTTTCTATATAATTATCTATAGACTGTTTTTCTTTTGTTTATAGATTTCTAATCCTATATTGTATTTCTCCTAGTATTTCGTGTATTTTATCTATTCTACAATTTGTATCTATTATTTTATTCTCTAATCTTTTTATGCTTTCACTATAATCTTTATTTTTATTATTATTTATTTCTTCTTTAATCCCTAAACAATTATTGCATTGAATTTCTAGGCAATTTTTACATTGATTTCTATTGTTGTGTCCTGTGTATATTTTGCATATTTTACATTTATCCATCATTGATCCTTGTCCTCTAATCCATTCATAGATACATTCTTGTTCTACATTCATCATCTTTATATCTAAAACTGAAAAATCTAATTCCTCTAAACTATCATAACTGTCTTCAGAATTACTTGTTATTTCTAAATTATCTAACTCTTCATCTGTATAAATACTATATACTGAGTTACAAGATTCATTATCAGAAAATTCTATTATATTATATTGTATTTCTTCAATTATCATAGATTTATTTGCGTTTTCTTTATTTTTATATTTATTTGGACATTTGTTAGCAAAATATCTAGGGTCTCCACAAATTTAATATTTACAGTTTTTTTTAGTTTTTGGTTTTCTAACATATCTATTATAATTGGGTCTTTCATTTTTATAGTACGTCCTACTTGTCTAATATTATATTTCTTTTTATTTTGATATTGCCTTTCATATTTTTATTTTTTATCTTTTTTATACAACTTTTTCTTTCTTATTCTATAATCATATGTCTATGGTGTATATAAATCTGAGTAAAAAGAATAATTTAATTTCTTTATTTGCTTTCTAGCTACTTCCTCGACACAATATTCTTTCAATTTATCAGTTATAAATTTTATAGTGGCACTAATATTTATTTCCCTTGTTGAGTTTGACTCTACATCTTTTCTAATTTTATCATTCTATGGTAATGGTATCTTTCTATATAATCTTTCAGGTATAGGATAATCAAATGTTAATTTTGCTGCACTTGCTAATCTTTCAAAATCTAACAAAAATGGTTGTATATATTTTATATTACTAATACTTAATTTTTCTAAGTCTTCTAAAACTTTATTTTGTTCATAAGTATTATCTCTATTGGGATCAGAACATATAATTAATTCTCTAATATAGCTTGTAAAATTTATAGGATTATCTCCTCCAGCCATTCTTAATATAATTTCATCTGATTTTAGTCTTTTTACTGTAACGTATACATTTAAAGCAGTCTTTTCTAAATAAGTTTCTAAATAAGCCCACATTTATTCTACAGTCATTTGTTTAGGTACACTATTATACACTCTAGTTACAGAATTTTCTCATTTAGTTATAGTACTAGGTCTGTCTTGCGGTTTACAATTATTTAACTCTAAAATTAATCCTCTATTGCTTACTAATGGTAAACTACATCCTTCTTTCGTTTGTCTTTTTCCTAAACTTTTATATTTTTTATTAGTCCATTCAAAGTCTCTTGCAGGGAAAAATGATATTTACCTCCTATATCGTATTTTGTATTCAGGGTTCTTTTCTTTTTTCAAATTCTTGATCTGTTTCCCTTTTAGCTCTTTGCTAGTTTCTTTCATCTTGATTTCTATGTCTACTTGATCTTTTTCTATTAATATTCTAGTTTCTATTTCTCTAGTTTTTTTAGGATTTATATTCCATATCTATATATCCAAATTCTTTTTTCATTGTCCTCACTTTCATCTTCTTCACTATCTTCGTTTAAAACATTAATTTCGTCTTCACTTTCATAGTCCTCTATTTCAAAATATCCACATTCTGCTTCATTTTCTTCCTCATTATACTGTGTCTGTTCTGCTTGATAATTATAATTTTCAATTCTAATACTTAAAGTTTCATTACTATTTTTGTACATAATATTATTTTCTGATACTAATATTGATTTTTGTAGAAAATTTTCTAAGTTCCAATCTAATCCTGCATATGTTTCTGAAGAAAATTTATTTGCCGGGATAGCCTTTATACCTTTTTCTCCTAATAATGTAATTATTTGATTATTTTCTAATTATAATTAGTAGTACTATTTTCACTAAGTCTTCCTATGAATCCTGTGCAAATTAATAAATTATTTTCATCTCTTTTCATTTGATATCCTTTGCTTTTTATTCATATTTTAATATCTTTATAGAAATTTTTTGCTCTAACTAAATAGTCTGGTGTAAAATATAATATTCCGTCTTTATTATTCATATCTAATTCTATGTTTCCTAATAATCTTTGTTCTATATCTGTGAATCTGCTATCATATAAACATACTAACACTTTGGCTCCTAAAATTTCTCTATGAAGCCTTTTTACTCCTATCACTATTAATCCTAAATGAGTCTGTTGAAATTTTTTATTAACGACTTCTTTATAAGATCCTTTTTTTATTAAATCTGGAGATATAAATTGATATTAATGTGTACAGGAAACATATATCTCCATAATGCTAATATATTAAAGATTTGCTAAATAAATTTCCTTTATACATATCTAAAGTTTTTACTAATTTCAGTTTATCCTGTCTAATCATTTCTATTTGTTCTTCTATATCTATTAGAGAGTCTAGTCTTGTTTCAGATTCTATTTTTCTACTTAATGTTCTTAATAAATGATTACCTACTAATTTATTACTACTGACTACAATTTGTTTTCTTTTATCCATAATGTATAAATCCACTTAATTTTCTTAAGTCTACTAGGTTCTTTAGTTTTATCTAAATCTAATTTTTCTAGTTTATTTATTATATTATCTAATATTGTCTATTATCTGTCAACTTTTCTTTTTCTAATACTTTAACTATGTTTTTCAATTTTTCTAAGTTAGGACTAGATTCCGTTTCTCCTATATTATTAGATTTTCTTTTTAGTATTTCAGTATTTTGATTTTTAGTATATTTTAGATTAGTTTCTAAAATATTTATATTTATATTTTCTAATAAAATTCCTACTCTTTTATTTGAATTGTTCCTTTCTAAATTTTCTCTTAAATTTACAAGTAAATATACAATACTATTAAACTGTTTATCTTCACTATGTAAAATATGTCTAAACTTATTATCAAAATTACAAAATAGAGAAGCTGCTTCTAAATTATCTTTTCTTTTATAGTTTCCTGAAATTTTTAAATTTAAATACTCTATTTTTTTTATAAACTATACAATTTTTTGACTGTTCTAGGCTTGATACCAATTATCGGGAGAATTATCAATTTTAAAAACTTTAAAACTTAAACACATTTTGAAAGCCCCCAGGGCACATCTCCAAGTGGTAAAAGAGGAGGGTGGAGAAATCCAGCTTTGCTTGAGGCTGCTGCGTCAAGGGTTCGAATCCTGAAATATGGATTTGGCTCTTGGGTAAGTGCAAGTGTACAAGCAGTCTTCCACCCTATATCCTTGGAGGCATAACCTGCGATTTACCTCCCTCACGATGCTCCAGGGCAGGGGTGATGGGGGACCCTTAAGGTTAGGGTTTAACCTTTTTAAACACATTTTGAAAATCTTTGTAATAAATTCTTTGCAAAAAGGTCACATTGATTGCAAGTCTTTGATATATTAAGGAGCAAGACTTTGATACAATACGGGAACAAGACTTTTTCTTTCTTTCTTAGCAATAAATATTTGTAGAAAAATTTTCTTGTGAGGTAATGACACTTTAGAAAAAGACAAGTAAGAAAAGAAAAGTTTTACAAAAACTGCCAATTTAAACACGTTTTGAAAACCAATTTTTCTTAGTAGCAATAAAAAGTCTATTAGCAATTAATTTTTTAAGACAAAAAGTTTGAAAAGTTCTACACCAATTTATTTTATCTTTGTTACTAAAGTTTAATTGCTAAAAATGACTAATTGTTCTGCTGAAATTTCTTTTATTATTTTCTCTTATAATCTTTGCTCGTTGTTGTCTTTCTTTACAATCTTTAGGATTTTTTTATCAAGAAACCCCGACACTGAGAGATAAAGAGCACAATGATTTGCTTCTTAATCTGTAAAGAGGGGTCATCTCTATTTCTATCTAAAACGGATAAAATATGATTTCCTACAACAACTAATCTTCATATTTCTCTATTTTCTAAACAAGTATTAATATATTCATTAAAACTTTTCAATGAACAAGTAAGTAAGGCAGTGTAATCTAAAAGCATAAAATATTAGAATTTTAAAACGATATGTTTGTAATGACCTTTGAGTACTTTATCATTCGACAAATTAATTTCTTCAGACTTTTTTTTTAACTCTCTTTTAGCTTTTTTCTTGACCTTTTAAAGAAGACTTAAGACTGTAATAAAAAAGATTTTCATCATGTTTAAAAAGGTTTTAACAAATTCCCACAATTGGGACACAAATTAGCCAACTTAATTTAGAAGATTACTTTATCTTTTGGTCATGGAATCCAGAATAAAGAGACAAAGTGTGTTAAAAATATATTTTTAAAACTGAAATAAAATACTATTTGTGAATAAATTAATTGCTTACTTGGTGTTTCCCCTTTTAGGCCTTACCCGAAAAATAATTAAAGTAAACAAAAATTATAAATAAGAGAAGATATGAAAAGAACTTACTTTAATTACGAAGTCTTTGAATTGAAAAGGATGTTTTTGAATTTACAAAGATGATGGAGAGATTTTTAAGTAAAGTGTGATAGTGTGCTTTGTGCTTTCTTCAATGTGTGTCCTTTTTTCATGAAAGGTGTGAGTATTTATAGATGTTGGTACATCACGTCTATCCTATTGGTGTTGCAAGTGTGCTATCAATAATTGAATAATACTGTGCAAACTTTACATGTATGCGATCTAAAATTAAAGAAAAACAAATAGTGTACAATTCTCCATGTGAGTAATTAAAGAATGAATTATTTGAAAAGATGCTTCTGATAACTTTTACCTTCACGCCTGACTTTTCTTGAAATATGGGAATCAACTTTGCAGATGTTTGAAATATGTTCAAAAGCTTTATCTTTACGCCTCTTCTTTTTGACTTCCTTGTATTGATAATTCATTCTTTATCTTTCTATCTCGTCTTTTTCAATTATTTATCTGTCCATCATTTTTGCTATGGCTTCTTTTAGTTCTGGATCCATTTCATTATCATTGCCATCAGATATGTATGCTTCATCTCCTGTATCTGCATATATATCTGATAAAATTTCTGTAAATTCTCCATTAGTCTCTTGAAATGCTATCAGATATAAATTCTTTTGTTCAACATTTGATGCTAAAAATTTTTCTGCTTTAGTTATCATAGCCAGGTGCTCTTGGCAAAAAAATAACTTCGTTGTTCCATTGAGCTACTAATCTGAAATCATTATTTTGAACTTCCATCATGGCTGCGGTTTCTGATATCCTTTTTTCATAAATCAATCTATCTAATTTTTATTTTAATATTCGTCCTCGAAAAGGGTCTAAATCTTTTGGCTCCTTCATAAATTAAAATATAATGATAAGTTGAAATTACAATGTCATTATTTACATGAGGTGGTGTGGAAATGAATTGAATCATTAAGGGATGGTCATTTAGCTGATCAATAATCTGTTTAAGTTTCGATGGAAAAAATTGAAAAGATCTGTTTAATATAATTGAAAAGATCTGTTTTATATATATATATATATATATATGAATATAAAGAAAAAGAATATGTTCAAGTAATATGTAATCCAGAAAAACTTAAAAGTATTAAGGTAAAATGTTATATAAGAATAGGACAATATGAAATAAAATGTTTAGGATTAATAGATTCAGGATGTAGTAATTGTATAATTAATAAAAAACTAATACCAGAACAATATATAATATATACAGATAAACCAATAGAAGCACAACAAATGGATGGAGAACTTTATACTTATAAAGAATTATTACAATCAAATAGTAAAATTAGTTTTGAGACAAATTGTGGTAGAAGTATAGAATATACCTTACCAAAAGAATCCGTATGGGTTAGACCTTTAAATATCAAGGATACAGATTTTATTATAGGATTAAGTTTTTTATTAAAAGATAATGGAAGTGTTACAATTACTAAAGATTTTTTACATTTACAGAAACACACCTTATTTACACCAACACAGACCACTTATTTCCCATCAGAGTGCGTAGAGAAGCATGGTGGTAGTAGTAGTAATAGTTGTAAGTGTGAAAAAGAAAGAGAATGTCAATTGATAGAAGAAGATAATTTAGAAGAATTAAATTCTGAAATTTTAGAAGAAGATAATTTAGATTTTGGAATTATAGAATTAATTGATAATGAAAAGATTTATGATATGTTGATAACAGAACAAGAAATAGAAAATTTAATTTCTAGATTAGAAAAGATGGAAATTATAGGTGAAAATGTTCTAAAATATTGGGAAAAAGATAAAATATTATGTGAGTTAAAGATAAAGAATCCAGAATACATAATTAAAACTAAGAACATAGAAGCAACAAATTTAGATATAGAAGATTTTAAAGCACATATAAAAGAACTCTTGGAATTAGGAGTAATTAGAAAATCAGAAAGTCCTCATAGATCAGCAGCCTTTATAGT